>NC_086335.1:24948591-25292968 GCF_032445375.1 Bacillus rossius redtenbacheri | reverse complement strand
GGTTAGGTTAGGTTAGGTTAGGTTAGGTTAGCATAGATTAGCATATGGATTAGGATAGGTTAGGTTAGGTTAGGTTAGGTTAGGTTAGGTTTAGTTTAGTTTAGTTTATTTTAGTTTAGTTTAGGTTAGGTTAGGTTAGGTTAGGTTAGATTAGCATATGAATTAGGTTAGGTTAGGTTAGTTTAGGTTAGGTTAGGTTAGGTTAGGTTAGGTTAGGTTAGGTTAGGTTAGGTTAGCATAGATTAGCATATGGATTAGGTTAGGTGAGGTTATTTTAGTTTAGTTTAGTTTAGGTTAGGTAAGGTTAGCATAGATTAGCATATGGATTAGGTTAGGTGAGGTTAGTTTAGGTTAGGTTAGGTTAGGCGTGCGAAGGAATACCTACGGGCTCCGACCAACAGCGCTTCTCTGCTGTGAAGTATTAGGAGATCAGAACTTGAGAGGAGGTAGTAATAAAAACTTGCCGGTGCCGTTGCGCGTCGTGGAAGTAGAGCGCGCCAAAACACACGGTTGCCTGGCCGTATGTATCCGGCGTTCATAACACGTGTAGAAGTAGGCTTATATTCGTTACCTCCTGGCTGTTTATTACCGCCTAATACTTTTCAGAGCGAGACGTCCTGGCGAGCTGGTCTGTCCGTCGTAACGGGACATTTTTTCGTGCGTACATGGCTGATGAACGTAACGGGACACTTTTTCGTGCGTACATGGTTAATGAACGTAACGGGACACTTTTTCGTGAGTGCATGGCTGTCGGAAGTGATGTAATCCAACATGGCTGATGAAGCGAAGCCTTAAGGTAGCTGGATCGGATCCCCGGATCCCCCTCCCTCCTCCGGTGCCCTCATACATACTTTATATACCTACTAACAAGGTGATCAAAATGGTTTTTTAAGAGTTTAACACACACAGCAACAGTGAACGAGCCATTATCAAGGCTACAAAAGGTGAGATTTTACGCCGGCGCAACGTAGTACAAAACATGCGCGGTCCCATTAAGGGCCATTAAGGTAGACGCATTGAAACTACCAAATTACAAGATTGCCAAAATGCAGGGAAAACCCACAGCCTTATGCGCATTACGTGCGTTACAAAAATAAGTTACATTATCTAAAAATGAAAATTTATCATACGTTTTACGTACGTCGACGACTCAGGGGAGAACAGTTACAAACCAATGAAGTTAAATTAAATCAAGTTACATGAAATCCAAAAGAAATTTTCCAGATGGCAATCGAAAGGGAATTTAGACAAAACACACAAAATTCAACAAACGTTTACATTATGGCAAGGGCCACTGCCTCACTCCAACTTACATTTTCTTTCCCCCGAGGTCGCGCACGTCGTACAAAGTTAAAGTCTAACTGACTGACTACATGCTGGCTAACAATTACTCGAGCTCTCAAAAGAGACTAAACGATATCAGACGAGCTGGTTGATATACGAAGAACAAGAGATTAATTCGAAATCTCCAGGTTTTATAACATATGTGCCGCGCAGCGCGCATGCGCCGACCGGAGGAGGGGAGGCGAGAAGCAAGCCAGCACACACTAGGAGGGGGAAGGAAGGAGGGGACGACGAGTCGCCGCCCGCGCAGACGCGCGGATTTTGAACGAAGCGGCGATCCTAACGCTTCACCATGAGAAAAATATTTATATTTCTGGGATCCCATCATTTAATATAAAATTCGTTAAAAATTGTTCTATCTACAAACTCCTAAAATAATTCAGGTCTCATTTATTACTAAAAATATTTCTTCATGTGAGTGAAACGTATTCAAAAATAATGCGCCCAAATGTCAAAACGCCTTACTAAAGTTTCAATGAGGCAAAGCTATTAAAGTTGTCACATTGTGCTCGCCAACCGCTGCGCTGCGTGCGCTGACAACATTACTAAACTTTTTTCAAACTGCCAATTTTTAAAATGTAAACTGTCGTTGCCTAGAAGTTTATTAGGTTAATGCCGTGTATTGGCATGAAACCTTCCAGCACGCCGAAACCCACCTGAAGCACTGTAATTTCCAGCTTCCTCGAAGAATTGACTCTAGCCTAATAAAATAAAATTCGTAACTTAAGAGTTTTCCCAAAAGTCGTCTCAGTGCATACAGCTGGGTGTGCACGGTGAACTGGTTGCACACAGCAACGGCCGTGTTCTTCCACGCAATGGCCGGGAGTGGGGAACGGAACCCAAGTCTCCGAATAGAAGCCTAAGATGTCCATCAAGTTCTGTCCCTGCCTGAACACGCCCGAATATTCACCTTCGGCCAACCTCGGAATTTGTTTTATTTTTGTCCAGGAAAAATGAATTCAAATATTAAAAGTGGTCGGTTAGGTTAGCTACTTTAAAACACTATGGACGGTTAGTTAGGTTAGTATAGCTGCATTAAAATAAACAGAGAAACTTAAAAAAAAAATAACAAGATGATCAAAATGGTTTTTTAAGAGTTTAACTCACACAGCAAAGCGCGAATTTTTCCAGTCTCTTGTGCCGGGGCTGCTGGCCGCTCTCTGTGTCCAACCTGCGTTGGGACGGGGCAGCCCTCCAGTTGTTCTCCCAGAGGGAGCACCACTGACTGCCGGGATCTAACCCACATGTTCGCGAATCATGTGTCATGTTGGCCGCCAAGAAACCCATTGGCTCAAAGTCCTTCAGACAAACTGTAAGCCAATCACAGAAGCAACATGAAGGTACAGTTGTTTGGATTCTCGCATAACGCGAAATGAATCCGCGAATTTTTCCGGTCCCTACCCGGTACTAGTCTGGACCGCTAGTCTGGTCTGATGGGATGGGTCCCCGACCGACCGTTTCACGGGTAGTCTGTGTGGCTGAGATGGACGCCGCCTTGTGACTCTCTTGGGGAATCAATTTCTCCTAACTGGTGGTCAACTTAATGGGTATGGAGAAGGGGGTGTATGTTTTGTCGGGTGTCTTAGGCGATGAAATGGCGTAACCATTTACCAGTGGATTAGGTATTTCACCGTGACCTATAAGGGTTGAATGTGCACATAAAGGTACATTAAAGAAAGTTTAATCGTAATGACGATGAATAACTTATAATATTATAATTCACGTAACCGTCTTCCTCTATGCAAAACCGTGTGACGTAAAAACATCATCAAATCTATCAAAAATCTTTATGTTCGTAGGACCTCGTGAGCTCGTCCGGAAGAAAGGCTTTGCGCATGAAAACATTTACTTCGAGTCGTCAGGTGTCCGTTTGTACCTAGTTTTTGCGTTTACGTCTTATGTTAGTTGTTGAAAAGTTTTTGCCATTTATTGTCTTGGAAAACCTTTTAACTACGTCTTGGCTTATCCGCGCAAATGTTTATAGTCGCACTTGAAGATGAAAGCGACAAGGCACGCCGAAACATCATCGGTTCTAGGAACGTGACCTCAGACCAGGAGCCTAGAGGAAGTTAGAGACTCTGGCCACGAAATACTGCGATCCGAAAACCTTAAATACTAAATTTGGAGCTACATGCGATTCCAAACACTTGTAAATTTTAGCGTATTTTTGGATTCTATAAATATAATTTTCTGAGCAAAACTAATACCAGATCATTTGCAGCTTGATTATTAAAAACTAGCTACTAGTTGTGGCATTAGTTCGGTACGCTATTTAAAAAGTTACATTGAATTTTACTTTATTCTGTTTTAAAATTGTTTTCCCATTTCTGCTTATAAATAAAGATACAGTTATTTTATTCTTGTACTTCATAAATTAATTTTTTTAACTGACAATTGTTATTTATTATGTATAGGAAAAGTGAAAGTAAGATCACTTACATATTCTGCGTTTTCAATTATTCCGTCGTTGCTTCTGTTCCAGCAAGTTACTGCCTAGTTTCATAATTTGAAGTAATAAATAAACGCAGATATAAAATCTTTTTCAAAAAAAGTTAAAATATTTTATTTTAGAGTACATGTGATTGATTTACTGACTTTTTCATACAGCATAACACATTTATCTAATTCGTATTTGTAACGAGTACCACATTGAGGCTACCATCTCCATTTTTTTCCGCTTTATTGATGGTCTTGTAGTTAGTCGCATACAAACGTTTGTTCCTCTACTTCTCGTACATTTGTATTGCACAGTCTTTCTTGTTTGAGTCGATCCTAGGTTTACTAACGTTATTCCTAGTTTCTATTCTTCAGTCGGGAATAACTGGATATAAGTTGTAAAACGTATTTCTGAAACACCACCACATTGGGGTTTATGTATCAGTAACATCTAGGGAGCAAGTTTCCCCACCGGATTGGTAAGTGTAGTTCCATAGCATTGCCACCACATTCTCCTAATGTAAACCCACTTGAATTTTTTATGAAAGTATGATAAGGCTACGGTTATTCGACACCAATTCTTAACATTAATATCTTGAAGGAGAGTATTGCAGGTGCAATATCGATAGAAATGCGAGACGAGAGACATTTTGAGAAAACAAGGACAGAAACCTAGAATCTCCTAGACTTCCTAAGGGCAGTGGTCGTTCTCATGTAACAACAAATATTTAATTGTAGAGAACAAAGATCAACCAAACATTTAATCTTTTACTAGCATAGTTAAAGTGTAATGAATTTTGTTTATCATGGGAGACTTTAAGCTATTCCTACATGTATTTATATCTAAATAATTATATATATTCATTAAATGGTCTCTGGATTCGATTAGACAAAGTGTTTGGCCGTAGTTGTACTAAATATCGGAAAGAAACATAATTCGGTTAGTACTGCAAGCCAGAAAAAGAGCCCCCATCTTGAAACGGTGAAACATTTCGTAACCGCTTTAAGGGCGTATGTCCCGTTCCAGGTCATGATTTTAGATTTATATTAATCACTGATCAACTTTTAGACATTTTCAATCGTTTAACTTTCACGAAATGAAAAATATATATAGTTGCATACTTTTTGCATAATTAGCTGCCAAAGTTACATTTTTAACCTTTTTGGGTTGTACAAATAAGGAGAATTTAATTTATTGCAGAACTGAAACTTTTTAGGAGTAACTGCGATGCCACTGGCTACTTCAAGAAATGGTTTGCATTTCTTTCAGAAAATATTAATTATTTTACCTGACATTTCAAAATTCTCCAAATTTTTATGATGTTGACAGCCAAGAAACATGAAATGAGTTTTTGTGATAGAAATGCAAACCATTTCTTGAAGTAGCCAGTGGCATTGCAGTTAATCCTAAAAAGTTTCAGTTCTGCAGTAAATTAAATTCTCCTTATTTGTACAACCCAAAAAGGTTAAAAATGTAACTTTGGCAGCTAATTATGCAAAAAGTATGCAACTATATATATTTTTCATTTCGTGAAAGTTAAACGATTGAAAATGTCTAAAAGTTGATCAGTGATTAATATAAATCTAAAATCATGACCTGGAACGGGACATACGCCCATAATTCCACGTCCTTCTCACGAGTATATGTGTATGGTAATTTTTGGTTATAGTAATGAATAAATAGTACACTTTTATTGATTCCTTATTGTTTTGCTGTGTAAATGAACCAGTTTAGGTACTTCCTTCAGATGTGACTATACTATTGTTTTAATATGTATACATTATTAAGATTTTTAAATTGTGCAGTGATTGTAAAATTTACGAGCCCCCTCAAAACCTATGTATTTCTAGCTATACGTTTCTACCTCCTCGCATAAAATATATTTTTATTGGTTTGTGGGGTGGGGAGGTATTGTGAGAGTCAGGTATCCTCCCCAATTGCCAAAGTAGTTAACGTTGAATGTTGAATTGTGTTCCAGGCGTAGAAGAGGTTCAAGCGAAGGTTCTTACGACAACATCATACGGGCCGATAGCAGCGATTCGCCCACGTAAGTGAAATCACTCTGTTTCTGTTTGAGTAATGACTGGCTTAAAATAATAACAGTTATAATGCATGAGGCATAACGGCCGAGAAGAAAAACATGCGTCTAAATAGCCTAACTAATTCTGCGTTTTCTGTGACATACACAAACCAAACTGCATGTTTGTTAATAGTAAATGCCTATAATTCATTGGTAACGTGGGCTGGAGAATGAGTGGGGGAGGGATAAACTAGACATCTTACCCAGTAAAACAAGACTTGATTAACCCCGTCAGTTAAGTCACTTGTAGGTACTTTTTGAGTGACGCGGTGCTATTGTCGTGCCATAGTGCCACTTAGCTTCTGGTTCAACACACAAATACGGTTCGCAACATAGACTTAATATTCGTTCTCGCACGCCATGTTGATTATTTTAAGTTCTTGTCATTATATTTTTTTACCACTCTTCTTCTAAATCTATCATTATGGGAATCTTGCATTTTATGTTTATTCGTAACTTTCATCATCACAAGACTTTTAATTGCATGTCATTTTTACAGCTTACAGATAATGTTTGATTAATATATGCTGACAAAATTTGCGATTAAACAACAAATGAAAAAATTAAAGTAACATGTTTACAGGAATATAACTTGATTGCCAGCAGTGAAAAGTAAACGTTGCACCTAACGTGGCGTGTAAAATTGAACCTTAAGACGATGGTGACCTCGTGGGACAGCAATGGACAAATGACACCGTTGATCAGTCTGGGATCCCTACCGGCCAGAGATCCTCAAATCAAACATCACCTGGCCTGATCGGAGTGTTATCCACACCATAGATCACTCAATGACTCCGGTGTCCTTAACGGCCAGAGACCTTCCAGTCTAAACAAAACCCTGGTGGTCTTGCCGGAGTTTTGTATACACACTCGATCACTTTAAGGCCCAAGTATCCCTATCGGCCATACGCCATTCAAACAAACAGCACCTGGCCAGTGCAGGTTTGGACGCCTCCAAATAAATCACTGAGCAAAACCAAAGGCCGAACCATCTGCAGACTAGTCATCTGCAGACTAGCTACTAGTTGTCGTCGCGGTGTTGGGGTCGCTGAGCCCCGCTGAGCCCCGCTGAGCCCCGCTGAGCCCCGCTGAGCCGGAACCCTGTCCCCAGGCTGAACGAGCCGCCCATGTCGGCCTACGAGGCCAACATCATGGTGGCGTACAACGAGCAGCTCAACAAGTACGACGGCCAGCAGCGAGGCCCGCCCTTGGACGGCACCGAGGAGGAGGAGGAGGAGGGGGAGGAGGGGGAGGCGCCGCCCAGGAAGTCGGTCGCCTTCAGTCCGACCGTGGACCGCATCGGCGACGACGAGTCTGACGTGGACGTGATCCGGCTGTGAGGATACTTCCTCCGAGCCTGGTTCCTCGGATCAACTTCCAGCTATTTCTGTTGACCGGTCCTGAATCGTCCCGACACCCCTTAAACAATCGCTGACGCAGTCTTTCGTGAAGTCAGTGCTGTCCACTTCCACGCACCCCCATCAGTACCAGTGGCGGATCCAAGGAGGGGGCACCAGGGTTAAGTGCCTCCCCCCCCCCCGAAAAAAACCGGTTGTCTGCTACATTAATATTGCCGAAAATAATTTTTTTGTTTCTGAAACCAATAAAATATTTTAATATAATTAATGAATTTCTTGTAGAATCATAAAATCTGCTGGTTGGATGTTGTGTGTAGTGTGAGTAGATTAAATACAAATTTAGTGATTTTAAGACATTTTTTCTCTGGCTACTCTGAAATCCTCTGGATCCGCCACTGATCAGTACACTGTAAAAAATAACGTTCGCACTTTTAAGAAGATAGTCCTTGGAAACTCAGTTACGAACTTTATCACTCGTAAATTTTTCAAGGCGGAGCTTTGTAGATACCATTAAGCAAATTTACAAAGCTATGCCTTGAAGTTTTTGCAAGTGATATCGTTTGGCAACTGAGTTTCCAAAGGATTTTCCTTGTAAAACCTTTAAAAAAATGTTTTACAATGTAATCACGTTTATGCGTACAATTCGACAATTGGTTCGTAAACGCTATCACATTTATGCCAGGTTTTAGACTCGACGAAAATATATAACACTGCTTATATACATTGACCAGATAATCCATCAGGTTTGCAAACCAATTAATTATTAAAAAGATAAAATAATTATCAGGATTCAATTTTATGCCTGGTGAATACTTCAACTTAAACCTTACTAGAAGAGATACATGAGCGATATTTATAGTACTAAACGTGATTTTGAGTCGTCCTTATTTTTCTCAGATTTCTTAATGAATACATAATACTCTGTAGTTCCCTAACTGGACGTCTATATCATTCATCAGTCTTGCTGTATAGCACATTTATATGTTTATACTTTCAAATACAACCATCCCTTAAGTAATTTTAACTGACGCGTGTATCAGTTGGAGTTACCGTTTGTGAACAAAGCGCAGCTTTCGAAAGTTCTATTGGCAAGCTGTAAGCCAATGTAGGAGTCATGCACAGAAGACGGTATCAGTCTTTATTATCGTTAGTTCGCGAGTCTAGCGAGAGGAGCGCTGCGTGTGGCTGCGCGCCTTATGCTGAGGCGCTGATCGCTGTCCGTTCTAATCCAAGCAATGTACTGAACAACCTACTCGAGCGTCAGAGACACGAGGTATTAGTCACATTGTTATGTTTCGTCTACCCAACAGAAGAACTAAATGTTGAAAATCCAGAAAAAAAATCAGGGTTTTAATTTTATTGTGTTATTTTAAAAAAAAAAAAAATACTTGTAAGGAAAGTTTTCATGAAACAGGTTATTTGACGTGTCTCTCTATAAAAGAACATTCCTGAAGACAAAGCACGACATAATTTGTAGAGTTTATCCAAACAAAACGAAACTGCAACAGGTTCTTTCTGCAGTACTTGTTTATGGTAATACTTATATATAGTAAAGCTTATAATTCTCATGTTGAAAACTGGTATTTTACTAATTTACTAAGGATTTTTAAGTCATGTCTAAACGTTTCTACCATGCAGACTTCCTGTGCACTTTGAAGTAAGGCTATACCTTCTAAGTCAGCTTTGAAAAAGTCAACCCACTTGTGAAAATTGCTATAATTTCTGGACATTAAAGCTTGTATTCCTGTTTCGTGCAGCGATAGTTTTAGTATCTGCTATATGGGGATAAATGTTAAATATACTTAAAAGACTTGTGCCGAGTTCAAATTAATATGTAGCATCGAGTAACGTTGAATTATTGTTTAACTATTAGCTTTCAAAAATTGTATTTGTAAATATAATTGTCATAGTTTTTTATTTGTGTTCTTCAGAGTTGTAAATAATAACCTAAAGAATATGTACCACACCATAATAATTATATAAGCTTCAATGTTATTGTGTGTTCGTTGTTTGTACATGTCAGTCATCGACAGTTAAGTGTCTGTAAATTTATTTTATATTTTTTAAAAATATTATCTGTTCAATAAAATATAATAACTTAAATGTTTTTGTTAAATTAATTATTGTAAATACAAGTGTAATTTAGATGATTTATAGATTCTACTTGTAAAATCTTAATGCACGTCACTTCCGGTGAAACTCTTACATCAGCACCGTGCAAATATTAATGAAAAAGAAAAAACAACTTTTAAGAATTATTTAAATGATACTATAAAATGTAATGAAATGAGTAAATTTAAAAGAGTGCAGAAAACATTTTTATTATTTTTTTATTCATAAAGTAATGTCAACATGGATACATGTTTCATGTTTCATAAACACTTTTTTTTTATATAAATTTTTGGTGTTAACATGTGCGTATATATTTTTAACACGCTTTTATTTACTCGGTTTCTTGTCTGTATGTTCAGTGCAAATTTTTAAATTGTTTTTAATCTATCTTCCCGATGAGCTAGATACTTGAAACTTTGAACATAGCTCAGAACTGGATGACAATGTAATATTGAATTTTCTTTGTTGTTTTTTTTTTGTTTGTCTGTTATGTAAGTAGTATGTAAATGGGGCTACTGGATCAGGCCTCAGGCGGTGGAGGTGGAGCCGACCGCCATATTGGATTGTGACGTCACGGCGGCCATCTTGGATGAGTGTAACGGGACACAGCGTAACGGGACAAACCGTAACGGGACATAGCGTAACGGGACAAGTAGATCACGGCGGCCATTTTGGATCCGCCATCTTGTATCCGCCATTTTGAATGACGTCATTGTGTTCTCGAAAATTCCGGCATTGTGTTATCCGCCATATTGGATGATGACGTCACCGTTGCAGTTTCCATTACGGCCGCCATCTTTAACTTTTTTATTTATTATCCGATTTTAATGAAATTTTTTTAAAAATTATAAAAAAATTCAAATAATAAAATTTTAATAAAAAATATTTATAAAAAATATACTTTTACGACACGGAGTTCGGAGTCCTCGGTTCAAACCCGGCGAGGGCAAAAAAAATGGCGACCGATTCTTCCCCCGTGGTGGGTGCTAGCAGACTGACTCCCACCACTTTTTTCAAAGCATATATATCGTCAACTAGTATGACGTCACGTCCACCATCTTGAAATTTGGATGCCATCTGGAAAATCTTTATTTATTATCCGAATTTAATGAAAAAAATTCCAAAATTCATCAAAAAATTAACGTATTTGAATTCTGTTTGATTATATCGATGTACATCCTTGGTTCGATTCCCGGCGAGAGTACACGGTCGATCCTTCCTCCATGAAAGCTACCTAGACTGATCTACCACCACCAGTGCCAAGGTATATATCGTCAACTGGTATGACATCATGTCCGCCATCTTGTCTTCATCCGCTGGAGACCACCATCTTGTTTTCGTCTGCTAGACTGTGCCGATACCATGTTAGTATAATTATCTGGTCACCATACTTTTGTCCTCAACTGTTGACATTGAACATTGACCTTGGCCTTTGACCTTGACCTTGAACTTTGACCTTGACCTTGAAATTTGACCTTGACCTTGAACTTTGACTTTGACCTGGAAATTGACCTTGACCTTGAAATTTGACCTTGACCTTGAAATTTAACCTTGACCTTGAAATTTGACCTTGACCTTGAAATTTAACCTTGAACTTTGATCTAGACCTTGAACTTTGACCTTGACCTTGAAATTTGAATTTGACCTTGAAATTTGACTATGACTTTGAAATTTGACTTTGTCCTTGTCAACCATCATGGATACGACATTTTATGTTCAGTACATGCTACCAGGAGCGACCACATGCTGGAGTACACCATCTTGTGCATGTACTTGTATTATAGAGTACATTTCCATCTGGTTAATTTTATTCTAACCCGCTACAGTGCAGTAATCATTTATTATGGAGGTGCCCCCCGCCATCTTGAAATTCGGCCGCCATCTTGAAATCATGTAATAATGTAGCTAGAAAAGCGGGAAAAAATCCAAAATTCATCAAAAAAATCACTCATTAACTTACATATTGATTCGATCCGCTCCAGTCCTTGGTTCGATACTCGAACGATGCAATAATGTTTAATTTTATGAAAAAAAATAATAATTTCAATAAACCATGTTCAGCATTCTTAAAGAGACTTTAAATCCTCTACTACCATCATCCTATCCGACATAAAGACCATCATCTTGGAATTTTCGTAATAATTAAACTAAAAATTCAGGAAAAAGTTAAAAATTCATTAAATAAATTTGTAATCTATATACTGATTGATTAGGTCGTCTAAGGTCCTTGGCACGATCCTGGACGAAGCTAAAATAAATTTAATTTAAATACCAGAAAAGCATAAGGTTCGAGAAATAAAACACCACAAAGTCGTTTACAAACATAATATTTATTACACAATTTCTATCCTACTACAGAATCACTTGCGAAAGCCAGCAAACTTATAAACATTTAGCTTTGCATAGACGTGCAACGACTACTTCTTAGCTCCAAATGCTCCAGCAGCTCCAAATGCTCCAACAGCCTCCAAATGCTCCAACAGCCTCCAAATGGCTCCAACAGCTCCAAATGTTCCAACTACTTTTTCTTTCAACAGCTCCAATGATATTGGGCCACAATGCTACGAGTCTAAGAGACTACGAGGCTACAAGGCTACGAGTCTAAAAGGATCTAGCTGGTTCCGAGTTATACATGGCTGAGAGACTGCATGACTAAAAGACCGCATGGCTACGAAACTATATGTCAATGAAGCTACCCGGCTCCAACATGCAATGTACACACAGTACACACAGGTAAACGTAATGTACACACAGGAAAACGGAATTTACACACAGGAAAACGAAAAGTACACACAGGAAAACGAAATGTACAAACAGGAAAACGAAATGTACAAACAGGAAAACGAAATGTACAAACAGGAAAACGAAATGTACAAACAGGAAAACGAAATGTACAAACAGGAAAACGAAATGTACACACAGGCAAACGGAATGTACAAACAGGAAAACGAACTGTACAAACAGGAAAACGAAATTTACACACAGAAAACGGAATGATCACACATACAGTAGCGGAAACACAGGCTTATTTGGAAATCAGGATACAAGAAATAAATCATACTTTTTTAAAATATAAATAATTCATTTTATTTTTCATTAGTAGACACATGACAGTTAATCAAATGATTATTGTATGTAGCCAGCGTTCCGAAGTTCTTACAGTATGGACGATACTTCCGCGATATGCGAGTAGTTTCCTCTACGAACAGATGCCACCATCAGTCTTAGCCGGTCAACCTATATTTTGAATCTTTCCATGATGTGGAATCAATCTCTTCTGCCAACATCTTCATTGCTTGTTTATTATAAATATTATGATCTCTGGTGTCTTCCGTTTTAACACCATCCTCAGAATTACTTTCATCATCTAGCCAGCGATCATCACAAGCTTGATCAGATTCATTTATTATATCACGACGTTTCCATCGCTTCGGTCTCAGGACACCACCACATTCTTCGGTCTTGTCAGCTTTAGGTTCTGCATCACAGTCTTCGATCACGTCGCCAGCTTCAGAGTCACTGTAGCAATCACCGTAGAAGGCATCGTCTTTACCCAGATTACCGTATAAGAACTCGTTATCGTCGATGTCGAAGTGTCTGCATCACCTTCATGCTTCCTTTTTAGGAGTCCATTATTTTTACAAAGTATGGAGGATCTGCTAAATATAGGCTTGAGTGTATTTTCACTTTTCACAGTGTTGATACCTTCATTAGTTTCAGTCTTCCCGAAACCATCAGCATCCTTCAATATTTGTTTCTCGTCACGATCGGCGTGCTACGGCTTCCATCTTTTCTATATTAATAATATTATTTGTCTTAAAATCTCCGCGTCCGTTTCACTATCACAGACGTAAAGTCATCAACACCGTAGCTACCAGTTATAAAACCAGGAGCTGCATCAATATAACTCATTTTATGATATCGTCTCCACATTTCAGTTGTCAGTGATTTACCACAATCTATGATCTTGTGAGCTTTACAATAGTCTCTATTTTTTTCTAGACATGGTTAGCTCCATTCACATTTTCTTTAAAAGCCTATGAGTCCAGTTTTATTATTTAATCTGTCAACCCATCATCACAAACTCAATTAAATCATCTTAGTATATAGAAAAAAAAATCATCAAAGTTCCTTTCATTTAATCTTGGGAACCGCATCATCCTTTCCACCTATAGTGTAGTTTCTTGAGCCCAAGAGTCTTTCATTATATATGCCATGCAGTGTTCTTCAAGAGATGTGGTATACTGCCATTTCTACATACAAATCCATCCTATTATTAATTTGTTTACACATTAGAAAAAAACCACGTTATTTTTACGTGTTTTATTAAATTATCTCTTCGACTAAAATAATTACCACACATAGTAATTCCTACAAAGGACACTTTGCCCAAGACATTTTAACCATCATCTGTCTGAAAACAGCCATGTCCCATCTATATCACAAAGTAAACGAGGGTTAGTGGAGATAGGTCAAACAAGTGCTAGTCACCCATAGGGTAAGAACCATGTGTTCAATACCTATCTCAGTCAATGTAGCATCTATGTATTTTTATTACCTCATGTAGAAAAATATGTTCCAATGCATACGAATTTAAACTTATTCACGTGCGACTAGTCAAAAGTACATAAATTCAAGCATGTCAACCGCAAAAAAAATTTCTCAAGGATAGAGACAGAGACTTCTTGATCAAGACACGCCTACCATCACCTGCAAATGAACATTGACCCCTCGCGCGGGAATTGCAAGCTTGCAGAATGCTGCGACACTCATATGTTTTGCTCAAGACATGCATACATCTCATCACTAGCCTTCCAACTCAGTACACGTAAAACTCCAGTGAAATCGTAATCCAGCATACGTAAAGTACTTGCTGGAACCACTTCAAAGTATGCATCACCGAACCAGAGCAGAAAATCAGCTTACGAATGTAACTTGCTACCTACAAAAATAAATGTATAGCACATATACGAGAGGAGTCGATTCCTACATACCATACTCAATACTCTGATAATTATAAGCAGCAAAATATTTTAAATCAAGACCTTAGCCAGTATACATTCATTTTCCCATGTTGTAAAAATTCATGTTAGTAATCAGCAACGAAGGAGTGAGTAACTTGGACGAAGAACCGCTTACCAAGTATCCAGAATCTTACAGATACAGCCCATCCAGTGCACCAGCTTACTTCGAAGTGTACGCAATTGATTAACATTATTCAATTTTTTAATATCACCTCCGTAGTGTACACCAATATATGACAGGTTACGATTTAAGACCATAAATTTCCCACAAGTATGTTATGTTTATTTCGGGAGAGTAATAAATTATTATTTTAGAAATAATAAATCAAGTTCCTATCAGATTTGCTCTAATTTTACGATATTACCTGTACCAGCACTTTACCAAAACATCTCCCATAAAAATCTTAAGAATGCAGATGGCATATTCAGACTGAAATAATTTTAGCAAAAAAAAAACTGTCTTTTGCATTATTGGTAAACAAAATAATACTCACAAACAAGACAAAACGGACATTACAAATCCGACCTAAATTACGTGCCACATGTAGTTTATTACATTAAGATAAACGATGTAGGTTAAGAAAAATTAATAAAAAAATTCTTTAATTCTATAATTTATTTAAAATTGTACATTTATACACAATAAAATCTGACACTATATATATAAATAGTATACATTTCTCCAGTCCACGCGACATTCATTTTTATTAAAATAAATTATTATAGTTAGTTTTAAGAGTGACAAAATACAAATAATTCATACAGATCTCGATACATCAGCTCAGGAGTGTAACACCTTAGAGGGCCAGAAATTATGCTAGAGACCTTCCTTTACAAAATTTATAATGTTTTTTCAAGTAAAATTTTCGTGTAACCTGTATACCGCACTTCTCACACAGAAATTTTACACGGTCAAGATTTCTTCTGCAGCCATGCTTTTCATGGATGCGTGTACTTCGTAGTCGTTCAAATCGTTTACCACAATAGCAGCACTGATACAGATACTCATCGCAATTACCATCGCTTCCCCGATGTACAACCTGCAAATGAACTTTGCTTTTACAATGCCTAATCAAATTACTTTTGTTTGTGAAATGTACACCACACGGGTCACACGGAAATGTCACACGATTAGCGTTTCTTCTACAGACATGATTTTCATGTCTTCTTGCATGTTGACGGTATTTAAAACTTTTGTCACAGTACGTACACAGATGTCTCGTCGTTAGACCTTGAGTCACCGACGGCTCGGAAAGTATCTTACTTTCAATGTGCACTGCTGTTGTAGGCGACGAAGTCCCGTATGTTGCATGAGATGGAGATTTCCCAGTCGACACTGACAGATCATCTGTACTGGATGCCAAAGTATCTGATGTATACACGACTGATGCAGAAGCTGGGAATTGCTCACAAAATGTTGTATTTACCAAATGCGATGTAGTTGCAGGTATCGGAGTCTCCTCTGCGTTCGATAATGCACACATCGAAGTCTCTTGGAGTGAAGAGACAGTAGATACAGCCATCATCGGGATCTCTGGAGATGGTAGGCTCGTTACCATCGGAATCTCTGGAGCTGCCCTCATCGTTGTCATCGAGATCTGCTTCGTCATCATCACCTCCGTCGTCAGGGACCCCGGTGAAGACGCGAGACCCTCCGTCAAGATCTATGCAGTCGTTGACCCCGCCACCATTGGGATTTGTACCGACGTCGACGTTGCTACCATTGAGCTCGGATACACATCAATATTCATATACAAGACTTATATGCAGACGAGCCAATCCATCAGATCTGCACTGCACCACTACAAGAGGTGGACTGAGGGACCTGCTGTCTAAGACTCGCTTAAATAACCATGTTCGCTTGTATAATACGCAAGTCAATACATCGTCCATTGTTATTACTTAAAAAAATTAGGAATTTCAAGGAATAAGAATTTAAATTATATATTCAAACAACTAATCACACATCGTACATACAAGGTTCATTTAGACTTAATAGAGGAGCAAGAGTCTGTAATCAATGGAACTTTCACAACCCAAACAAAATTTAAAGTAGGTACCCAAATTTAAATATTATGCAGAGCTACACATAACATCCAACTGACTCCAAATGACTACAACACATGACTAAAATATTTTATACGATACCAGGCTAGGTCCAAAGTCAATTTTTTTTCTGTACATCTCATCTACAGTTCAGAGGACCTTCAGTGTTGATATAGCTACAGCCAAGACATGTCCAGTACCATACATCTTCAAAGCCTTCAAAGTCGATCCCTATTAAGCCTTACGACAAAAGTCTCCGAAACAAGAGACCTACTCTATAAGTTTACTAGACATTTTAAGCTTGTCATAACACACATCGATAAATATCTTCGTAAATAACCCAAAATATTATCAGACCACTAGAATTCGATTTATGCACATACAGTAGGTCACCAACATATTCATCAACACATAACCATTCTACATTAAGCTCCTCACTTACTTATATCAGCCTACTCGACTGCATTCAGCACACATAAACTAAAAGAAGTCAAATAACATCCTATTATTTATTTACATTCGAATATTTAACAGCATGCCGTCTGCTAATTAAATAAGCCTGACAGTGAACATGCTAGCAAAGTTTACTTTTGTATAGGACCAGGAATCCATTGAACCTTCAGATCCTAGCTACACATACACAGTGCTGGATGCAAGGAATTCTACACTCATTAGTCATCACTGACACTCGCATTCCATAATCTAATCAAAATTCGGCACTCATTTTCCATCATCGACACTCAATTCAACACTTACTTTCCATCATCAACACTCAATTCAACACTCATTTTCCATCATCGACACTCAATTCGACACTCATTTTCCATTATCGACACTCAATTTAACACTCAATATCCATCATCGACACCCAATTCGACACTCAATTTCCATCATCGACACTCAATTCGACACTCAATTTCCATCATCGACTCTCAATTCGGCACTCAATTTCCATCATCGACACCCAATTCGACACTCAATTTCCATCATCAACACTCAATTCAACACTCATTTTCCATCTTCGATACTTAATTCTACATACTCTTTCCTTCTTAGACACTCATTTTCCATCAACAACACCCAATTCGACACTCAATTTCCATCATCGACACTCAATTCGACACTCATTTTCCATCAACGTCACTCAATACAACACTCATTTTCCATCATCGATACTTAATTCTACATACTCTTTTCTTCTTCGACACTCATTTTCCATCATCTACATACAGTAAAATGGAAACTTTCCATCATCCACACACACACACACACACACACACACAGATACATATATATAAATATATTCATACTCAACTCAAGTCTTTAAAGTAGCAAACACATGAACTTTATTAGGGCATGAATAACGGCACATTTTAATAACAATGTTTAAAATTATATTTATATCAAAAATACAAAAGTATAAAATTTCATCAGTCAATACACATTACTAACTTATTATATATACCCTGAAATTCTAAGTTCATCAAGAATAGTCCACGTTTCTTTGATAACTGATACAATTTCGTCATCTTGCGAAACAAGTAAAAGTCGCATCCTGTTCGTTAACACGTTCGGGTCTTTCCACGATATATAATCAATTTCACTTGATGCCACCATCTTCTTCGAATGTTTGCTGAACATATTCTGAAAATCGTTGTAATAATGATTATGATAATTTGTATCATCATCATCGGTGCTGTCCACATCTTTATCAAACACACTGACATCTTCATCTTGCATATCCCAGTATTTCGAATTTTATTGACATTGGAGTACCATCATTGGCATCAAGCTTAAATTGCTAATTTTCCAAAAAAAAATTCCAAAGTCCGTAGAAGTCTACTATAAGACGACTTGTCACTTTTTCTGGAGATGTTACTTTCATTATCTTCTACCTTACTTATATCTTCAACACCAGTTAAGCTTTTTCCTTCCTCAAGACCTGGAGATATTTTAACACAATCACTTTTAAGGCTAGGTAGATACATAAAATTCTGTCTTGTACTAGAACTATATCTTTGCTCAACAATGAGAAGTTCACAAGCTAGCAGAATGTTTGAATTTTTTTTCTTTTTTATTTTTTATTAATTTTTTTTTGTATTTTAATGATATCAAAGAAAACTTGTGGCGGTTTTCTTCGTGTGCTCCTGATTATTCTTGCCAATATTATGATGGTTTTCTCCGTGTGCTTCCGATTATTATTGTTAATATTATAGTGGTTTTCTCAGTGTGCTCCTGATTATTCTTGACAATATTTTGATGGTTTTTCCCGTGTTCTTGCAATCATTCCTGTGGTTTCTTCAAGTGTTTCTGACTATTCTGAGAAACCGCTCTCTGCATGGATTTTTTTTTTCTTCTAATGAGACATGTCATTTTATTTGGAGTTACATTTAATTCGATAATTTCTGCTACTAAATCAAAACTTGCAATATTTTTATCAGGTGGAATTAACAAATATCATTACTCAGTCAAATTAATATTACGCCATGAGACATCTGTGGAGCACCAACATGCAAGACGAACTTCCTTTTCCTTGGAGTCTAACGAAGCCATCCTTCTTTTGCGATCGTTAGTGAGCATCCCGCATCCCGCATAAAATAACTAAATATTATTTACCTGCAAGCAACATGTGGCGATATCTGTTGTTGAAAAGCAGAACTACATGCATAAAGTACTTTTGCATGAGATATATTAATTCTCGCTGATGAAATATGAAAAAATTTCTATTTAAGTATTGAATCTAATTTAAAACACTCAATTGGTATCTGGCATTAGTCTCAGTAACTAATATGAATTCCGATTTGGGATCTGACGCTGTTTCGAAAGAACATAGGTGTAAGTTTTGCAGTAAAGAGTTTATCTTGAGAAAGAATAAAAGACAACACGAGAAGAATGACTGTGTTAAAAATTCACTGCGCAATATGATAAGTTGTGTTCGATGTAGCAAGTCGTTTACACGGAGAGAGAGCCTAAAAAGACATGGCAGAACTTGTAGCGCCAAGCCTGCGTACAAGCTAGAGGACAACGATGAATCTACTAGCCTAAGGAAGAGTGATCTGCATTACGACAATAGTTTTCTTGGCTCTTCCGATCTCGACAAAGAACTTAAATTGAAGAAGGTTGATGATTTACGGAAGAATGAAGACAATGGAAGAATCCTTAACGTGAAAAGTGAGAATATATTCCAGCCGAATTCAAGTAGATCTTTCCTACTTTGTAAAAATGATGGACTCCTAAAAAGGAAGCACGAAGACGATGAAGACACTTCAACATCATCAACATCGAATTATTACGGTAAATTGGGTGAAGACGATTCCTTCTACGGTGATTGTTACAGTGACTCTGAGGCTGTTGACAAAGACATAGACTATGATGAAGCACCTAAAGCTGCCAAGATCGAAGAATGTGGCGGTGTCCTGAGACCGAAACGATGGAAACGACGTGATATATTAAATAAATCTGATCAAGCTTGTGATGATCACCGTCTCAAACATGAAAGTTACCCTGAGGTTGGTGGTAAAACGGAAGACACCAGAGATCATAATATTTATTATAAAGGTGCAAGGAAGATGGTGGTAGAAGAGAATGATTACACATTGTAACCCTTCTTCCTCCTTAATTGGAAGAGGGGTTGCGTCCCCGACTCACTCTGGGCGCGAAGGGAAAAAATAAATATCCAAACATATTGGTTGACCGGCTAAGACTACTACATGGTTCGCTTTGTGCAGGAAACTATTCGTGCATCAAAGAAATATCCTTCATACTCAAGGAACTGAGGAATGTTGGCTACATACAATATTTACTTGTTTTACTTGCATTTTTATAATGTAAAGAAATAAAATAAATAATTTAAATTATAAGAATGTAATGTTTTTATTTCTTGTATTATGATTTCTTACTAAGACTTAGATCTCGTAACTTGTGCTTCCTTTTTGCCTTTTTTAGTTGATGGAGCTTCCAAATGTGCTTCCTTATTCGATGATGCATCCAAAATGTGCTGCCTTTTCGTTGGCGGTGCTTCCAAATGTGCTGCCTTTTCGTTGTCGGTGCTTCCAATGTGCTGCCTTTTCGTTGTCGGTGCTTCCAAATGTGCTGCCTTTTCGTTGTCGGTGCTTCCAAATGTGCTGCCTTTTCGTTGTCGGTGCTTCCAAATGTGCTGCCTTTTCGTTGTCGGTGCTTCCAAATGTGCTGCCTTTTCGTTGTCGGTGCTTCCAAATGTGCTGCCTTTTCGTAGTCGGTACTTCCAAATGTGCTGCCTTTTCGTAGTCGGTGCTTCCAAATGTGCTGCATTTTCGTTGTCGGTGCTTCCAAATGTGCTGCCTTTTCGATGGCGGTGCTTCCAAATGTGCTGCCTTTTCGTAGTCGGTGCTTCCAAATGTGCTGCCTTTTCGTTGTCGGTGCTTCCAAATGTGCTGCCTTTTCGTTGTCGGTGCTTCCAAATGTGCTGCCTTTTCGTTGTCGGTGCTTCCAAATGTGCTGCCTTTTCGATGACGGTGCTTCCAAATGTGCTGCCTTTTCGTTGTCGGTGCTTCCAAATGTGCTGCCTTTTCGTTGTCGGTGCTTCCAAATGTGCTGCCTTTTCGATGACGGTGCTTCCAAATGTGCTGCCTTTTCGTTGTCGGTGCTTCCAAATGTGCTGCCTTTTCGTTGCCGGTGCTTCCAAATGTGCTGCCTTTTCGATGACGGTGCTTCCAAATGTGCTGCCTTTTCGTAGTCGGTGCTTCCAAATGTGCTGCCTTTTCGTTGTCGGTGCTTCCAAATGTGCTGCCTTTTCGTTGTCGGTGCTTCCAAATGTGCTGCCTTTTCGTTTTTGGTGCTTCCAAATGTGCTGCCTTTTCGTTGTCGGTGCTTCCAAATGTGCTGCCTTTTGGTTGTCGGTGCTTCCAAATGTGCTGCCTTTTCGTTGTCGGTGCTTCCAAATGTGCTGCCTTTTCGTTGTCGGTGCTTCCAAATGTGCTGCCTTTTCGTTGTCGGTGCTTCCAAATGTGCTGCCTTTACGTTGTCAGTGCTTCCAAATGTGCTGCCTTTTCGATGACGGTGCTTCCAAATGTGCTGCCTTTTCGTTGTCGGTGCTTCCAAATGTGCTGCCTTTTCGTTGGTGGTGCTGTCTTTTCGTTGTTGGTGCTTCCTTTTTTGTTGATTGCCCGTAGTACAAAATGTAATGATTG
Source organism: Bacillus rossius redtenbacheri (assembly GCF_032445375.1). Classification (NCBI taxonomy): domain Eukaryota; kingdom Metazoa; phylum Arthropoda; class Insecta; order Phasmatodea; family Bacillidae; genus Bacillus; species Bacillus rossius. The sequence goes on along the minus strand of NC_086335.1, from coordinate 25,271,399 downwards.
AATATTTACTAGTTTATCACCTCTTGGTGTTACTAAAATATTTTACAAGGTTACTTGGTCCTTTAGAATGTATAAAAATGTCACGATGGATTACGAAGGTCATGTGGTCCTGAAATGACTAGCCTATACGTCTGATAATGACATGACTCGGTCTCATGGACTGAAGGCAATTGATCTATATGTGTGGCTTTGTACATGAACGGCTTATATGTTATTCAGATTATTGAAAAATTAGACTTTCATAATAGGCTAATCGGCACTGATTTAATTCGTTGGTCCGGTATATTGACTTGAGTTGATTTTCGTAGAGTGAATGATTAATAAACTCCGCGAAAGGTAATGGAAAACAGAACCTAACATTTATTTAATAATTAGGGTCAACTGTCTCTGGTCAAGAATCGAACCGTGGACAGGGATCCATCGATTCGATTTGTAAGTTAATGAGTGATTTTTTTGATGAATTTTGGATTTTTTCCCGCTTTTCTAGCTACATTATTACATGATTTCAAGATGGCGTCCGAATTTCAAGATGGCGGGGGGCACCTCGGTAATAAATGATTACTGCACTGTAGCAGGTTAAAATAAAATTAACCAGATGTAAATGTCCTCTATAATATGAGTACACACACAAGATGACGTACTCTAGCAGTTGGTCGCTCCTGGTAGCATGTACTGAACATTAAATGTCGGGTCCATGTTGGTCGACAAGGAGAAAGTAAAATTTCAAGGTCAAAGTCAAATTTCAAGGTCAAGGTCAAATTTTAAGGTGAAGGTCAAATTTCAAGGTCAAGGTCAAATTTCAAGGTCAAGGTCAAATTTCAAGGCCAAATTTCAAGGTCAAGGTCAAATTTCAAGGTCAAGGTCAAATTTCAAGGTCAAGGTCAAATTTCAAGGTCAAGGTTAAATTTCAAGGTCAAGGTCAAATTTCAAGGTCAAGGTCAAATTTCAAGGTCAAGGTCAAATTTCAAGTTCAAGGTCAAGGTCAAATTTCAAGGTCAAGGCCAAAGGCTAAGGTCAAGGTCAAATTTCAAGGTTAGGGTCAATTTTCAAGGTCAAGGTCAAAGTTCAATGTCAACAGTTGAGGACAAAAGTATGGTGACCAGATAATTATACTACATGGGATCGGCACACTCTAGCAGATGAAAAACAAGATGGTGGTCTCCAGCGGATATAGACAAGATGGCGGACATGTCATACCTGTTGATGATATATACCTTGGTACTGCTGGTGGTAGATCAGTCTAGGTAGCTTTCATGGAGGAAGGATCGACCGTTTACTCTCGCCGGGAATCGAACCAAGGACGTACAGCGATATAATCAAACATTATGTTTATTGTCAATTTATTTAATAAATTTTGAACTTTTTCCCGCATCTCTAGCATAAAAATTACGGATTTTCAAGATGGCGGCCAAATGACAAGATGGTGGGTCTGTCTCGAACAGGTGATGCTATTATTACTTTAAATTAAAAAAAATTACAAGTCCAAACATGCATGTTATTTTTATATATACCTTATTTAATCTTCGGTCTGGTAAATGTCTCGATGGCTGAGCGGTTAAAGGCGTATGTTTTCCAACCTAGAGATCAGAGCTGCGATGGTTCGAATCACAGCGTTTCCAATATATTTTTCATAAAAAATAAAATTTAAAATGTCGATAAGGTTCTTAATAACTATGGTAGGTAATGGAACATCGACCTTATGTGATGAGACAGAGCGACGCTGGCGCTCTCTAGGAACAAACGACAGAAACAAAGTCGACGGTATCCAAGATGGCGGCCTGCTGCGGAACAAAAAAAATCAAGAGCGATGCTGGCGCTATCTAGGAACAAACAACAGAAACAAAATCGACGGTATCCAAGATGGCAGCCTCCAGTGGAACAGAAAAAAATCAAGAGCGACGCTGGCGCTATCTAGGAACAAACAACAGAAACAAAGTCGACGGTATCCAAGATGGCGGCCTGCAGCGGAACAAAAAAAAACAATACGGCTACAGAGACGAAAATTTCATCATGAGTGGGGCGCTCGATTTACAGATGGCGGATCCAAGATGGCTGCAGTGATCTGCTTGTCCCGTTACGTTACGTCCCGTTACGCTCATCCAAGATGGCCGTCGTGACGTCATAATTCAAAATGGCGGATAACACAATGCCGGAATTTTCTAGAAAACGAAATGACGTCATCCAAAATGGCGGATCCAAGATGGCGGATACAAGATGGCCGCCGGGGTCAAGGTCAAAGGTCATGGTATCCTTATTCCTAGAAATGGCTTAACTGAGGCTTGAGTTAAGGATGCTTAAGCCTATTTTAGGAATTGGTGTTCTTTCTAAGGCAAAAGACATTTGTGGTTTTTTGAAATCCTAATTTTTCCTCGAAACGGGAATTTTTCCCTCGAAAACGGGAAATTTTGAGTCATTTTGAGGCATTTTTGAGGAATTTTGAGGAATTTTTGCCGTCGTGACGTCAGAATCCAAGATGGCGGACCGACAATCACAATCCACTACCTGCATCCTGTTTCCGGACCGGCTATTACACACTACTCTGAAGGTTCAATGGATTCCTGGTCCTATACAAAAGTAAACTTTGCTAGCATGTTCACTGTCAGGCTTATTTAATTAGCAGACGGCATGCTGTTAAATATTCGAATGTAAATAAATAATAGGATGTTATTTGACTTCTTTTAGTTTATGTGTGCTGAATGCAGTCGAGTAGGCTGATATAAGTAAGTGAGGAGCTTAATGTAGAATGGTTATGTGTTGATGAATATGTTGGTGACCTACTGTATGTGCATAAATCGAATTCTAGTGGTCTGATAATATTTTGGGTTATTTACGAAGATATTTATCGATGTGTGTTATGACAAGCTTAAAATGTCTAGTAAACTTATAGAGTAGGTCTCTTGTTTCGGAGACTTTTGTCGTAAGGCTTAATAGGGATCGACTTTGAAGGCTTTGAAGATGTATGGTACTGGACATGTCTTGGCTGTAGCTATATCAACACTGAAGGTCCTCTGAACTGTAGATGAGATGTACAGAAAAAAAATTGACTTTGGACCTAGCCTGGTATCGTATAAAATATTTTAGTCATGTGTTGTAGTCATTTGGAGTCAGTTGGATGTTATGTGTAGCTCTGCATAATATTTAAATTTGGGTACCTACTTTAAATTTTGTTTGGGTTGTGAAAGTTCCATTGATTACAGACTCTTGCTCCTCTATTAAGTCTAAATGAACCTTGTATGTACGATGTGTGATTAGTTGTTTGAATATATAATTTAAATTCTTATTCCTTGAAATTCCTAATTTTTTTAAGTAATAACAATGGACGATGTATTGACTTGCGTATTATACAAGCGAACATGGTTATTTAAGCGAGTCTTAGACAGCAGGTCCCTCAGTCCACCTCTTGTAGTGGTGCAGTGCAGATCTGATGGATTGGCTCGTCTGCATATAAGTCTTGTATATGAATATTGATGTGTATCCGAGCTCAATGGTAGCAACGTCGACGTCGGTACAAATCCCAATGGTGGCGGGGTCAACGACTGCATAGATCTTGACGGAGGGTCTCGCGTCTTCACCGGGGTCCCTGACGACGGAGGTGATGATGACGAAGCAGATCTCGATGACAACGATGAGGGCAGCTCCAGAGATTCCGATGGTAACGAGCCTACCATCTCCAGAGATCCCGATGATGGCTGTATCTACTGTCTCTTCACTCCAAGAGACTTCGATGTGTGCATTATCGAACGCAGAGGAGACTCCGATACCTGCAACTACATCGCATTTGGTAAATACAACATTTTGTGAGCAATTCCCAGCTTCTGCATCAGTCGTGTATACATCAGATACTTTGGCATCCAGTACAGATGATCTGTCAGTGTCGACTGGGAAATCTCCATCTCATGCAACATACGGGACTTCGTCGCCTACAACAGCAGTGCACATTGAAAGTAAGATACTTTCCGAGCCGTCGGTGACTCAAGGTCTAACGACGAGACATCTGTGTACGTACTGTGACAAAAGTTTTAAATACCGTCAACATGCAAGAAGACATGAAAATCATGTCTGTAGAAGAAACGCTAATCGTGTGACATTTCCGTGTGACCCGTGTGGTGTACATTTCACAAACAAAAGTAATTTGATTAGGCATTGTAAAAGCAAAGTTCATTTGCAGGTTGTACATCGGGGAAGCGATGGTAATTGCGATGAGTATCTGTATCAGTGCTGCTATTGTGGTAAACGATTTGAACGACTACGAAGTACACGCATCCATGAAAAGCATGGCTGCAGAAGAAATTTTGACCGTGTAAAATTTCTGTGTGAGAAGTGCGGTATACAGGTTACACGAAAATTTTACTTGAAAAAACATTATAAATTTTGTAAAGGAAGGTCTCTAGCATAATTTCTGGCCCTCTAAGGTGTTACACTCCTGAGCTGATGTATCGAGATCTGTATGAATTATTTGTATTTTGTCACTCTTAAAACTAACTATAATAATTTATTTTAATAAAAATGAATGTCGCGTGGACTGAGAAATGTATACGATATATATATATAGTGTCAGATTTTATTGTGTATAAATGTACAATTTTAAATAAATTATAGAATTAAAGAATTTTTTTATTAATTTTTCTTAACCTACATCGTTTATCTTAATGTAATAAACTACATGTGGCACGTAATTTAGGTCGGATTTGTAATGTCCGTTTTGTCTTGTTTGTGAGTATTATTTTGTTTACCAATAATGCTGAAGACAGTTTTTTTTTTTTGCTAAAATTATTTCAGTCTGAGTATGCCATCTGCATTCTTAAGATTTTTATGGGAGGTGTTTTGGTAAAGTGCTGGTACAGGTAATATCGTAAAATTAGAGCAAATCTGATAGGAACTTGATTTATTATTTCTAAAATAATAATTTATTACTCTCCCGAAATAAACATAACATACTTGTGGGAAATTTATGGTCTTAAATCGTAACCTGTCATATATTGGTGTACACTACGGAGGTGATATTAAAAAATTGAATAATGTTAATCAATTGCGTACACTTCGAAGTAAGCTGGTGCACTGGATGGGCTGTATTGTAAGATTCTGGATACTTGGTAAGCGGTTATTCGTCCAAGTTACTCACTCCTTCGTTGCTGATTACTAACATGAATTTTTACAACATGGGAAAATGAATGTATACTGGCTAAGGTCTTGATTTAAAATATTTTGCTGCTTATAATTATCAGAGTATTGAGTATGGTATGTAGGAATCGACTCCTCTCGTATATGTGCTATACATTTATTTTTGTAGGTAGCAAGTTACATTCGTAAGCTGATTTTCTGCTCTGGTTCGGTGATGCATACTTTGAAGTGGTTCCAGCAAGTACTTTACGTTTGCTGGATTACGATTTCACTGGAGTTTTACGTGTACTGAGTTGGAAGGCTAGTGATGAGATGTATGCATGTCTTGAGCAAAACATATGAGTGTCGCAGCATTCTGCAAGCTTGCAATTCCCGCGCGAGGGGTCAATGTTCATTTGCAGGTGATGGTAGGCGTGTCTTGATCGAGAAGTCTCTGCCTCTATCCTTGAGAAATTTTTTTTGCGGTTGACATGCTTGAATTTATGTACTTTTGACTAGTCGCACGTGAATAAGTTTAAATTCGTATGCATTGGAACATATTTTTCTACATGAGGTAATAAAAATACATAGATGCTACATTGACTGAGATAGGTATTGAACACATGGTTCTTACCCTATGGGTGACTAGCACTTGTTTGACCTATCTCCACTAACCCTCGTTTACTTTGTGATATAGATGGGACATGGCTGTTTTCAGACAGATGATGGTTAAAATGTCTTGGGCAAAGTGTCCTTTGTAGGAATTACTATGTGTGGTAATTATTTTAGTCGAAGAGATAATTTAATAAAACACGTAAAAATAACGTGGTTTTTTTCTAATGTGTAAACAAATTAATGATAGGATGGATTTGTATGTAGAAATGGCAGTATACCACATCTCTTGAAGAACACTGCATGGCATATATAATGAAAGACTCTTGGGCTCAAGAAACTACACTATAGGTGGAAAGGATGATGCGGTTCCCAAGATTAAATGAAAGGAACTTTGATGATTTTTTTTCTATATACTAAGATGATTTAATTGAGTTTGTGATGATGGGTTGACAGATTAAATAATAAAACTGGACTCATAGGCTTTTAAAGAAAATGTGAATGGAGCTAACCATGTCTAGAAAACAATAGAGACTATTGTAAAGCTCACAAGATCATAGATTGTGGTAAATCACTGACAACTGAAATGTGGAGACGATATCATAAAATGAGTTATATTGATGCAGCTCCTGGTATTATAACTGGTAGCTACGGTGTTGATGACTTAACGTCTGTGATAGTGACACGGACGCGGAGATTTTAAGACAAATAATATTATTAATATAGAAAAGATGGAAGCCGTAGCACGCCGATCGTGACGAGAAACAAATATTGAAGGATGCTGATGGTTTCGGGAAGACTGAAACTAATGAAGGTATCAACACTGTGAAAAGTGAAAATACACTCAAGCCTATATTTAGCAGATCCTCCATACTTTGTAAAAATAATGGACTCCTAAAAAGGAAGCATGAAGGTGATGCAGACACTTCGACATCGACGATAACGAGTTCTTATACGGTAATCTGGGTAAAGACGATGCCTTCTACGGTGATTGCTACAGTGACTCTGAAGCTGGCGACGTGATCGAAGACTGTGATGCAGAACCTAAAGCTGACAAGACCGAAGAATGTGGTGGTGTCCTGAGACCGAAGCGATGGAAACGTCGTGATATAATAAATAAATCTGATCAAGCTTGTGATGAACGCTGGCTAGATGATGAAAGTAATTCTGAGGATGGTGTGGAAACGGAAGACACCAGAGATCATAATATTTATAATAAACAAGCAATGAAGATGGTGGCAGAAGAGATTGATTCCACATCATGGAAAGATTCAAAATATAGGTTGACCGGCTAAGACTGATGGTGGCATCTGTTCGTAGAGGAAACTACTCGCATATCGCGGAAGTATCGTCCATACTGTAAGAACTTCGGAACGCTGGCTACATACAATAATCATTTGATTAACTGTCATGTGTGTACTAATGAAAAATAAAATGAATTATTTATATTTTAAAAAAGTATGATTTATTTCTTGTATCCTGATTTCCAAATAAGCCTGTGTTTCCGCTACTGTATGTGTGATCATTCCGTTTTCTGTGTGTACATTTCGTTTTCCTGTTTGTACATTTCGTTTTCCTGTTTGTACATTTCGTTTTCCTGTTTGTACATTCCGTTTTCCTGTGTGTACATTTCGTTTTCCTGTTTGTACATTTCGTTTTCCTGTTTGTACATTTCGTTTTCCTGTGTGTACATTTCGTTTTCCTGTTTGTACATTTCGTTTTCCTGTTTGTACATTTCGTTTTCCTGTTTGTACATTTCGTTTTCCTGTTTGTACATTTCGTTTTCCTGTGTGTACTTTTCGTTTTCCTGTGTGTAAATTCCGTTTTCCTGTGTGTACATTACGTTTACCTGTGTGTACTGTGTGTACATTGCATGTTGGAGCCGGGTAGCTTCATTGACATATAGTTTCGTAGCCATGCGGTCTTTTAGTCATGCAGTCCCTCAGCCATGTATAACTCGGAACCAGCTAGATCCTTTTAGACTCGTAGCCTTGTAGCCTCGTAGTCTCTTAGACTCGTAGCATTGTGGCCCAATATCATTGGAGCTGTTGAAAGAAAAAGTAGTTGGAACATTTGGAGCTGTTGGAGCCATTTGGAGGCTGTTGGAGCATTTGGAGGCTGTTGGAGCATTTGGAGCTGCTGGAGCATTTGGAGCTAAGAAGTAGTCGTTGCACGTCTATGCAAAGCTAAATGTTTATAAGTTTGCTGGCTTTCGCAAGTGATTCTGTAGTAGGATAGAAATTGTGTAATAAATATTATGTTTGTAAACGACTTTGTGGTGTTTTTTTTCTCGAACCTTATGCTTTTCTGGTATTTAAATTAAATTTATTTTAGCTTCGTCCAGGATCGTGCCAAGGACCTTAGACGACCTAATCAATCAGTATATAGATTACAAATTTATTTAATGAATTTTTAACTTTTTCCTGAATTTTAAGTTTAATTATTACGAAAATTCCAAGATGATGGTCTTTATGTCGGATAGGATGATGGTAGTAGAGGATTTAAAGTCTCTTTAAGAATGTTGAACATGGTTTATTGAAATTATTATTTTTTTTTCATAAAATTAAACATTATTGCATCGTTCGAGTATCGAACCAAGGACTGGAGCGGATCGAATCAATATGTAAGTTAATGAGTGATTTTTTTGATGAATTTTGGATTTTTTCCCGCTTTTCTAGCTACATTATTACATGATTTCAAGATGGCGGCCGAATTTCAAGATTGCGGGGGGCACCTCCATAATAAATGATTACTGCACTGTAGCGGGTTAGAATAAAATTAACCAGATGGAAATGTACTCTATAATACAAGTACACGCACAAGATGGTGTACTCCAGCATGTGGTCGCTCCTGGTAGCATGTACTGAACATAAAATGTCGTATCCATGATAGTTGACAAGGACAAAGTCAAATTTCAAAGTCAAGGTCAAATTTCAAGGTCAAAGTCAAATTTCAAGGTCAGGGTCAAATTTCAAGGTCAAGGTTAAATTTCAAGGTCAAGGTCAAATTTCAAGGTCAAGGTCAAAGTTCAAGGTCAAGGTCAAAGGCCAAGGTCAATGTTCAATGTCAACAGTTGAGGACAAAAGTATGGTGACCAGATAATTATACTAACATGGTATCGGCACACTCTAGCAGACGAAAACAAGATGGTGGTCTCCAGCGGATGAAGACAAGATGGCGGACATGATGTCATACCAGTTGACGATATATACCTTGGCACTGGTGGTGGTAGATCAGTCTAGGTAGCTTTCATGAAGGAAGGATCGACCGTTTACTCTCGCCGGGAATCGAACCAAGGACGTACATCGATATAATCAAACAGAATTCAAATACGTTAATTTTTTGATGAATTTTGGAATTTTTTTCATTAAATTCGGATAATAAATAAAGATTTTCAAGATGGCGTCCAAATTTCAAGATGGTGGACGTGACGTCATACTAGTTGACGATATATATGCTTTGAAAAAAGTGGTGGGAGTCAGTCTGCTAGCACCCACCACGGGGGAAGGATCGGTCGCCATTTTTTTTGACCTCGCCGGGTTTGAACCGAGGACTCCGAACTCCGTGTCGTAAAAGTATATTTTTTATAAATATTTTTTATTAAAATTTTATTATTTGAATTTTTTTATAATTTTTAAAAAAATTTCATTAAAATCGGATAATAAATAAAAAAGTTAAAGATGGCGGCCGTAATGGAAACTGCAACGGTGACGTCATCATCCAATATGGCGGATAACACAATGCCGGAATTTTCGAGAACACAATGACGTCATTCAAAATGGCGGATACAAGATGGCGGATCCAAAATGGCCGCCGTGATCTACTTTTCCCGTTATGGTTTGTCCCGTTACGCTGTGTCCCGTTACACTCATCCAAGGTGGCCGCCGTGACGTCACAATCCAATATGGCGGTCGGCTCCACCTCCACCGCCTGAGGCCTGATCCAGTAGCCCCATTTACATACTACTTATGTATTTTTTTTTATTTTTTTTTTTTAGCAATGCCTATGGATTTGTAGCGTTAGGCCACAAGCAAAACAGAACAGTATTGCGGGATGCATAATGCAGCACTCCGCAGGCGGTGCCTACGATACCAACATTCCATTCGCTTGTATCGACTTTGGCATTTAATTTTTCAGGAAAATAACAATTAAGCAGATTGATATATTATTGGTAGGTATGTATAACACTTTTCTATTTAAGATATTATCAGGTAAAGAGAAACGTAAATAAACCTGCAATTTGCCAAATGTCTCTTTCATAACACCATCAATATGTTTAAAATCGATTGCAAAATTTCGCAAACACATGACTAAAAGGTAGAAAGTATTAATTTAATATTTTTATAATATCTTTTTTTTATATGGACTAAGATGTATAAAACAATTATCGTGGCCCCATACAGATTTTTAACCCCATTACAGATTGTCCTGTAAATTTGTGAATGTGAATTTTTAATAGCTATCATAATGCTTGTAATATTTAAAGTGTTCAGCCTAGAGCTTGATGACTCCTTAACTCGCCGACAACCGATGCCTTGGTCACCTGCTTGACCTCCGTATGTACTCCGCTGCGAGCACTGGTCACAACGCTCTGGGAGCTTCTAAGACAGCCCAGGAATGAACTGCCTTCACTGACCTCTGATCAGTGGTGGCTGTGACCACTTAGAGCACGTCCAGAGGGTCTCCTCCTCGCTTATAGGCACACGCGGCGAGCGGCGACACAGCTCCGGCTCTAGCCTGGACAGCTAGCAGAGGCTGGATGGACCTAGGCCAGATCACGGACTCTCTGGATTGTCTGAGGAGTCCCGGAGATGTGTGGGGACGCACCACAACGCCGAATTACCACAACGCCGAAATACATTAACGCCGAAAAATGTCATTGCAGGACTGCCTCAAAGTTTAGGTTAGGTTAGGCTAGGTTAGGCTAACCTAGATCAGGTTAGGTTGTGGTATTTCGGCGTTAAGATACATTTAAGAAACACATACAAATTCATTAGTTGTTTTTCATTTTGCTCCTGTGGGCCCCCCCCCCCCCCACCCCCCACCCCGCAGCAACATTTTTCGGCGTTACAGTATTTCGGCGTTGTGGTACACAGCAGTTTTCTAGCTGTCGGCGTTGCGGTCAATTTGGCATTCGGCGTTATTGTACGCTCGGCGTTGTGGTATTTCGACGTTGTGGTAACGACCCGAGATGTGTTAGACTTGGTTAAGCACCTCATGATACTCTTAGGATGGGTATTTCATTGACTCAACTGCAGGATAGCATAATTTTAAGGGAGAGGAGGTAGCAGTGATGCTGGGATGGGTTGCCTCAGCCTCTCTCTGTATAGCTACTTCTCAAACACCTCCGAGTTGCGTTGAGATGGAGCATCCATTTCCCCATGGCTCTAGGGAGCCCGTGTTGGAGGTGATCCAGCCCACACCAGGGAGTTATTGCCATCAAAATCCATCGTGCAGTTGTTACAGTTGAGCAAACTGGCCACTGTTCAGTTTTTGTTGCATCATGAGAGCTGTGTGTAGCAGAAGCAAGGAGACGTGATTAATATAACGGATAATTTTCAAATAAACTATGAAACTAAGAGATTATTTGGCATGATTATAGGAATGGCAGTATCGTATTAGGAGAGAAGAAGATTACTTTGTATTTGTATTTAACAAATAGAACGAATTACTGGAAATCAAAGGGCTGTTAATAGATTAGTCGACTATTAATGGACATTGTGTTCTTTCTAAGGCAAAATGACTTTTGAGGTTTTTCAAAATCCTAATTTTTGAATTTTTGAGGAAGAAAACGAGAAAGTTTTCCTCGAAAAGAGAAATTTTTAACTTTTCAAATTTTTTGAGAATTTTCGGCGGCATTTTTTTTTTTTTTGTGAAAACTGGAAATTTTGGAGAATTTTGAGGATTAATGGGTAAATATTGGCCAATTTTGAATGTCAAAGGTCAAGGTCAATGTCAACGTTCAAGGTCAGGGTCATCCAAGATGGCCGCCGTAACGTCACAATCCAAGATGGTGGGCGTACACAACGCTCCTTGACCCAGTAGCCCCTTTTCTATACTACTAGTTGTTTTTCATAGTCGATTAATCTATTAACAGCCCTTTGATTTCCAGTCATTCGTGCTATTTTTAAAATACAAATACGACTCAATATTTGACCAAGACCGACCAGCCAAGGACAATTACAACAAGACATGACTTACAACTGTACAACTGCACCTCTACGAATACCACAAGACAGGTCAGAATCAGTTAACTACCAACCATACACGACTACCATCCAGATGGACTACTCTGACAGCCTACAAGACCAATCTAACTCTCTGATGGATACATCTGACACACTAAATGACGTTACTGACTGCGACATGGACACCACTTGAAAATCCACTGTTCACGACGAATATTATACTGCCATTCCTATCATCATGCCAAATTATCTCTTAACTTCATAGTTTATTTGAAAATTAAACGTTACAATAATCCCTTCTCCTTGCTTCTGCTACACACTTTCCAGTTTATGATGTAAATACTGTTGTTTACAATAGCTTACCCACAGAGTACGAGTAAGAATGTTAAACTGTTCCACGAATCAGTGTAAATAACGTGGAGTACGAAAGTGTAAGTGCAATCTACTTGGAACACAGCTAAAGTCTGAAAGCAATAAGGGCATATGAGAGTGCCTGAGAAAAATTGTGTTGCTAATTAATTGCATGGGAAACTATGAAAGTATCAGTGTTTAGTTTTCCAAAAAAATGATGTCAAAAGCGAGTGGCTAGCTGCCATTCCCAGAGAGTTTACACTCTCAGCGCATTAAAAGGTAACTACGTGATTTTGCAACTGCAACGTATGGTTGTTGTTGTTAAAATGCAGTTTAAAATATTTTAACAAAAAATTTTACTGGACACTAAGTGTAATAAAAATATATTGAAAAAAGTTTTTTTTTATTCTTTGAGCATGATTCAAGGTTATCAATTATATTTGTTTTATTTACATATTTTACAGATTTCAGATTTTTTTTAAGCTTTACGCAAATAATTTTTTTTTTAACAAAGATTATTGCCATTGTTTACTATAAATTAGTTTTCCTATTTTATTACGTCCCTCCACCCTAAATAAAATACTTAGTTGTTTACGTGAAGTTTTTTTCATCCTTTTTCGCTTAGCTACACGTTTAAATATTTCATTTATAATTATATTATTTAACTGCATATTTGCTTATAATTGTTCTTAATTTTAAGTGACAAAAATTTAAAGTTTTGACGTTTTTAACGCGAACATATACCTAATTTCTTAGTAAATTTCTTAGTTTTACTTCGAAACACGATACGTAAAACTAAAAACAATCTTATAATTTTTTAAATAAATTATATTCATCAAACAATCGCAAAAGCAAATCGTATCATCTCCAGCATGCCTGAATGTTAATTAGGGATTAACACCCAACACCTCGTCGCTACCAACGTGTATGATAAGGAAGTTGTAACATATGCACTTACGTGAGGAAAATCAGAGAACAGAAAGAAAATGTATCCGCTCATGTTTCTCCACTTGCGATAAATCTAGTTTTGACCTCACGAGGGTGTGAACCCAGAGAGACCTGAAATGAATCGAATGATCCTGGCTCTACAACGCCCTGGTCTCCGTTCCCAGATGTCTTTCAACTGGTCATTGACCCCGATATACAAATTTGTAAGCTCTGATTCAGGACGATAGTGACCATACTGAGATATCTGTAACACTCCATTAAACATGTAAATGATATAAAAATTAAATTAAATTATTAAAACATTTCATGAAACCACCGAAAACTTTAAAACTTAAAAATCAATGGGTTTATTTAGTATGCTATATTTTGACTCTTAAAATTATGCTATTGAACATTTAAAATATATATTTTAAAAAGATTGCTTACAAATTAAAAAATGACTTCTAGTGCCCTCTTGAATGCTGACTTGAGCATAGCCGAGCTCTATCACCTTGATGGTTCCTAATGAACGTGAAGGATGTTCCTTGTATATGTAGAGTGTCCACAATTTTTAATGCAATTCTTCTTAATCTCATTACGTAGATAGTAGTTGTTGTGCACATAAATCGCCTCCCTAAAAGGCTATGCAGTTTCCATTACCAAATATGTCGGTCCCGGAGTTCTCATGACTAAAAATAAGCAGATCAACAAATAAAAAAAAAACATTCCCCTCCACCATTCCCCAAAATATTGAGGCTACGATATGAAGTAGGCCAGATCAGGATTGGAAACTTGGTCTTTTGTATGTCCAGCAATGTCTCCTCTATGTTCCACCCACTTAGAGGTTGTTGATTAAAATTGCTATAAATTTAATAATTATGTCTACTCTGCTACAAGAAAAACGTTGAAGGACTTTTACCTAAAAATATTTTATTGATGAGACAAAATAACACACACTTACACTTGAAGCAAATACAATTAATTGATTTAAAAGTTAGGGCTGTAAAATATATATTTAATTTGAAACTAATCAAATTCAATTCTAAGCGGCAGTGAAGATGCTCATTCCCGGAATATATTGATTAATTCATGATTCATTCATTCATTAGTTTTCTCACATTCATGTACATCCAAATAAGTTCCAACCTGTTCATTCAGTTTGTTACAGACGAAATACCAATTTTTAAACCTTAAAATTAATGAAAGAAACTTTGACATTACAATGACAAGTGATGACATATTTTAATGTAACTGTGTGAACAGGAAATGGTAACGTTACACAAAATAATCTCACAAAGATATATTTTTAATAATTTTTATTAACTTATTAAAACAATTTCTACTAGCTGCTATAGAAATCATTCGTCAACAATGATTCATTTCTCAAATAGTCCATTACATCTAAACTTTAAATGAATAATATATTAAAACAATAAAATTTGGCCTGGCATGTTGCCAGTTAGAATTTGTGTAAGCCAAGCTACGTTTAAGTTATGTATTATGCAGTTGTGGATAGATAATGGTTGGCGGAAAGTTTTAATATCAGCTCGTGGGAATAACATCACGTCTACACTCTAAATATTAAACACGTAAAACCTTATGTGAATCACCGGAATTTTGACGAATAGTTGTTTGAAATCTTTTTTCATTCTGAACCGGTTTGGAGCAGTTTTGGTGGTTTTCCCGTGAAATTTGAAATTCCGCTGCTTTGAGATTTTTCTACAGTTTCACTTTTAAACTACGCAAGGAACGTAGAGAAACACAAGAAAATCAGGGCCATTTAAAAAAAATGTGGCAATACTTCACCATACTTACAACTTAAAATTATAAAACAGTACAAAATACATTTCTTCCTCTGGCTCCTGTTTGCAAATCATGTTTATCAAAATAAAAACATAATTATGAAATCGTCCATAATTTGGTTAAAATTGTTAGTTGCTGTCACTGTGCGAAAGTATAACAATAAAAAAGTGAATGCATGCAATAAAAACCATCTCATGGTGTTCTATCCGCTTAACGCATACGTCTACAAACGTTTACGGTAAAACTTCAGTTCAAACATAGAAACGCAAGAAATTAGAAGTTACCCGATTCTAATGTTTCATTTTTGCGTCTTGCGTAGTTTCAAATGGTCGTTATTTAACTTATTTTGCCTTGTGTTTCTTGCGTCCTTATGCAGTTTTTGAGGCTGCCAATTAAAAAAATGTAGAGACTAATGCACGTTTTGAATGTTTTCCTTATAGAGATTGAAATTGTATAACTTCTTCTTTAAAAATACAATGTTATGTTGTGGAAAATATTTACTACTGACTTTTACTACGCTTCTAAAGTCACAGAAGCAGGCTCTTCCTGTTAGCAGAAATTCACTTTATCCCATTTTAGGCAATTTGTGACAAAAATCGGAATTACAGTAGTCCGCCGCATGCAGTGATATGCAGCCAATAAGATGTCCCGAAAAATTCCATCCGTCCGTCAAAGTTGGGCAACTTCACAATTTGGACGGACGGATTGTTCTGAAAGGTTTTTGTTTGACAAGTACAAATATAGTTTGTTTGATTGTTTAGCTGCTTAAAAATTTTTTTCTGAACTTGGGTTTGAACAAATTAAAAAAAATATTTTTTATTAATAATTTTCCAAGTTACAGAAATGCAATTAATTAATCATGGTACCTCTGTAAAAGTTTTTAAAATAATTACTAAAGTGAATAGAATTTTGTCTAATTATTTATAAGAGCATAACTTAAATAATTTTCAAACTAATCAAATCATACAAGGGAAAATTTCTCCTAAATATAATTTTTCTTATCGGTTGGCAACATATGAACACGAAAACAAATATTACGAAACAAGCGGAATTATTTAAATCGCTCGGTGGTACGGACGTGTGGATTACGGACGGATAGACGTACGCACACGACGGGCTACTGCAGTTTCTAATTGGGTAATTGTTTCCTATTGCTTATCGAGTTTTAATTTTAAAAGAATATATCATATATGTGTTTGTGATGCATATCTGCATAATTACCAAAATTATTTTATTGTAAATTTGAGGATAATTGTTCCCCGGAGCAATTGTTCTGAGTGAAAATGTAAACTGAAAACAGAGTGAGCAGTTGAATGAACTAGTGGTTTGAAGCTGTATTGATGACTCTGGAGGCAGCTCGGACGTGAACTGGACACGCAGTGCTGTGTCTTGGAGACGTGGGGGTTGCGCTAGAAGGTGGGGAGGGCCAGTACTGTCAGGCGGGGGTCGCGCTAGAAGGTGGGGAGGGCCAGTGCTGTCAGGCGGGGGTCGCGCTAGAAGGTGGGGAGGGCCAGTGCTGTCAGGCGGTGGTCGCGCTGGAAGGTGGGGAGGGCCAGTGCTGTCAGGCGGGGGTCGCGCTGGAAGGTGGGGAGGGCCAGTGCTGTCAGGCGGGGGTCGCGCTGGAAGGTGGGAAGGGCCAGTGCTGTCAGGCGGGGGTCGCGCTGGAAGGTGGGGAGGGCCAGTGCTGTCAGGCGGGGGTCGCGCTGGAAGGTGGGGAGGGCCAGTGCTGTCAGACGGGGGTCGCGCTGGAAGGTGGGGAGGGCCAGTGCTGTCAGCGGGGGTCACGCTGGAAGGTGGGGAGGGCCAGTGCTGTCTGGCGGGGGTCGCGCTGGAAGGTGGGGAGGGCCAGTGCTGTCAGGCGGGGGTCGCGCTGGAAGGTGGGGAGGGCCAGTGCTGTCAGGCGGGGGTCGCGCTAGAAGGTGGGGAGGGCCAGTGCTGTCAGGCGGGGGTCGCGCTAGAATGTGGGGAGGGCCAGTGCTGTCAGATGGGGGTCGCGCTGGAAGGTGGGGAGGGCTAGTGCTGTCAGGCGGGGGTCGCGCTGGAAGGTGGGGAGGGCCAGTGCTGTCAGGCGGGGGTCGCGCTGGAAGGTGGGGAGGGCCAGTGCTGTCAGGCGGGGGTCGCGCTGGAAGGTGGGGAGGGCCAGTGCTGTCAGGCGGGGGTCGCGCTGGAAGGTGGGGAGGGCCAGTGCTGTCAGACGGGGGTCGCGCTGGAAGGTGGGGAGGGCCAGTGCTGTCAGACGGGGGTCGCGCTGGAAGGTGGGGAGGGCCAGTGCTGTCAGGCGGGGATCGCGCTAGAAGGTGGGGAGGGCCGCGGTGACGAGCGCCACCACGCCGTCCAGGGTCTCCTCGCCGGAGGGCAGGATCTGCGCGGCGGGCAGCAGGAAGCCGTGCGCGCCGGTGTCCCGCAGCTCCACCGTGAAGGCCACCGGCACCCCCAGCGCGCCGTGCGCCCAGTCGGGGCTCACGCCGCTCGCCGCGTCTGCAACCGCCACAGTCTCCTCAGCCACACGGCCAGTGTTTCCATACAGTACCTTGTCGCTTTCATCTCAGCTGCTCCGGCAGCACATTCTAGCGGCGGGTGCGGAAACTACGTGCGATTCGCGTACTGCAAGGTTTTGTTGTGTTTTTATGTATCACGCTCAGCATTTTTTTGACGTGACAACGTCTAATAAATCGATGAACGCTGGCGAACGCTGGCTGCAGGCACGAAAAATTGTCCCACTACAGATGTCCCACTACGGATGTCCCACTATGTATGTGTTTTTTTTTTCCTAACCTAAATTAAAAGTAAGTGTGTTCTGGAGGGGTCTGGATTAGGGACAGACTCTAAGTGCGTCTCAGGCCGAAGCCTATACGCTCTAATCATGCAGGGGTTAGCCATGCGGGAGAGGGTGCATGCATCGTATGCTAGGAGGGGGATTGGCCAGCCATGTGTTTACGCATGCGTTGCATCTCTCTGGTATGTTGCGGACAGTACAGAAAACTCGGCCGGCACGTGGCGGCGTACTGGTTTGAGGTTATTGATGTGCACCGTGCCACGGGAGTATATTCGCAAGGAAATGGCGTTCTTACAAGTACGTATTATTTTAATTACTAGAGTAAATCAGTGTATTTAAACAGTGTTGTATGAGTATTGTTTTAGCTGTGACACTAAATATTTATTGCTGGTATGATACTTTTCACGCTTTAGTTTGACATTGGTAATCATTTGTAATGAGTTATTATTTGATCACCTAAATCACACACCCTATTATAGTTATGAGCCCACGAGCGTGTAATATTTCGAGTCCAACAGAGAATATGCTAGTTAAAAGAAATTAAAACAAATATCGTGCGTGGGATGTTTTTAATTTATAACATCTGACACAATTGTTTCAATATGGCCTCGTGGCTGTGCGGTGAGCAACGTTGACTACTATTCAATAGGTAGACGGTTTAAATCCCGGTGGCTGAAATATTTTTTTGTACTTGTAAAAATAAATACGACGCGCACGACACTTCAAAAGTAATAAATATATTTGAATTAATGTATACAAATAAAAGTAAATTTATTAATTAAATTGTACATTTCATTTCACTCCTTCTTTGTATCCATACAAAATAGTGATAATTCAATAAAACTGATTAAATTTTATTCATTAAAGTATGCAGAGATAGATTTTATCATACAAAAGATAGAAGAATTTTAAAAAAAATTTCTTCCTCAAAGAATATAGTATTTGTAATGCCTAAAATGGTTTGGTTGCAAAAACCTATTACGGCTCAGTCTCAGGCCGAATATGATATTTCCTTTTCTTCTGGATCAATCATTTCATCAATGTTTTGTTATGAAGTTGTCACGTTAAACTATCGTCCGTAAACCGACTTTACAGACAACCATTTTTTATATTAATTTTTGGTGTTAACATGTGCGTATATATTTTTTAAGAATTCTACGTAAAATTTTGTATCCGAGTGTATTCGCAATATGAGAACAAATTAATTTGCTAGTTACCGAGGTTATATGTTATACATCTCTGGTGAGTACTGAAAAACTTGTTCACAGTATTTTTTTCGTATTTTCGTTGCTTTGCGGGTGTGATTTTACTGGTATGAGCATTAAACTTTGGTTTCCGAATAACTGTCATAATGCTGGATTGGTGTTTCGTGGGTGTTTTTTAGATTATTTTTACTAAATTCGTTTGTGAAATATATTACGATCCATATTTTTTTTTACGGATGAGTTATAAAATCTGAATTAAACAATTTTGTAAACAATGTATAAACATATTTCCACCCACTGGGTCTAGTGGGCCAAGGGGCCCAGGTTCGATTCCTGGCCGTGAAGGGGCTAATGGATGACCTTCTCCCTGGGTTCAGGATTGTGTGTTCGTGATGTCCCTTCCACCCTCATCTCGCGGGAGGCAATGGTAAACCACTGTAGAATCATCCTGCCTCAGCAAGCATGGGGACGTCCAGCCTGTGCTCACGACACTCAATAATGTGTAACACGACTCATCATCATCACCATGTAAACATTGATGGCTGACATTATTTGTGTTGCAGATGTAATGGTGACGAAACTTTTAACATCTAGTTGTTCGTTGCTGTTCGTCATGCACTGCGTGTTCACAATAACGTTGTAACGCCCCTCGTGCCTCAAAATTAAATTATTTTAAATTAATTAAAAAGAGCCTTGGAAACTTGCTGGGTAAGAAAAATAAGAAAAATAAAGTTATTGACCAGAGGTGGCACGAGGTGGAGAAGAAGACAATTTGTAACTGCCTGATACAAGCAACTTGGGAGCTGGTGGATCTTTTAAGGGAAGAAGGTATATCATAAATAAATTAACACTACACAAGTAGCTTGGTCTATAGGTTCCCTGTTTTATTTAAAAATGTAAATAATGAATTCTGTTTTCCATTTGATTTGGCATTTATAAGTTTCCCAATTAATGATATTAACAATATACTTAAGTTTTTTGAGAAAGGGCCGGCCCTATATTAGTATAACAACACATACTCAACTTTAACAACAAACAATTACATAAACAAAAATTTATAAGTATCACACCAAAATTTGATTCTTCCAAATATTACATCGATGATTAGTTTTATTCATTCTACATATTCTTGAGGAAAGCACTGTTCGCTGGTAGGCTATTCATTCGATTAATGTAGTTCGTAGCTAGAAAATGGGGGAGGGATGTTGATTTTACATTACCACCCGGGTCTTCAAAAGATAACGTCGGTTCGCGGAAACATCTCTTCTAACGTGACCCGCAGTGGAGGTGCAGGACCACGAGCTGGGAGCAATTTGTCTCTCCAGCACTTCGACCCTGTCTGAAACCCAAATCAAATTCAAAACGAATTAGACTTGCTTCCAGACAGTCCTACACCGTCGGCGCAAAAGGCCAACAAACGGGAATGTGGGAGAAAAGGCCGGATTACTCACCAAACAGGGTGTAGAGTTCGGAGCTCACTAGGTGTCTCGCCCCGACATCAGGATGCCGCGCACCGAGAAGACGCGAATGGGCGAACGAAGCCGAAAATTTAAAAAAAAAAATAAAAAAATACTAAAACTTAAAAGTTAGCGACATGACTTGAACTAATTACTACTACTGACCGACTACTGAACAAATGGGATCACATCCCTTAGAGCAACTGACTACATCTCTTCTGCACCCGAATTCGCAATTCCCGCGAAAAACCTCCTAGCGGAGAGGACGTCGAGAAGACGTGGTCAGTAGCCGCGATCAGAGGACAGAGTCCACGAGGGCGGACGAGGCTTCTAATTAAAACAGGCGCTAAAGCCCTAGTGAGGAGGGGGGAAGGTTCGGTTCTAAGCCGAAAATTTCCGAAGGAGTCCGAGGCGGGCGTGACAAGAACACGACATGCGCGCTCTCTACCGGACCGAAAAGAAGGCAACGAACAATCGACTTCTACAGGTCGGGAGGAAGAATCATAGGGCCATAAGGCGTAGCGGCGCTGCGCTCTGGCGGTGTAAAGGGGAACTAACGGAGGCGGTGAACTGACTCGCCGCCAGGTGTCACGAGCGTAGTCTCAGCTCGCTGGCCACCATGGGTGAAGTTGCTTTTTTCTGCCGCTAGATTTCGCGGAGGTCTCTTTAGGTCTCTTGGCTAAGTTCATGTCAGGTCACTGCTCCTGGATTTCTCAGAACTAAGGGGGAAGGGTGGGGGAAACAAAAGGCGCAACGAAGCTGGGAACAACCGTCCATGGGATACGCGTTCGTGACAAGATTTACTACTCTCAGCAGCTCTCTGAGACGTAGCAGTTTGCAGCCCAGAAGCTGCTCTATGCAGTTTTGGTCATGCAGGGAATTAAAATAACAAACTCGGGACGTGACTGCAGGCGAGAGAAATTTCAACCGGGCTGACCATGTCCACATTAGACAGCAAAATATCAGATTGGCCCCCTGGGAAGGGGCTTCGGTCCACTGGCACAAAGTTTAAATCCGTGGCGTACACCAGCCTAACAAAAAGTAAATCACCCCCATTAACAACCAGATAAATTAAAAAAATAAGAAACCCCAAAAAATTTTAAAATTATAGAAAAAATGAAAAAGGTGACGAAATGCCTAATTTCCGGCACAACGTGGTGTTTAGCTGTCGCACCGCGTACTTCTCATCGCGTCTCTTCTGTCTCGCTACTGTGATCCCCACGTGACGAGACGCCCGAACACTCCCCTGAGCGAGAGAGACGGTGGGTTTAGTCACGTACAAGGCCGGGTGCAATCGGTGACGTGACAGGCACAATACGCAAATAACCCTGCAACTCCACGCCGATAATGTACCATGACGGCACTTTAAGATCCGGAAACGAACACGGATCACGTAAACGGATACGTATATCACGGAACAGGGTATCTACAAATGGTACACAAACGGACACTGAAGCTTACGGATGAGCTCGGCAAAGTCCATCTCTTCCTTTTACGTTATTTCGTGCGACCAATAGAAGCCGAGCGTTTGGCCATGGTGGTAGCCATGTTTGCTTACGTTTTCGTTTAAAGTACAAGCATGTCTGTATACGGCCTGTTTTTTTACCAAAAACCTTACGTTTTTATTATTATAAATGTTAATCCCGACGCAGGTAACTTTTGTTACGATTGTGTTAGAAAAATGTTTTAACAATTTTTTTTTCCCGTTTGTTGCGTTTCCCTGCAGTGTGGAATCAGCAGACGAATAGCCAAACGTAAATATCTTGCGTTTCCGTGATCCGTTTCTGTTTTTACGTTACTGAGTCATTGTGGACCGGGCCTAAAGCGCATTCGTAGTCTGATAGGGGCCGCTGATCCAGAATAAATGTAATGCGACGCGTGTACTAAATCTGTCTATGAAGTGACAATTTACTTGCGAGTTCCCAACTTTCTATAAATAAAAATTTACTTTACCTCCAGCTTACTCCAAAGAGAAAATATTAATGAATTTTAAATATATGTTTAAAAAACGTAATTTACGGACATCAATTATTTAGCCTCGGAAACTTTCTCTTGAATGCTGTTTTATTTTTTACGCTACAAAAACAAAAAAAAACGTAATATAAACAAATTATTTTCCTGATTCTTTTCAATATTTCAGCAAAGCTGCAGTTAACTGGGTACTGAATTTCTAGTGTAATTTTTCTTTCGTAGCTTGATTCGTTTTAAAGGTTCAAGGCTACTTAAAGTTACCCGTGCTCCGGGGATTCACAACTATACTCACACAGAACATCAACGGTGGATCCGACTCTGTACTGGGTTCCATATCGTTTCGCGATGGATTCAGCAGTCTTCTGGCCCAGGTCCATCTAGATAAGCAAAAATAATGCAATAAGTTGAGAAATCATGGTCGTGCGCCGTTGGAAAAAAACAAATCCAGCCTGGCTGATAAATAAAAAAATATATATGCATATAAATTACAAAATAAAATTAACATATTTTCTTAACTTTGCTTCCTGTGTTTTGTACAGATTTACATTTTTTTATGTCTTGGTCATCAAGAAGACAACCACTCTGACAACATTTACCAGATATCAAATTAGGCTTTATTTAAGCTTGGATCAAACTTATGACAAGTATGCAAGTTTGCGGCAAATCTCTCATGTAAAGTATGTTATTTGCAGGAAACATGATTCAAGCTAACTAGTTCCCATGCAACAAGCTTCCGAAAAGTGTGCAAAATTGCGGTAAGTTTGTGATGTTAGCTTGCAGCAGTTTGGCTTGTTGTAAGATTGCATTGTGACTCAACTCTTGAGATCGGCAAAGGTCAATGTGCCACTACACAAACGTAAACTAGCATTTATCCTACCTTCTTCACAATCCGAAATTGATTAAAATGAGGTGAAATAAGTTTCCCGGGGGATGGGAAGCTTTGTTGACACATAAATATTGGCCCCCTAAATTCCAATTCAAAACTTATTTGGCCCTCAATCTTAATAATGTATTCAGCAAGAAGTGCCTATGCATTCAAACGCTACTTGACTAGTTGATGGTCGGTGACATGCTCATTGGTTGAAGTGTAGTGGTCTCATTATGGAAACAATTTTAAAGGACTGTTTTTATGGTAGTCACTGTGTTTGACGCCCCTGCCTTAAACGCGATTTGAAAACTACTCAAGATATCCGAGTGGGGTCTGTTTACGGAAAGAATTTGAGAATTGGTTGAGAGCCGAAAAGTAGTTTTTTTTTTCGGATTAAATTTTTAAACTGTGTTTTTTAGAAGAGTGACAATGGCTAAGAGGCGTGTTTTCAGAGTAATTTTTAGGCATAAAAAACCAACACAGATTCTTAAAAGCACGTAAGGGACTTTCATTACACCTTTATCTTAATTTCTCCGCCCTATAATGTTACGGTCACCGCTCAAATTTCATAGTTGTCCTATGCGCAACGAGAAGACTGCGCGCCAGTTCAGAGCCTTGCGCTTAGAGGCGATACCGCGCTAGAAGCACCAGCGAGCATTGCGCTTATCATCTCGCCTCACTAACATTTATAAACCCCTGACCAAACTGCCTCCTTAACGACGGAAATTGTACTTATATTTATTAACCATCATCATACGTAGGCAAGCACCATTTCCGCAAAATTTTGGATGTTGCAATATGGCGATGGTGGGGTATAAAGTGACTTCAAGTACATCACAGCATGCCATCTCCTGAAATTCCTTTAGGCTCTTTCACACTGTACAATTTTTGACTTAGACTTAAGTTTTCAACAAAGTAATATTGGATGAATATCTGGATTTTTATTTTATTCATAAAGTATATTTGGACACAGAATCTCAAGCATGTTTTAAATAATTTTATACTAAAAAAGGGTAAACTTCTGATAGAGCTAGCTCAAACTTTGCAATAATGAATTTTTTAAATTAAAATAATGCATCATAATACTTTATGAAATTTTTAAACACTTTATGCGTTTTTTTTTCCTTTTGAAATGATTGTAAATTTAAATATCATTAATCATTTGTACTCCTTGCACAATAAACTGAATTTTCTGCGTTAATTAAAAGTTTTCTTTAAAAGTTCTCATATTCCAGGTAAAATATTTTGCACACAATATTATTATTTGCAATATTTTTTTTCTTTTACAATGTCTTTAATCTCCCATATGTCTTTCGACGTTTTAAAGATTCGTTATGACGGCTGATTCCGACAAACATACAACCTATTTTTGAAAAAGTTATATATACAAAATACTTCATGACGTTTTCGGTGTCGTCATAATCTTCCAATATTATCTGACCAACTTTTTTGGAAGGTGAGGTTTCTTGGCATGTGGTTTCTAGCCGTGTCGAAGAAGAAGATTTCACGTTGGTCAACATTGCAGTCACCATCTTCAGGGTAGCAATCTGCAGAATGTGACGACTGCGACGTCAACTGAAACGACGGTGAACTCTTCGCCTTCGACACGACTGTTACCCCAAGCCAAGAAACCTCAAACAATGACGGTAAAATCGTGCGGTCCTCATTTATTGGGAGGTGTTTGATGCGAGAGATTGTCAGTGTGACAGGGCCTTAGACAAAATCGTGTCAGTTTGACAGAGCCTTTAGCGAAAGTTTTTGACAGTGTGACACGGCCATAAGCGAGAGTTTGACAATGAGAAAGGGCTTTTAGGCAAAAAAAATGTTCAGTGTGACAGGGTCTAAGCAAAAGTTTGACTGTGTTACAGGGTTCGAGCGAAGGTTGTTTAGGGTTACAGGGTCTTAAGCTAAAGTGCGACAGTGTTACAAGGCTTTCAGCTAACGTTTGTCAGTGTGACAGGGCCTTAAGTAAAAGTTTATCAGCGTGACAGGGCCTTAAGCTAGAGTTTATTGGTGTGACAGGACCTTAAGTGAAAGTGTGACAGTATGACATGGTTCTAAGCTAAAGTTTATCAGCGTGACAGGGCCTTAAGCTAAAGTTTATCAGTGTGACAGGGTCTTAAGCTAAAGTTTATCAGTGTGACAGGGTCATAAGCTAAAGTTTATCAGCGTGACATGGCCTTAAGCTAAAGTTTATCAGTATGACAGAGTCTTAAGCTAAAGTTTATCAGCGTGACAGGGTCTTCAGCTAAAGTTTATCAGTGTGACAGGGTGTTAAGCTAAAGTTTATCAGCGTGACATGGCAGTAAGTTATGGTGTATCAGTATGACAGGGTCTTAAGCTAAAGTTTATCAGTGTGACAGGGTCTTAAGCTAAAGTTTATCAGCGTGACAGGGCCTTAAGCTGAAGTGTGACAGTATGACAGGGTCCTAAGCTAAAGTTCACCAGATTATCTTGTAGCTTTATAGAAAATAATCATATTATAGATTATGTATGTTTACTTAAAGACTACTCTGGATATAATCCTTTTTATAAGGTTTGCAAGAGTAGTTTATTTATATTTATTGCACACATGATTATATTTTTAACACACATATATATATATATTATATAATATAATACAGTTTATATTATATAATAATTCATATCCTTTTAGCTTGCTTATACAGGTTTCCAGGGCGTTATTCTGTCATAATTCTTATTCTTATTTTCAAAGAGAGATCTGGTGTATATTTTTAATTCTCTTATTCTTAATTAATTCTTTTCAGTTCATTTATCTAATTTGATATAATATTCCGGCTGTTCGATTACACTATACACAAGAAGAACAGCCAAAGAAACTTGTGTAGGAGATTCAAAGAGTTATTTTATTTTTCTGTAGTAAGTTATTCCGTATCGGAAAGCAGATCTTCCATCAGAGATTGTTCGTGCATCCAACTATCGAAACGCTCCAGTCTCTTGGATACTTCAAAGGTGTAATTTCTCCATATGTCATAAGTCTTCTTATCTCTCACAATTTGATTAATATCCTTAATATCAACATCCTCCATAGCCATCTTCCTTGTGTACTTGTTTCGTATGTCTTCTATTTTAACGCAATCATTTAGAACATGCTCTACTGTGTCTTCTTCCATGCACACAGGGCACATAGGGCTTTCCACTAAGTTAAAAGAGTTTAATTTGTGTTTAAAATTCCCGTGACCTGTTAGGAATTGTGAAGTGTAGTGGTCAGTACTTATCCATGAAAATTTCATCCGTTCTTCTATTGAAGGGAATATATTGTGTGTATGCCTTCCCTTGTCAGAGTTTCGCCACCTTTCTTGCCAGATTTCAATATTTTCTATGTGAATTCTGCGATATTTTGAAGCAGTGTATTCCTTGTTCATCTTTAATATCACAACTTTTGCTCTTTCTTGTATTAGTAGGTCTATAGGTAAGGCTCCAGCGATAACCTGCAGTGCTTCTAAAGACGTAGTTCTGTAGCTTTTTGTTACAGCAATTAGAGCTGTTCGTTGGGATGAGTTTAACCTTCTTCTTACATGTGAATTGCGTAGTAGTTCATACCAGACTGAGCAAGCATAGGTAAGTATGCCCAGGTATACTCCATTGTACAGTGTTGTCATAGTATTAGTGCTCAATCCTACATTTGTAGGTTTATGACTCCTTATTTTTTGCATTAACAGTAGGGCCTTTTGTGATGCTTCTTGTATGTGTTCTTGGTATCCTGTTCCCGTTGTGATTTGTACCCCTAGATACTTAACTTTTTGTTTTATCTTCACTATTCGTTCTTGAAATCTTATTAAAGGTGGTCTGTCTTTATGTAATTTTCCCTTTAGTAATACGCCTTCAGTTTTTTCAGATGATATAAGAAGTCGGACACTGCTTGCCCAGGTGTTGATAGAGCGTAGAATAATTTCTGCTGTCTGCTCTAATTCGTAGCGTGAAGTAGCGGGTATAATGAGCAAGCCATCATCTGCATAGCCATATATAATGTTATTTACTGGTAACTCAATTTTCAGAAGCTCATCAAATATTATATTCCATAGTAGCGGACCAAGGACTGAACCCTGAGGACAGCCCATGGAGAGCTTCTTTTCCACAACTATGTGGCCCAATCGACATTCACACTTTCTATCTTGCAGAAAGCCCCTTATGGCGGCATACAGGTTCTTAGGTGTGTTAAGATTCTTTAAGCGCCATAATACTTGAGGCCACCAAGCGTGGTCGAATGCTCCTGCTATATCTATCGTCACTCCAAGCACATATTTTTCTTGTAGGTTTTTAATATATTGATTTACATCGTATAGCGCTTTTTCTGTACTATACCCTCTTCTGAAGCCATACTGCTGTTTATCTATTCCCTGTATTACTTCCAAATAAGCTGTTAGTCTTGCATTAATGAGCCGCTCATAAATTTTTCCCATGTTAGGCAGCATAGTTAAAGGCCGGTATGACTTAGTTAATTTCGGGTCCTTAGCATTTCCCTTGTATATGATTTTGAGAACTCCTTCCTTCCATATTTTTGGAAATGTTCCTGAAGATAAGCATAAATTATACAGATGTAACAGTACTTCCTTGATTCGAGGGTAAGCTCGCCAAATTAACTCAGTTGTTATATTATCTTTACCTGGTGCTTTTCGTGGTTTTAACTCTTTAATGATCTTGTCAAGCTCTTGGATGGTGAAAGAAACTGTGTCTTCTGTATCAGGCAGTTCTTTCATCGCTTCTCTCTTCATCTTTTGAATATTCGTATCTTCATCTGGGTTGTCATTAGGTAGTAAATCATGTAGAATAGTTTCCAAATTTTCTGTAATGTCAGTAATTTGTCTATTTGCCATCATCATCCCAGGGATTTCAAAAGAACTTCGTACTTTGCCAGCCATCACCTTGTACACATATCCCCAAGGGTCCATATTCCCCTTGTTAAGGACAAGTTTTTCCCAGTATACCTTCTTCTTTAATAAAATATCTTTCTTATATTTCTTTCTCCTTATTCTGTACTGTTGTAAAATTAAAAGTTTATAAAATCCATTTGCCGCTCTCTTCATGATTCTTCTTAGTCTTTCCAGATCTCTTCTAGTTTCTTCTAATTCAACATCCCACCAGGGATTTCCAGGAATAATTTTCGTTTGTTTCCTAAAGCATTTCTCACAGATATTCTGTAATATAATTGTTAATCTCATGGCGAGTGCTTCTGCGGAGTTATATACATCTTCTTCATGTGATAATTCATTTATTTTGCTTGTTATTAATTCATCAAACTTCTTCCAATCCGCGTTCTTATGTATGTACCGTGGACTTATTATTATGGGAGGCATCTCAGTTCTTTGCAATTGGATTTCATAAGTCATAAATCTGTGGTCACTTGAACTGTCCAGATGAATCTTCCATTCATTGACTCTTTCTTTCATGTTGTTATCAGTCAATGTCACATCAATGAAAGTCTCAGTATTAGTTGCTGGTGATAGATATGTTCCTGTTAATGGATCATCATTAATAACATATAGATCTCTTTCCATGATAAAATCGTTCATGATCTCACCTTTTTCGTCATTCACTGGTGAATTCCAAAAAGAAGATTTTGCATTTGTGTCTGCACCAATTATTATATTTTCATGTCCAATTGTATCCAATATTGAATTAAGCTTATCAATATGTACTTCAATAGGATCTGAGAATTGAAAATAGGATGAGATAACGTATATTTTCATCATCCTCATCTGCATGATCATGCAAACATGATGTTCATTAGAAATGCCGGAGAGTAACATCGTAGTTAGAGTTTCATTTCTAATCCAAATTGCCGATTTCGGATTATCTCCTATTGCATATATTAAACCATGGATTCCTGCAACTTTCCCACGTAATACATAGGGTTCTTGTAATAAGATCACATCAAGCTTCATTTTTTCTGCAATCTTATTTAATTCAGCACTGACAACAGCTGAACGTTGTGCGTTTAGTTGCCCTATTTTTATGTTATTTTCATATTTCACCATAATTAGTTCTTTCTATTTCTCTTTCGTAAGCTCTCTTATAGGCAGGGCAATCAGTGCTATCTACCCTATGCTCGTGTGGTTTATTCTCTCGTCTGCAATTTGCACACTTATTTCCTTCATTTTTCTTACTACATTCTGTATACTTATGCCCATCAAGTCCACATATAGAGCAGATAGTTTTGCTTTTACATTTATGTGCGGGGTGTCCGTAATTCTGACAGTTGAAACATCTAGTTATTGACACAAAATCCCTAATTTTACATGCAGAAAAACCAATATACATATGTGTTCTGCTTAGCAAGATATTCCTTATTTTAGGTGTGCATTCAATGACAAGGTGCACTGTTTCTTTATTATCCTTTCTGCCGCGTCTTGTTCGCACCATGAAACCAGCTCTGAACTCCTCCAGTGAGACTTCATCTGCGCTCAGATTCTGAGCAAATATTGTGCCAGCTATATCAGGGTTATCGAACTCCCTAGGCACGTCGTACATAATAACTTTCGGGCCCTGCTTTGTAGGGCGCTCAGTACGTAGTCCTAGTTTAGATATTTTCTCATCTTTTTGCAGTTTTTCAATCGTGCTGGAGTCTTGTGCTTCGATTATAATTCCTCCTTTCGAAATTTTCCTTATTCCTTTGAATTTCAGCCCATTCTTTATTGGATCAATGTTCTTTAAGATCTCTCTTTTGGTGGTGTCACTTGTTTGAGTTTCGTCACTTGGCAGGACAATCAGCAACTCCTTCTTCTGTTTAGGTATGATCTGTTGACGAGTAGTCCCTCCAATTTCAGCTGCACTTGTTACTTCCGCATACGTCTTCCTTATCACAGGGCCTTTACTTAATTCTATCCCCTTTATCACTCCGTTAAGCCGGGAATTGTCTATCAGAACCTTATCTAATAGGCCTTTTAGCTGTGTTACTCTGGGCAGAATATAGTTTGTAGATGCTTTGTTAACCTTAGATATCTCTGTGGTCGTGTAGGTGGTTAGCTCAATTATTAATTTTTCAGCACATGAAAGCACCTCCTGTTCATCCCATTTAGGGTTTATCACAAACTCTTCAGTCGATTCTTCCTTCTCAGCCGTAGTTTTGTCTTTCCTGAAGATTTCCCTTATCATCATTTTAACTATAGTAGGGTCTTGTTCACATATTATGGGACCAACAGATAGCAGCCATTTTCTTTCAGTTAAATTTGGTACTGGTTCCTTAGCCCAGTTTACTTTCTTATCCAGCAATTTGTCAACCAGTATGGTCACTCTCTTCAAGTCCAATCCTCTGTCCTTAGTGTAATCCGTCAAAAGGGTTTTCCTTTCGGACCAGTCTCCTTCTATTGGATGTTTAACTGCCTCTTGCAAATCTTCATGCCAATGCTTTCGATCCATCGTAGAACCAGCGGGCTCACACTGTCTAATCAGTACTATTGACTGTCTGGCATGCGTTAAAGCAGGAGGCTATCACCCCAAGCCAGCTGCCCTCTTAGCCGCTGTTGGTCTTATAGCAGCACACAGAAAAAAAAAAAAACCGGCTGACTGATAGCCAACAGTCGTTGCCACCCACGGACCAACTTTGAGGTGGGGCAGTGCCCGATACCCTTTAACCTCTCTCCAAGAAAATTTCAATTCCAATTCCAATTCAATGCTCCCATTCACACCAAATCAGCAAAACAGAACGCAGTTGATTATGCAAACCTTTGCGTAAACAACCACGAACGCCCACTCAAGACAAGGTGCAAAATGGGGGGTTTAGCTCGAGGTATAGAGTATGAGCCCAGTGGGAGATACCCCGAGAAAGTTCACCAGTGTGACAGGGTCTTATATCAGCGTGACAGGGTGCGGTGCGGTTCTGACCAGCGTGTCGTGGTTGTGAGCGCGCAGGCCAGCCACGCCGTACGGGAAGAGCAGCAGCTGGCTGTAGCTGTGGATGGACAGGTAGATCTTGACGGCGGAGGCGATGCCGGCCACGAAGTCCCCCACCAGCCTCATCTCCACCTCCGAAAAGGGCCCCGTGCCGTCGTACGTCTCCGAGCAGGGGAAGCCGCTGGAGCCGCCGCCTGAACAGTCCAAGTGACCATCTGACCATCCCGCCAGTGGTCTCGTGACGTCTGCCAAGTAGCCACTCCCACATCTCACCTTGGCCAACTTGAAGTGGAGCAGCCGCCTAAGTAAGCTGGCAAATTAAAACCTTAGACATCACCAAATAATGCTGATTTTACTTCCCCGCTACGGGAAGCCTTCTTTTCACAGACGAGAGAGCCAAACGCCCGATCGTGCATCTTCGAGTTTTTTTTTTTTTTTTGTTCATTGTAAAAGGTTAGGTTAGCTACATTATAAATACTTTAAAACATTGTGGACGGTTGATTTTGTTAGGATATCTACATTAAAGATACTGTGAAATCATGTAAACGGTCCGATCCCTGGATAGCTACATATTAAAAAGTTATTTGCTAAGCAACCATAAAATTATTTTACAGTATTTTTAATGTAGCTATACTTACCTAATGTAACCAACCATCCACAATGATTTAAAGTATTTATGACGTAGCTAACCTATCCTAATCGACCGCAAAATTTAATGCCACACCGGTTTATACAATGAGATAGAACGGAAAAAAAAAAGCTAGCATGAACTTTGGGGAACTTCGGGAGTGGCTCTCTCGTCTGTGAAATGAAGGCTTCCCCCCTACTACACCCTCTTCCTGGGAGTGACCTCTGACAAACACCCCCCCTACCCCCAATCCCTCTTCTTAACTATATACGGGAGCGACTTCTGAGCTTAGACGAAACCACAGCTGATGATGCTTCTCACGGCAACTCTACTGGACGACATACGAGGGACACGTAAACCCTTTTTTTAAAACGTGTCACTGCCCATAACTCCATATAGTTCAATCGAAACCCTGTCGATAACTACAACTCATCAAGATAACGGAAGATCAAGAAAATTAGTTCCGAATTTTATAATCTTAATGAAATTGCTTCTTTTACCAGTGAAATAATTTCTTCACTCGTTTATGGACATAAGAATGAGATATGGTGTGATAATAAGACTTTTTCAAGGCATCGACGCACGCTTTGAAGAAACAGGTCCCAAAGCAATGTGCAATTTACCATTTGGCGGAAGAATATTGGAGCAAGGCTACCCCTTACCATGGGGTACTCAGGCTTGCAGATATGTGGCGTGAAAAATTACTATACAAAAGGTACCATACAAAATTACTATATAAAATCAGCTTCTGTCATTTCTATGAAAATCTGTAACAAGTTCAACTAAAGCATAGCGTGTCTTACGCATGTTGCGACAGACAATTTAACGTTTTCGTGGCTGAAAGAAACTACTTCCAAAAAAACTTGAAATTGAAGCCATACGGTGGAGTATTTTGAACATGAGGCAAGGGAGGCATCATACACAAATTTCTGATATTCAAGTGGGTCTTGAGTATGTGTGTAGGTATTCTGTTTCGTCAAGAGCAACCGTGACAAACTAGGAGCTTTATAAGCTATGAAAGAAATGCAAAAAGCCAAGACGCAAAAAGTAAAATAATGACGTTTTCCAATACTCTTTAATAACATACTCAAAACGCAAGAAAGTTTTATTTGAAGTTTACGGAAAACTTTTAAAGATGTGGGTATAAAAAGCAAAGATTTTCTATCTCACGCATCGCGTTATCACTTGTTAAACTTTCGTACAACAATAGCAATTAATGTTTTGAATCTATATTTTGATGAATTTCGCACGTTTTGGAGGGAAAAATAAGATTTAATAAAAAGTACGATGAAGAAAATTTTTCTACATGTTTGAGATTCAAGTTGCAGGGTTGGCCATTTCTTGCGACTTGCGTGTTTTATAAACCGGCCCTGTTTGTTTGCGTGTTGCGTCCTTTCCTCTTGCCATTTTTGCAAATTTTTATAACCTCGGCCTTACAGTCACTGCCATCCAATCTTACTTCCGTAATGACGTAGCGAAATCAGGCGAAGAGCCAGCGACCGGAACTCACCCCTCCAGCGGAAGTCCCAGTTCCTGTTGCCGTCCACGCCGTGGCAGAGCAGGCGCCCCCGGCTCCGTGTCTTGCGCCACATCCGGTTCTGCAACAGCAGGCCTCCAATCACTACATCAGCAGCAGGCCTCCCGTCACTACCTCAGCAGCAGGCCTCCCGTCACAACCTCAGCAGCAGGCCTCCCGTCGCTACATCAGCAGCAGACCTCCCGTCACTACCACAGCAGCAGACCTCCCGTCACAACCTCAGCAGCAGGCCTCCCGTCACTACCTCAGCAGCAGACCTCCCGTCGCTACATCAGCAGCAGACCTCCCGTCACTACCACAGCAGAAGACCTCCCGTCACTACCTCAGCAGCAGGCATCCCGTCACTACCTCAGCAGCAGACCTCCCGTCACTACCTCAGCAGCAGGCCTCCCGTCGCTACCTCAGCAGCAGGCCTCCCGTCACTACCTCAGCAGCAGGCCTCCCGTCACTACCTCAGCAGCAGGCCTCCCGTCACTACCTCAGCAGTAGGCCTCCCGTCGCTACCTCAGCAGCAGGCCTCCCGTCGCTACATCAGCAGCAGACCTCCCGTCACTACCACAGCAGCAGACCTCCCGTCACTACCTCAGCAGCAGGCCTCCCGTCACTACCTCAAAAGCAGACCTCCCGTCACTACCTCAGCAGCAGGCCTCCCGTCGCTACCTCAGCAACAGGCCTCCCGTCACTACCTCAGCAGCAGGCCTCCCGTCGCTACCTCAGCAGCAGGCCTCCCGTCACTACCTCAGCAGCAGGCCTCCCGTCACTACCTCAGCAGCAGGCCTCCCGTCACTACCTCAGCAGCAGGCCTCCGTCGCTACATCAGCAGCAGACCTCCCGTCACTACCACAGCAGCAGACCTCCCGTCACAACCTCAGCAGCAGGCCTCCCGTCACTACCTCAGCAGCAGACCTCCCGTCACTACCACAGCAGCAAGCCTCCCGTCTCTACCTTAGCAGCAAGCCTCCCGTCACTACCTCAGCAGCGAGCCTCCCGTCGCTACCTTAGCAGCAAGCCTCCCGTCACTACCTCAGCAGCGAGACTCCCGTCACTACCACAGCAGCAGACCTCCCGTCACTACCTCATCAGCAGACCTCCCATCACTACCTCGGCTGCAGGCCTCCCATCACTACCTCAGCAGCAGACCTCCCGTCACTACCACAGCAGCAGGCCTCCCGTCACTACCTCAGCAGCAGGCCTCCCGTCACTACCTCAGCAGCAAGCCTCCCGTCACTACTTCAGCAGCAGGCCTCCCGTCGCTACCTCGGCAGCAGGCCACCCGTCGCTACCTCAGCAGCAAACCTCCCGTCACTACATCAGCAGCAGGCCTCCCGTCGCTACCTCGGCAGCAGGCCTCCCGTCACTACCTCAGCAGCAGACCTCCCGTCACTACCACAGCAGCAGGCCTCCCGTCGCTACCACAGCAGCAGGCCTCCCGTCGCTACCTCGGCAGCAAGCCTCCCGTCACTACCTCGGCAGCAGGCCTCCCGTCGCTACCTCGGCAGCAGGTCTCCCGTCGCTACCTCGGCAGCAGGCCTCCCGTCGCTACCTCAGCAGCAAGCCTCCCGTCACTACCACAGAGGCAACCCTCCCGTTGCTACCTCAGAAGCAGGCCTCCCGTCAGTACCTCAGCAGCAGGCCTCCCGTCACTACCTCAGCAGCAGACCTCCCGTCACTACCTCAGAAGCAGGCCTCCCGTCGCTACCTCAGCAGCAGGCCTCCCGTCACTACCTCAGCAGCAGGCCTCCCGTCGCTACCTCAGCAGCAGGCCTCCCGTCACTACCTCAGCAGCAGGCCTCCCGTCACTTCCTCAGCAGCAGGCCTCCCGTCACTACCTCAGCAGCAGGCCTCCGTCGCTACATCAGCAGCAGACCTCCCGTCACTACCACAGCAGCAGACCTCCCGTCACAACCTCAGCAGCAGGCCTCCCGTCGCTACCTCAGCAGCAAGCCTCCCGTCTCTACCTTAGCAGCAAGCCTCCCGTCACTACCTCAGCAGCGAGCCTCCCGTCGCTACCTTAGCAGCAAGCCTCCCGTCACTACCTCAGCAGCGAGACTCCCGTCACTACCACAGCAGCAGACCTCCCGTCACTACCTCATCAGCAGACCTCCCATCACTACCTCGGCTGCAGGCCTCCCATCACTACCTCGGCTGCAGGCCTCCCATCACTACCTCAGCAGCAGACCTCCCGTCACTACCACAGCAGCAGGCCTCCCGTCACTACCTCAGCAGCAGGCCTCCCGTCACTCCCTCAGCAGCAAGCCTCCCGTCACTACTTCAGCAGCAGGCCTCCCGTCGCTAACTCGGCAGCAGGCCTCCCGTCGCCACCTCAGCAGCAAACCTCCCGTCACTACTTCAGCAGCAGGCCTCCCGTCGCTACCTCGGCAGCAGGCCTCCCGTCACTACCTCAGCAACAGACCTCCCGTCACTACCACAGCAGCAGGCCTCCCGTCGCTACCACAGCAGCAGGCCTCCCGTCGCTACCTCGGCAGCAAGCCTCCCGTCACTACCTCGGCAGCAGGCCTCCCGTCGCTACCTCGGCAGCAGGCCTCCCGTCGCTACCTCGGCAGCAGGCCTCCCGTCGCTACCTCAGCAGCAAGCCTCCCGTCACTACCACAGAGGCAAGCCTCCCATTGCTACCTCAGCAGCAGGCCTCCCGTCGCTACCTCAGCAGCAGGCCCCTCGTCGCTACCTCAGCAGCAGGCCTCCCGTCACTACCTCAGCAGCAGGCCTCCCGTCACTACCTCAGCAGCAGGCCTCCCGTCACTACCTCAGCAGCAGGCCTCCGTCGCTACATCAGCACCAGACCTCCCGTCACTACCACAGCAGCAGACCTCCCGTCACAACCTCAGCAGCAGGCCTCCCGTCACTACCTCAGCAGCAGACCTCCCGTCACTACCTCAGCAGCAAGCCTCCTGTCTCTACCTTAGCAGCAAGCCTCCCGTCACTACCTCAGCAGCGAGCCTCCCGTCGCTACCTTAGCAGCAAGCCTCCCGTCACTACCTCAGCAGCGAGACTCCCGTCACTACCACAGCAGCAGACCTCCCGTCACTACCTCATCAGCAGACCTCCCATCACTACCTCGGCTGCAGGCCTAGCCATCACTACCTCAGCAGCAGACCTCCCGTCACTACCACAGCAGCAGGCCTCCCGTCACTACCTCAGCAGCAGGCCTCCAGTCACTACCTCAGCAGCAAGCCTCCCGTCACTACTTCAGCAGCAGGCCTCCCGTCGCTACCTCGGCAGCAGGCCACCCGTCGCTACCTCAGCAGCAAACCTCCCGTCACTACTTCAGCAGCAGGCCTCCCGTCGCTACCTCGGCAGCAGGCCTCCCGTCACTACCTCAGCAGCAGACCTCCCGTCACTACCACAGCAGCAGGCCTCCCGTCGCTACCACAGCAGCAGGCCTCCCGTCGCTACCTCGGCAGCAAGCCTCCCGTCACTACCTCGGCAGCAGGCCTCCCGTCGCTACCTCGGCAGCAGGCCTCCCGTCGCTACCTCGGCAGCAGGCCTCCCGTCGCTACCTCAGCAGCAAGCCTCCCGTCACTACCACAGAGGCAAGCCTCCCGTTGCTACCTCAGCAGCAGGCCTCCCGTCGCTACCTCAGCAGCAGGCCTCCCGTCACTACCTCAGCAGCAGACCTCCCGTCACTACCTCAGAAGCAGGCCTCCCGTCGCTACCTCAGCAGCAGGCCTCCCGTCACTACCTCAGCAGCAGGCCTCCCGTCGCTACCTCAGCAGCATGCCTCCCGTCACTACCTCAGTAGCAGGCCTCCCGTCACTTCCTCAGCAGCAGGCCTCCCGTCACTACCTCAGCAGCAGGCCTCCGTCGCTACATCAGCAGCAGACCTCCCGTCACAACCTCAGCAGCAGGCCTCCCGTCGCTACCTCAGCAGCAAGCCTCCCGTCTCTACCTTAGCAGCAAGCCTCCCGTCACTACCTCAGCAGCGAGCCTCCCGTCGCTACCTTAGCAGCAAGCCTCCCGTCACTACCTCAGCAGCGAGACTCCCGTCACTACCACAGCAGCAGACCTCCCGTCACTACCTCATCAGCAGACCTCCCATCACTACCTCGGCTGCAGGCCTCCCATCACTACCTCAGCAGCAGACCTCCCGTCACTACCACAGCAGCAGGCCTCCCGTCACTACCTCAGCAGCAGGCCTCCCGTCACTACCTCAGCAGCAAGCCTCCCGTCACTACTTCAGCAGCAGGCCTCCCGTCGCTACCTCGGCAGCAGGCCTCCCGTCACTACCTCAGCAACAGACCTCCCGTCACTACCACAGCAGCAGGCCTCCCGTCGCTACCACAGCAGCAGGTCTCCCGTCGCTACCTCGGCAGCAAGCCTCCCGTCACTACCTCGGCAGCAGGCCTCCCGTCGCTACCTCGGCAGCAGGCCTCCCGTCGCTACCTCCGCAGCAGGCCTCCCGTCGCTACCTCAGCAGCAAGCCTCCCGTCACTACCACAGAGGCAAGCCTCCCGTTGCTACCTCAGCAGCAGGCCTCCCGTCGCTACCTCAGCAGCAGGCCCCTCGTCGCTACCTCGGCAGCAAGCCTCCCGTCACTACCACGGCAGCAGGCCTCCCGTCGCTACCTCGTCAGCAGGCCTCCCGTCGCTACCTCGGCAGCAAGCCTCCCGTCACTACCTCGGCAGCAGGCCTCCCGTCGCTACCTCGGCAGCAGGATTCCCGTCACTACCTCAGCAGCAAGCCTCCCGTCACTACCTCGGCAGCAGGCCTCCCGTTACTACCACAGCAGCAAGCCTCCCGTTGCTATCTCAGCAGCAGGCCTCCCGTCGCTACCACAGCAGCAGGCCTCCAGTCGCTACCTCAGCAGCAGGCCTCCTGTCACTACCACAGCAGCAGGCCTCCCGTCGCTACCTTAGCAGCAAGCCTCCCGTCACTACCACAGCAGCAAGCCTCCCGTTGCTACCTCAGCAGCAGGCCTCCCGTCGCTACCTCAGCAGCAGGCCCCTCGTGGCTACCTCAGCAGCAAGCCTCCCGTCACTACCTCGGCAGCAGGCCTCCCGTCGCTACCTCGGCATCAGGCCTCCCGTCGCTACCACAGCAGCAGGCCTCCCGTCGCTACCTCAGCAGCAGGCCTCCTGTCACTACCACAGTAGCAGGCCTCCCGTCGCTACCTCAGCAGCAAGCCTCCCGTCACTACCACAGCAGCAAGCCTCTCGTTGCTACCTTAGCAGCAGGCCTCCCGTCGCTACCTCGGCAGCAGGCCTCCCGTCGCTACCTCAGTAGCAAGCCTCCCGTCACTACCTCGGCAGCAGGCCTCCCGTCGCTACCTCGGCAGCAGGCTTCCCGTCGTTACCTCGGCAGCAGGCCTCCCGTCGCTACCTCGGCAGCAGGCTTCCCGTCACTACCTCAGCAGCAAGCCTCCCGTCACTACCTTGGCAGCAGGCCTCCCGTTACTACCACAGCAGCAAGCCTCCCGTTGCTACCTCAGCAGCAGGCCTCCCGTCGCTACCTCAGCAGCAGGCCCCTCGTGGCTACCTCGGCAGCAAGCCTCCCGTCACTACCTCGGCAGCAGGCCTCCCGTCGCTACCTCGGCATCAGGCCTCCCGTCGCTACCTCGGCAGCAAGCCTCCCGTCACTACGTCAGCAGCAGGCCTCCCGTCGCTACCTCAGCAGCAGGCCTCCCGTCGCTACCTCGGCAGCAAGCCTCCCGTCACTACCTCAGCAGCGAGCCTCCCGTCGCTACCTTAGCAGCAAGCCTCCCGTCACTACCTCAGCAGCGAGACTCCCGTCACTACCACAGCAGCAGACCTCCCGTCACTACCTCATCAGCAGACCTCCCATCACTACCTCGGCTGCAGGCCTCCCATCACTACCTCAGCAGCAGACCTCCCGTCACTACCACAGCAGCAGGCCTCCCGT
Organism: Bacillus rossius redtenbacheri; assembly: GCF_032445375.1. NCBI lineage: Eukaryota > Metazoa > Arthropoda > Insecta > Phasmatodea > Bacillidae > Bacillus > Bacillus rossius. The sequence goes on along the minus strand of NC_086335.1, from coordinate 25,232,245 downwards.
CACTACCTCAGCAGCAGGCCTCCCGTCACTACCTCAGCAGCAAGCCTCCCGTCACTACTTCAGCAGCAGGCCTCCCGTCGCTACCTCGGCAGCAGGCCACCCGTCGCTACCTCAGCAGCAAACCTCCCGTCACTACTTCAGCAGCAGGCCTCCCGTCGCTACCTCGGCAGCAGGCCTCCCGTCACTACCTCAGCAGCAGACCTCCCGTCACTACCACAGCAGCAGGCCTCCCGTCGCTACCACAGCAGCAGGCCTCCCGTCGCTACCTCGGCAGCAAGCCTCCCGTCACTACCTCGGCAGCAGGCCTCCCGTCGCTACCTCGGCAGCAGGCCTCCCGTCGCTACCTCGGCAGCAGGCCTCCCGTCGCTACCTCAGCAGGAAGCCTCCCGTCACTACCACAGAGGCAAGCCTCCCGTTGCTACCTCAGCAGCAGGCCTTCCGTCGCTACCTTAGCAGCAGGCCTCCCGTCACTACCTCAGCAGCAGACCTCCCGTCACTACCTCAGAAGCAGGCCTCCCGTCGCTACCTCAGCAGCAGGCCTCCCGTCACTACCTCAGCAGCAGGCCTCCCGTCGCTACCTCAGCAGCATGCCTCCCGTCACTACCTCAGCAGCAGGCCTCCCGTCACTTCCTCAGCAGCAGGCCTCCCGTCACTACCACAGCAGCAGGCCTCCGTCGCTACATCAGCAGCAGACCTCCCGTCACTACCACAGCAGCAGACCTCCCGTCACAACCTCAGCAGCAGGCCTCCCGTCGCTACCTCAGCAGCAAGCCTCCCGTCTCTACCTTAGCAGCAAGCCTCCCGTCACTACCTCAGCAGCGAGCCTCCCGTCGCTACCTTAGCAGCAAGCCTCCCGTCACTACCTCAGCAGCGAGACTCCCGTCACTACCACAGCAGCAGACCTCCCGTCACTACCTCATCAGCAGACCTCCCATCACTACCTCGGCTGCAGGCCTCCCATCACTACCTCAGCAGCAGACCTCCCGTCACTACCACAGCAGCAGGCCTCCCGTCACTACCTCAGCAGCAGGCCTCCCGTCACTACCTCAGCAGTAAGCCTCCCGTCACTACTTCAGCAGCAGGCCTCCTGTCGCTACCTCGGCAGCAGGCCTCCCGTCACTACCTCAGCAACAGACCTCCCGTCACTACCACAGCAGCAGGCCTCCCGTCGCTACCACAGCAGCAGGCCTCCCGTCGCTACCTCGGCAGCAAGCCTCCCGTCACTACCTCGGCAGCAGGCCTCCCGTCGCTACCTCGGCAGCAGGCCTCCCGTCGCTACCTCGGCAGCAGGCCTCCCGTCGCTACCTCAGCAGCAAGCCTCCCGTCACTACCACAGAGGCAAGCCTCCCGTTGCTACCTCAGCAGCAGGCCTCCCGTCGCTACCTCAGCAGCAGGCCCCTCGTCGCTACCTCGGCAGCAAGCCTCCCGTCACTACCACGGCAGCAGGCCTCCCGTCGCTACCTCGTCAGCAGGCCTCCCGTCGCTACCTCGGCAGCAAGCCTCCCGTCACTACCTCGGCAGCAGGCCTCCCGTCGCTACCTCGGCAGCAGGATTCCCGTCACTACCTCAGCAGCAAGCCTCCCGTCACTACCTCGGCAGCAGGCCTCCCGTTACTACCACAGCAGCAAGCCTCCCGTTGCTATCTCAGCAGCAGGCCTCCCGTCGCTACCACAGCAGCAGGCCTCCAGTCGCTACCTCAGCAGCAGGCCTCCTGTCACTACCACAGCAGCAGGCCTCCCGTCGCTACCTTAGCAGCAAGCCTCCCGTCACTACCACAGCAGCAAGCCTCCCGTTGCTACCTCAGCAGCAGGCCTCCCGTCGCTACCTCAGCAGCATGCCTCCCGTCACTACCTCAGTAGCAGGCCTCCCGTCACTTCCTCAGCAGCAGGCCTCCCGTCACTACCTCAGCAGCAGGCCTCCGTCGCTACATCAGCAGCAGACCTCCCGTCACTACCACAGCAGCAGACCTCCCGTCACAACCTCAGCAGCAGGCCTCCCGTCGCTACCTCAGCAGCAAGCCTCCCGTCTCTACCTTAGCAGCAAGCCTCCCGTCACTACCTCAGCAGCGAGCCTCCCGTCGCTACCTTAGCAGCAAGCCTCCCGTCACTACCTCAGCAGCGAGACTCCCGTCACTACCACAGCAGCAGACCTCCCGTCACTACCTCATCAGCAGACCTCCCATCACTACCTCGGCTGCAGGCCTCCCATCACTACCTCAGCAGCAGACCTCCCGTCACTACCACAGCAGCAGGCCTCCCGTCACTACCTCAGCAGCAGGCCTCCCGTCACTACCTCAGCAGCAAGCCTCCCGTCACTACTTCAGCAGCAGGCCTCCCGTCGCTACCTCGGCAGCAGGCCTCCCGTCACTACCTCAGCAACAGACCTCCCGTCACTACCACAGCAGCAGGCCTCCCGTCGCTACCACAGCAGCAGGTCTCCCGTCGCTACCTCGGCAGCAAGCCTCCCGTCACTACCTCGGCAGCAGGCCTCCCGTCGCTACCTCGGCAGCAGGCCTCCCGTCGCTACCTCCGCAGCAGGCCTCCCGTCGCTACCTCAGCAGCAAGCCTCCCGTCACTACCACAGAGGCAAGCCTCCCGTTGCTACCTCAGCAGCAGGCCTCCCGTCGCTACCTCAGCAGCAGGCCCCTCGTCGCTACCTCGGCAGCAAGCCTCCCGTCACTACCACGGCAGCAGGCCTCCCGTCGCTACCTCGTCAGCAGGCCTCCCGTCGCTACCTCGGCAGCAAGCCTCCCGTCACTACCTCGGCAGCAGGCCTCCCGTCGCTACCTCGGCAGCAGGATTCCCGTCACTACCTCAGCAGCAAGCCTCCCGTCACTACCTCGGCAGCAGGCCTCCCGTTACTACCACAGCAGCAAGCCTCCCGTTGCTATCTCAGCAGCAGGCCTCCCGTCGCTACCACAGCAGCAGGCCTCCAGTCGCTACCTCAGCAGCAGGCCTCCTGTCACTACCACAGCAGCAGGCCTCCCGTCGCTACCTTAGCAGCAAGCCTCCCGTCACTACCACAGCAGCAAGCCTCCCGTTGCTACCTCAGCAGCAGGCCTCCCGTCGCTACCTCAGCAGCAGGCCCCTCGTGGCTACCTCGGCAGCAAGCCTCCCGTCACTACCTCGGCAGCAGGCCTCCCGTCGCTACCTCGGCATCAGGCCTCCCGTCGCTACCACAGCAGCAGGCCTCCCGTCGCTACCTCAGCAGCAGGCCTCCTGTCACTACCACAGTAGCAGGCCTCCCGTCGCTACCTCAGCAGCAAGCCTCCCGTCACTACCACAGCAGCAAGCCTCTCGTTGCTACCTTAGCAGCAGGCCTCCCGTCGCTACCTCGGCAGCAGGCCTCCCGTCGCTACCTCAGTAGCAAGCCTCCCGTCACTACCTCGGCAGCAGGCCTCCCGTCGCTACCTCAGCAGCAGGCTTCCCGTCGTTACCTCGGCAGCAGGCCTCCCGTCGCTACCTCGGCAGCAGGCTTCCCGTCACTACCTCAGCAGCAAGCCTCCCGTCACTACCTTGGCAGCAGGCCTCCCGTTACTACCACAGCAGCAAGCCTCCCGTTGCTACCTCAGCAGCAGGCCTCCCGTCGCTACCTCAGCAGCAGGCCCCTCGTGGCTACCTCGGCAGCAAGCCTCCCGTCACTACCTCGGCAGCAGGCCTCCCGTCGCTACCTCGGCATCAGGCCTCCCGTCGCTACCTCGGCAGCAAGCCTCCCGTCACTACGTCAGCAGCAGGCCTCCCGTCGCTACCTCAGCAGCAGGCCTCCCGTCGCTACCTCGGCAGCAAGCCTCCCGTCACTACCTCAGCAGCGAGCCTCCCGTCGCTACCTTAGCAGCAAGCCTCCCGTCACTACCTCAGCAGCGAGACTCCCGTCACTACCACAGCAGCAGACCTCCCGTCACTACCTCATCAGCAGACCTCCCATCACTACCTCGGCTGCAGGCCTCCCATCACTACCTCAGCAGCAGACCTCCCGTCACTACCACAGCAGCAGGCCTCCCGTCACTACCTCAGCAGCAGGCCTCCCGTCACTACCTCAGCAGCAAGCCTCCCGTCACTACTTCAGCAGCAGGCCTCCCGTCGCTACCTCGGCAGCAGGCCACCCGTCGCTACCTCAGCAGCAAACCTCCCGTCACTACTTCAGCAGCAGGCCTCCCGTCGCTACCTCGGCAGCAGGCCTCCCGTCACTACCTCAGCAGCAGACCTCCCGTCACTACCACAGCAGCAGGCCTCCCGTCGCTACCACAGCAGCAGGCCTCCCGTCGCTACCTCGGCAGCAAGCCTCCCGTCACTACCTCGGCAGCAGGCCTCCCGTCGCTACCTCGGCAGCAGGCCTCCCGTCGCTACCTCGGCAGCAGGCCTCCCGTCGCTACCTCAGCAGCAAGCCTCCCGTCACTACCACAGAGGCAAGCCTCCCGTTGCTACCTCAGCAGCAGGCCTTCCGTCGCTACCTTAGCAGCAGGCCTCCCGTCACTACCTCAGCAGCAGACCTCCCGTCACTACCTCAGAAGCAGGCCTCCCGTCGCTACCTCAGCAGCAGGCCTCCCGTCACTACCTCAGCAGCAGGCCTCCCGTCGCTACCTCAGCAGCATGCCTCCCGTCACTACCTCAGCAGCAGGCCTCCCGTCACTTCCTCAGCAGCAGGCCTCCCGTCACTACCACAGCAGCAGGCCTCCGTCGCTACATCAGCAGCAGACCTCCCGTCACTACCACAGCAGCAGACCTCCCGTCACAACCTCAGCAGCAGGCCTCCCGTCGCTACCTCAGCAGCAAGCCTCCCGTCTCTACCTTAGCAGCAAGCCTCCCGTCACTACCTCAGCAGCGAGCCTCCCGTCGCTACCTTAGCAGCAAGCCTCCCGTCACTACCTCAGCAGCGAGACTCCCGTCACTACCACAGCAGCAGACCTCCCGTCACTACCTCATCAGCAGACCTCCCATCACTACCTCGGCTGCAGGCCTCCCATCACTACCTCAGCAGCAGACCTCCCGTCACTACCACAGCAGCAGGCCTCCCGTCACTACCTCAGCAGCAGGCCTCCCGTCACTACCTCAGCAGTAAGCCTCCCGTCACTACTTCAGCAGCAGGCCTCCTGTCGCTACCTCGGCAGCAGGCCTCCCGTCACTACCTCAGCAACAGACCTCCCGTCACTACCACAGCAGCAGGCCTCCCGTCGCTACCACAGCAGCAGGCCTCCCGTCGCTACCTCGGCAGCAAGCCTCCCGTCACTACCTCGGCAGCAGGCCTCCCGTCGCTACCTCGGCAGCAGGCCTCCCGTCGCTACCTCGGCAGCAGGCCTCCCGTCGCTACCTCAGCAGCAAGCCTCCCGTCACTACCACAGAGGCAAGCCTCCCGTTGCTACCTCAGCAGCAGGCCTCCCGTCGCTACCTCAGCAGCAGGCCCCTCGTCGCTACCTCGGCAGCAAGCCTCCCGTCACTACCACGGCAGCAGGCCTCCCGTCGCTACCTCGTCAGCAGGCCTCCCGTCGCTACCTCGGCAGCAAGCCTCCCGTCACTACCTCGGCAGCAGGCCTCCCGTCGCTACCTCGGCAGCAGGATTCCCGTCACTACCTCAGCAGCAAGCTTCCCGTCACTACCTCGGCAGCAGGCCTCCCGTTACTACCACAGCAGCAAGCCTCCCGTTGCTATCTCAGCAGCAGGCCTCCCGTCGCTACCACAGCAGCAGGCCTCCAGTCGCTACCTCAGCAGCAGGCCTCCTGTCACTACCACAGCAGCAGGCCTCCCGTCGCTACCTTAGCAGCAAGCCTCCCGTCACTACCACAGCAGCAAGCCTCCCGTTGCTACCTCAGCAGCAGGCCTCCCGTCGCTACCTCAGCAGCAGGCCCCTCGTGGCTACCTCGGCAGCAAGCCTCCCGTCACTACCTCGGCAGCAGGCCTCCCGTCGCTACCTCGGCATCAGGCCTCCCGTCGCTACCACAGCAGCAGGCCTCCCGTCGCTACCTCAGCAGCAGGCCTCCTGTCACTACCACAGTAGCAGGCCTCCCGTCGCTACCTCAGCAGCAAGCCTCCCGTCACTACCACAGCAGCAAGCCTCTCGTTGCTACCTTAGCAGCAGGCCTCCCGTCGCTACCTCGGCAGCAGGCCTCCCGTCGCTACCTCAGTAGCAAGCCTCCCGTCACTACCTCGGCAGCAGGCCTCCCGTCGCTACCTCGGCAGCAGGCTTCCCGTCGTTACCTCGGCAGCAGGCCTCCCGTCGCTACCTCGGCAGCAGGCTTCCCGTCACTACCTCAGCAGCAAGCCTCCCGTCACTACCTTGGCAGCAGGCCTCCCGTTACTACCACAGCAGCAAGCCTCCCGTTGCTACCTCAGCAGCAGGCCTCCCGTCGCTACCTCAGCAGCAGGCCCCTCGTGGCTACCTCGGCAGCAAGCCTCCCGTCACTACCTCGGCAGCAGGCCTCCCGTCGCTACCTCGGCATCAGGCCTCCCGTCGCTACCTCGGCAGCAAGCCTCCCGTCACTACGTCAGCAGCAGGCCTCCCGTCGCTACCTCAGCAGCAGGCCTCCCGTCGCTACCTCGGCAGCAAGCCTCCCGTCACTACCTCGGCAGCAGGCCTCCCGTCGCTACCTCGGCAGCAGGCCTTTCGTCGCTACCTCGGCAGAAAGCCTCCCGTCACTACCTCGGCAGCAGGCCTCTCGTCGCTACCTCGGCAGCAGGCCTCCCGTCACTACCACAGCAGCAAGCCTCCCGTTACTACCACAGCAGCAGACCTCCCGTCGCTACCTCGGCAGCAGGCTTCCCGTCACTACCTCAGCAGCAGGCTTCCCGTCACTACCTCGGCAGCAGGCCTCCCGTTACTACCACAGCAGCAAGCCTCCCGTTGCTACCTCAGCAGCAGGCCTCCCGTCGCTACCTCGGCAGCAGGCTTCCCGTCACTACCTCAGCAGCAGGCTTCCCGTCACTACCTCGGCAGCAGGCCTCCCGTTACTACCACAGCAGCAAGCCTCGCGTTACTACCACAGCAGCAAGCCTCCCGTTGCTACCTCAGCAGCAGGCCTCCCGTCGCTACCACAGCGGAGGGCGACAGCCCCTCCCGAGTCTCACTTATATGTATTTGCTTACTTTAATACTCAAGTTTGTGAATTGAACTTAGTTTTCCATGTAAATGTTGACGAAAGTACCAAAAGTTCAGTATTTAAGACTATAAAAAAAAATTTAACATTCTGAAACCGATTTCTGACTTATGTAATTACGAGTATTTACAACTTCGTTTTACGATAGCCCTTCCGGAAAAGTTTAGTTTTAAAAGTGGTAAGCACAAGTAGGTGGTTGTTGTATGAATATTTTGTTTCCCATTGACCTAACTTCAGATAGATTAGCTAAGGAGATATGATTATATAATTAAACCAATTTTACCCTTTTACCTAACTTTACCCCTTTAACAGTCAAGTTTACAATAATTTGTAACACACACGATGCAATGTCAAATAATTTATTATTTATTTCGAACATTCCGCTTTTGTAATATTAAATTTTATTTATAAAACCAAACCTGCTCTATTTTTATCCCATCAGAAAATAAGTTCTTTTTAATGTAAATATTGTGCTTAGTTTTTGTATAGATATTAAATTCCCATACCCTAGATCCTAACTTCTTCTGGAATAGAAGCTATTAAAAATTCTGATTGGTAACTTCTTTCCATCGCATTGAATTAGTCTTTTAGAAAAATGTTAGAATTGAGCTGGTAATTTTTAGGTGTTTATTTCTCATAACCAATATCCTCTTTCTATGAGCACGATCCTGCTGGGATAACGATACAAACGGACTAAGGAAAAAAAAGTATACAGCACATTGAATTTTTAAACAATAGCTACACCGTTATAGTATTGAGAAAACAAGATAATATAGTATAACCCTCTAAAAATCCGGTATTCAAGGGGGGAAATTCGAACGCGAGCGGCTAGATAGGTGCCGGATTACAGAACGTGTTGGACTGTAGACTACCGGAGTAAAGATCACCGACTGTACAACAATATATTACAAAAATCAAAGATATAGGTTACGTTCGCCTTTAAAGCTAGGTCTTACACGCCATGTTGAATTATTTCTCGTCGTTATTATTATCAAAGAGCTATTTTGTAAATTTTAGCTCGATACCTCCCTGATATTTGTTATTTTATCGCAAATAATTTTTAAACAGACTTCCACTAAGTGCAATATAATGGTTGTAAAATGTCCCGCATGTGATCTTAATAATTATGATCACTTGCGCCACTTTTTACACCCATTATACAACACTTCGTAAATATCTGTTGGTAAGGTTTGTGACGTGGAATACAAAAGCATTGGATGTATAATGATAAAATTTACAGAATACCCCTTAAATAAAAGTAATATTCAGAAATTTTTAATTAATCAACATGTGTGAGAAGAAGCCTTAATGCACCTGCCTGAGCGACATGCAGTGTGCAGAGATTCAGAAGGGGGGAAAAACCTATTTAAAACTATCACTATATTCGAGTGATGTCTGTTTACTTTTAAGCATTTAATAATATGCTAAGGGCAGATGAGTAGATTTTTTTTTCTTATTTAGTTTCCAAACTGTATTTTTTTGAAGCTTGAAAATGGCAAAAATGTGTGTTTTAAGAGTACATTTTGAGCATGAAACATTCGTTACAGATTCATTGCAGCACCCGAGGTACTTGCATTACACCTTCATCTTCATTCCCATGTCATATAATGTTATGTTAACCGCTCGGATCTCTTATGCAGGACGAGAGAAGACTGCCCGCCAGTCCACAGCCTTGCGCTTAGAGGTGATACCGTCGCACTTGTCATCCCGCTGAAGGAAGATGACCTACAGAAGCCGCTCCGAAGATGCCCAGACCACGTGTGAACGCTGCAACGCATCGTGGGCCACGGCGTTGTGGACCAGGGAGTGGTTGCGAGGGGGTGCACTGACCGTGGTGTGGCTGTACTCGTAGCCATCCGGGTTGACGCTGGGGAAGAAGTACCAGTCGTAGGCCTCGGCGGCGGCTCGCACCCCGGAGTCGCTGCTGGACAGCAGCTGGTGCAGGATGTAGGTGGTCACGGCGGGCGAGATCCACTCCCGCGCGTGGATGCCTGCGCACATTCCATAGAGTCACCACCAGCACGGTCATTCCACAGAACCATCACTGGATAGCCTGTTCCCTCTGGTTATAGCAAAACAAACCGTAGCTGCATAAAAGCTATCGCTAAAAGTATTTTCATAGCTTGAAAGGAACTCGCAAGGTAGCCTATATTCGTAAAAAAAACAAACGAATGTAAGTGTTTCAAGTTTAATGTGCCTCGAAAAAGTCAAATCGATGGTTGTTCCAATCGAGTGGAAGAGAGATAGATGCGGCGCAAGCGTACAATTATCGTAACGGGACACATCGTAACGGGAAAATGTGCGTTACGGGACACTTTTTCGTGCGTGCAGCCGGAGTTCATCGATTTATTAGACGTTCTCACGTCAAAAAAAATGCCATTATGAACTGAGTATTGCTAAGAAAAGATGTTAACAACACATCAGAAACGAATTATGAAATAACTAAAAACACCCTTTTTTTGTTTTTCTTTCCAGAAGGGAAAGGAGATTGGGATGTCGTTCTCAATTTCATTTGGACTTCAGTTATTAACAAGGGCGTTTGCGTTCTCGCCAACAAAAGGAAAGTATTTGAAAGGAAACAACGTTGATAGTGTCTCTGTTCTCCTTACCCAGACCAAGAAATGAAATTCTGCTTACGCTCATGGTTATTAACGGTTGCTCACATTCACTCCATAACTTCTTATTTCCATGAGATAAACCTACATATGCATGGCTCCAGAAATAGCTTACGGTGTTCCAGTAGAACAGTCGGAATCAGCGGTTGTTTATAATGACACGTGCGCTTGCTTACAAATGGTTATCCAAAACACAAACACTTTTGTTGAAATTAGTGGCTTTAGTGGCCGGGGTCACTAACTACATCTTGGCTTCTGAGTTGAGGCCACGTCTTTGAAAAATGATGAGTTGCTCGACATTTCAGCGTGCCTTCTTTTTCCATCTTTTAATGTTCTATCCATTTCTCAGTGTCTCCAGAGAGTCCGTGTCTGGCTGGTACTCCTGTTCAGGTTCGTCAAAGACCCGCTGCTCAGATATTCTGGTTATACCTTATGAGGTTCAGAAAAAAAAAGTGACCTGGCACAAGCCGAAATATAACTGAAATCAAAGACTGGGCTTCAACCCAGATACTAATGTGTAGTTATTATTAATATTTCAAATGTACTGGTCACGAAATATCAAAAACTTACTGCAGTGAAACTGAGACGTACGAAATGATATGAGATTTATGTAAACTATACGCCAACTGCAACCGTCATAAATGAGTTTTCGACAGTTCTCTAAATTCAAACAAGCTTGAGATGTTGTGGTTAGGCCTACAAAAGTTTAGCTTCCCAGAATTGCGCTCGTGTTATGCATAATGAGTCAGAAAAAAATTCTGCTGCAGATTCATTACGAAAAAAAAAATGTTTTAAGCTACTTACGGTCTAAAGTGATTTCCAAGACTGATGTAGCACTTTCAAGTTGGAGCTGAACAATTATTTTCTGCAAATAGTGGACAAATAACATTAAATGTCTAGATAATGTTTGAGTAAACAGAGTCATACAATATCTGCAAAACTGGTCGCTGACGTAAAATGATTTCATTGAAATATTTTATTGTAACGTCTTTATTTTCTACATATTTTTGACGTGTTGCTATCCCCAATTAATTCTAAGATTTTAATACTAAACAATGACAAATTTTGCAGTGGTTAGATAAATTTAATTGTTAAATATCATCCAGATGTTGTAAGTAAATTCCATCTCAAATTTCTTCTTAATATTTGCAATAATATAGTTGTTCAACTTCAGTTTCACCAGCCTGGTGAAGTGCTTTAAACATTTATTTTCTCCATGATGAATCTGCAGCCGTGAGTTCATCGGTCAAATTCTAACTCAATGTGATCCTTGGTCTAAGAACGCTGCACGTGGCGCTACAGCGAAGTAACTCACCATCAAGTAATAAATGTAGATTAAGACACGCCCGTTTTTCAAGTTCGATCAACTGTAAATAAATCGCGAGTATTGGAAAAACGGTCGGCCGTGTCCCATAGTAAGGAGCCATCCCAGAATTATTCTCCTGGAGTGAAGCCACGAGAAAACCACAAAAGACTGGAATCAGAATGACCATAATACGCTTCCCAAATGAAGTAATTCATGTAATAAAAGTACGGGCACTGTCCTGCGATGACCTTGGGAACTACTTTGACGTTTTAACACCCGCGCTGCAGGCGAACGACGTCTAGCAAAGGCTCTTCTAGACGCGAGCACGCTTTAAATGCCAACGGATATGTGCGCCGCCAACGATTCTTCATATTGCCATCCGGGGCAGTAAGCGTGGGCGAGGCCAGAAACCGAAGTTTCTACAACTCGCTAAGTGCATAGTAATTCAGGTGCACCCCACACTGGTGAAGAATCATTTGAATCGACGGCGGGGGTGCGTGTCTTGTTGGATAGGTTTGGCACACGGGCCTGTGTGTGCGCTGGTAGGTTGTGTAATGCTAGAAAAGTTACGTGTACCTAATTCGGCGGGGGGAGTGAAGCTCCCCACCAGTTAGATCGGCTAACTGGCGTGATGTAGTGTCATGTTGGTGTGCATTAGAAGCTTGTCTGTGTGCTGTAATTTCAAGTGACCTAGTTAAACTCGGGTGTGGCGTGTAGTGTAAAGCTGTGCGAGCCGCTCCTACGAACCCCTGGGAGATATGTGCGCTTGGACTGCTTCTCACCTGCCTCGACGAACACGGCAGGGTTGCCAGATCTGTACGACACCTTCACTCCGAGGATATCGCGACCCTCGTATGATTTCCCCAAGTTCAGGAGGGTCACTGTGTCGGGATAGTCGGTGACGAGGGATCTAAGCCAGGAGTGGATCTGAAAAGAAAAAAATAAACAGACGCAACTTTAAAAAGAATTTGTAATTTACCAATGTGCTTCTTTAACTAATTTAAAAGATATGAGATTGAAAATGTTTGTTACTTTAAGAACTAGAGTATAACTCTAGTCTATGTGTGTTATAATATTTGTTTCTTAGAGAAAATTAAGTCCATCACAAACTATTTGCAGGATGCCTATTCCAAAATTAATTATATGGAAATATTAGCAGAGCCTCCGAGGGGGTACGGGGAAGCAGGGGGGTAATATATATATATTTATATAATGTTATTCTTCTGATTACCCTGAGGGTAGGACAGCAATTCAAATTATATTACTTACTTATAAAATCAATTCGCTTTTGGCCTCGGTAAGTTTATCTTTAGATAATTATTTGTTTAATGTGAGGTTTTAAAACCTGTATATAAGTAATGGGAAGGGGGTCCGACAAGATTAATTCCTCCCCCCTCCCACCCCACCAGACTTTTAGTTTCGATGATCCTGAATAAAAGTTAAAATAAAGATATGTTTCTAGTTAACTTTTGAGGTACTTTTAGGTAGATTTCAAAGAAATGCTACCTACCTATTGTAGCCGTTACTAAGGTGCGACTTCCAGAAAATTTTTATATTATTTTTCGTTTCATGGTCCATAGACCCAAAACCATCGTCACCTCAAAAGTTTGTATCTATATTTATATATTTATACATCACAATTTTGTGGATACTATAACTGTCGCAATTTTTCTCAAGTAGTAGAAAAACTCGGTAGAGTTCGTTAATGGGCAATATCCGACCAAAAACCGAAAAATCTCTCGTAATTTGGAAAATATCACATTTGTTTGAACGTTTTATAACTCGTAGGAGTAATTGCAAAATCGCTGAATAAGGTTTTTATACTACCAACCATAACTGCAATGGGTTGAAAAAACAATGTCCAAGGCATAACATCGTAGTCATAACATCGAATTCGTACAAATTACTTTTAATCTTATTTTTTTATCTAAAATATGTGTCTGAAACAATTTTTGATTAGACGAACTATAGTTGCAAGGTGTTGAAAAAATGAAGGGTAGAATTTAAAAACAAATGTATAACTCCCTTTGTATGTACACTATCAGATCCGTTCAAATAGTTTATAAATTTTATAAATTTTACCTAAAACTTTTGTCTGTAACTTTTTTTTAATACAAACCATTACTGCAAGGAGTGCAAATAACAAGGGTAGAAAAACGAAAGTCATGACTTTTTTTAATGCATTTACTTTCATGTCAATTATAATTTATTTTAAACACCTACACTTTATCTAAAACCTTTGGCTGGAACAATTTTTGATGAAACAACCTATTACCCTAAAAACCGGGGTTGAAATTTTAAAAAAATGTTAGTTTCATATTTGTCGGAATTTATTAATAACTATCTTAATATTACATTAAACAAATAAAATTTATACGACCACGTATTAGTGCAACGGATGAAAAATAATGTTTGAAGATCAAAAAAAATTGCATGACTACCTTACTAGGGCATATTATGAAACTCTTTAAGACATTCAATGCTGGAAGCATTAAGTCAAGAAACATTCGAAATATTTTCGCTGCATGGAAAATGAGAAAATGTTAAAGCGATCTTTTTTTTTGAATATTGACAAACTTATAAAATGTTCCAACTGTTTATAGAAATTTCCAAAATATTTCCAACGAAACAGGTACTTCGAAATCTGTCTAAGCTTGTAGGCTGTGCCAAAAGCGGTTTTTTTTTTACGAGTGTTAGTGTAAAATGTCCGGTATATTGTGTCAGTGTTTATAGCTTCCAGCTGGCAAACCTCAGGCCTCGGATTCGTTTACCAGTTAGTTCGGGGATATTTTAGTTTTAAAACCATTTTACTCCCTTCAGGACTAAATGTTTAGCTGTCCCTTCACCACTTCTACGCTGCGGAAGGCAATGGTGGACCGTCGCAGGATCATCTCTTTGCTCGCCGTTACGCATGTCGGAGTTCCTCCAGTTCTGTTGCCGGTGGACAATATCTGGTGCACCGCAAGGCCGAGCCGTCGTATCTGCCACACAGCAAACACTCCCCTACCTGGGAGACCTAAGCTGCACATAAAGTTCTGCCATTCCCGATTACACCCGAACAATTCACCTTCGGCGAACTTCGGAATTTTTTTAATTTTTGCGAAGGAAAAATGAATTCAAATATTTACATTAAAAGTGGTCGGTTAGGTTAGCTACATTAAAACACTTTAAAACACTATGGAATGTTAGTTAGGTTTAGTATAGCTACATTAAAATAAACAGACAAATATAAATATATATATAAATAAACCCGAGGTTGGCCGAAGGTGAATTGTTCGGGTGTACTCGGGAATGTCAGAACTTTATGTGCATCTTTAGGCTTCCCTCCCCCACCTGGTCCCACGCCGCGGTAGTAACTCCGAGCGCTCCAGACATCCACGGACCAAGTCCAGCACACGCGCATGCGCGCGCCGCCTTCGTCACACTCGTGTCTCAGCGACACACCGTGTCCTTATCGCACGCACATCATCCAGTAGTACCAACAACTGTCTGTCAAGCCTCGCAACCATTCGCGACTCCTAGTCACTATCATTTCTACATGCATTTAAAGTCTCTTTAAAAGTTACTTTATATTTATAATCTCTGTTTATCATCAGGTCCACTACCAACAATAATACCTCACAATCTAAGCACAAATTAATTTAAAACTAACAAAAAAACATTTACATAAAACAAATCCAAACCAAAATTATATAGGATACCAAAAATTTAATGATTTGCGTTGATCAGAAACACGTGAAAAATCAACGTAGGCTAGTGCACTGGCCACAATATTCACCATTGTAACCTGGGGAGCTAGAAGGCAGAGATCATTTGTAGTTTTTGTAATGGCCAGTGAGAGATCGTTCAAACTCTTTCAGGACATGAGAGTTTACAGATTCTGGGATATTAGATCAGACTATTAACGCCTCCACGCAGATGTTTCGCTTAAAATATAATATTACAAATCTAGATATTTTTAGATGCATAAATGATGAGAAACCATTTTAAAAAATAAAGTAGCCACTGACATTGAAGTGAAACTGTCTAGAATGAAATTTCATAGATAAGATGGTTGAACGAATTCTATATTGTAACGTTATTAGAAGGAAAAAGAAAAGTATATTTGGAATTAAGAGCTAGAGAAGGTGCTACATTAGAAGCAAGGCTGTATTTTAAATGTATTTAAACCAAAATATGATAATCTGAAGAGGAATACAAAATGCACGCGAGCTTGGCATGAACACGGGCCAGACAAAATCAGAGAGAATAATAGGATCAATATGTCTCCCAGATTGTAAATGAGATACATGGTATGTATACATGGTAGACATACATGATAAAAAATACAATATAGTAAAAATACCTCAACAAGAATGAAACAGGTACTGCAAATCTCACTTTTATTGACGAAACCGTTTGCTTACATTTCTGTAAAATTCACTGGTACACTCTCAGAGACAACATTAAATTTGAGGAGCTTTTCGAATTACTGAAGTAAATTGGAAATAGAAAAACTGATAAACTTTAACATGGAACTCCGTAAACATGTGTCGACGGAAACCAAGCTGAGACTAAAGTATCCTTTAACAGCATTAGATACAACGAAAAGAACCCATATTAGTGGAAGGAAGCTAAAATAGTCTCCCTGTTAAAAAATGTAGACTAAACCAAGATCAATAATATTATAGAGTAATATGTTTCCTTAAATCTGGACATAAATTAGTACGGTAGGATACGCACCGATTGTCTTCGCCTAATCATTGAGAATTCTTTTGGAGTACGATATGGAAGATTCTGTAAGAATCTATACTGTGCACATACTGTATTTGTTGTAAACGAAATTATAAAGGAAATGAGGCAATGAAATCTTAGCACCTATTACATATTTGTTGACTAGATTAAGAAGCAATGCATAGGGCAGCATGAGCATGTGGAAAATTCCAAAGTATCTAACAGCAATGCTGAAAAACTTGCACAAGGGAATCAAAGTATGTAACAAGACGAATACAGGTGAATTTTAAATGTAAAACCCCAACACCAGAGTTTGATAAGTCTTTTCTAAGTCTTATACACCGATCAATTCATTCGATGATGGAGGTCAACCTAGGACAAATAGCTCCCAACAATATATTCGTCTCGATCCTATTATTTGCTCTAAAGTTATAAAGATACATTAAAATAAACGCTTACTGAACTCCATAACATGATAGAACTATCCAACTTCTAAATGCACCAAATAAAACGTCCATTCGCTAAGCTGGATCTCAATAATAAACATAAAATAGGCAAACACAAATTTCTCGTATATATGTTATTATCCTTAGAAGAATAATATGTAAAAAATAATTTCTTAAGTGTTTATTAAGATGCGCGATAGATTTAACAAAACTCTGTGAAACAAGCCAGGAAAAGAAACAATGCTTTAATTCTATAGAACTATAGATGTACAAACAGACCTGTATAAAGCAGTCAGCAAGAACACATAAAAAAACCAATTTTTACTTTCTGTTTCAGGTGTGACTAGAAACTATAGAATACAAAATGTGTACTTCTGATGCATACTATTTATAACTCGAAAGCTAAAACTGTATATTACCTAAACTACTGGACAGCTCTCATTGAAAGAATGAGCGAAGGCCGATTGCAGAGGTATAGTTCATAAACACCAGATGTTGGGACAGTAGGGCCTAAGTATTCTTATTTCGGCACTACCATTTGTTTTGTCTATGGTAGCCAGGTTGGTTTGACATGCTTATGGTTTTTTTAATGTAGGAGGCTCAGTGCTCTAATGGCGAATTAAATAGTTGGAATGTAATTATTTTAGTCTGATTAGTAACAAGTTTTTACCTTTGATAATGTACTCCCGGCGGTAACATTAGTCTCGTAACACCACCCAAGAGGTTTAATAAAAGTGTAATAGGGTGAACCTAGGAAGAAATATAGAAAGCAGGTTTGAAGTTCACACAGGTTTTAAGGTTTGACGCCTAATTATAATTTTTATCTAAAATTTTTGTCTAAAACAATTTTTGATTAGACAAACTATTGCTGCCAGGTGTTGAAAAATTGAGGGGTATAATTTTAAATAATGCATAACTCCTTTTGTAGATACACTATCAAATACGTTCCATTTGTTTGTAAATTTTATAATTTTTACCTAAAACTTTTGTCTGAAACAATGTTTTGTAATACAAACCATCACTGCAAGGGGTGGAAATCACAAGGATAGAAAAACTAAATGTAATTACTTTTTTTAATACATTTACTTTCAATTCAATTATAATATATCGTAAAACGTCTAAACTTTATCTGAAACCTTTGGCTGGAACAATTTTTTGATGAAGTGAACTACCACCGCGAAAAAAAAATAGGGGTTGAAATTTAAAAAAAAATAAACTTTTTTTTAGTATCAAATTTAAATTTAATATTAAACTGGGGGAGGAATCGTCTGTGGCCTCCGGCCAGGTACCATCCCGGCAGTTTGTCCTGAATGATCTCGTGGAGACCACAGTGGCTGGTCCGGTACTTCAGCCCGAGTGAGACTCGGTCGTTTGACCACAGCGCTCGGTACGAGAGCCCGTGCGTACCCACCTATTTTTTTTTTAACCTAACTAAAACTAAGTGTATTTTGGAGTGGTCCGGGTTAGGGAGGGACCTAGGTGCGTCTCAGGCCGAAGCCTGTACGCCTAGTCATGCTGGGATTAGCCATGCAGGGAGAGGGTCGCATGCATCATGTGCTAGGAGGGGATTGGCCAGCCATGGCAACGATTGGCGCCATGACTTAACTCCCCTCACTCTTGAATCTAGACTATAACTAGAGATAGGTTGGGCCCAGGTAAAACCTGCATAGACACAGGGAAAACCCTGGGCACATTCATGCGGGATGCAGATTGTCATGCATTACGTGTAGGAATTCACAGGAGATAGAGGATGGTCTGGATGATTACCCACCTGCTCCAGGCGGTGGTAGCGGTCCCAGCCGAAGTCGGCGGCGCCGGTGACGTCATCGGGCTGCTCGTTGTCGATCAACCTGTGGGGACCAAAACACGAGAAGGGCGACTCTTATGGCCCGTCTACAATAGCAATGTCCTAAACTGTGTCCGAAGGACACTCATCGCTGATTGGTCCACGTGACCCTCTGACGTCATGCGTCAAGTGGGCGAAGGTCCGAACCTACCTGGTCCGAAGACATTCGTCAATTTGAACTTTTTGTCCCAACCTGTGTACTTCGGACACAGAAAAAGAACAGAACACTCACGATATTTGAATTTCCGGTTCCCGTTTGAAAACGTGGTGTTTGTTTTTGTTATTGAAGTAAATGGAAGATGTTTTAAGTCACTTATAACTTACATAACTTTCATAAGTTCAATCTCAAACTACAAAGCATCAAAACAATAATCAAAAACATTTGGTTTGGCACATTTACTGCGCTCTAGTGACAACTTTATAAATCAATACATTCGGACATCGGACATCGCAATTGTGGACAGGGAAGTTTTCGGTGAGACAATGTGACGTCACTCACATTCGGATTAGGATACGGACCACGCACAGGTTCGGACTATTGTAGACGGGCTCTTACAGTTCAAACTGAAACCATGTTTTTTGCGCGACATGTGACGCTGTCTGTCGGATGGGCCCTTAACTACTAGCAAAAACCTCTCGGGTGAGAGGTTCTAATCCAAAAGTATTTTTAAGGTGTCAGTTACCCTTACGGGCGCCCCTACAAAAAAACCATCATTTATTGAACATATAAACATACACAGGCACACACGATACATTGAACATGGGCACAGAGGCCTAAGAGGCAACAAATATGATGATACGGCGTCCAGACCCCTCCGACGTCAAAGGTCCTTGAGGGTCTAGCTGCTTGTTTGATCGGTGTACCAAATCGTGAGTCAAAAGTCATGGAATTGAGGTTTTTTAGGTCTATACCTAATGTTAATTTAAGCACTTTACGACGAAAAGTTGATAAAACCGACTTAATCTGGGTTTAAAACACTTAAGGCTGTTTTTTTAATTAAAAAAAACATGTTCTATACAAAAGACTAGGAGATGCAAAATTTCTGGTTACGCCCCACCACAGAATATATGGCTACCAAAATAAAGAAAATAAAGTGAATTAATTTTCACTGTTTTGTTTGCCTGATAATAGCCGATGCATTACTTCTCACCGTCAGCGTAGCTATGTTAGTAATATATTAATAAAGCCACTATCTAACCGGGGGGGGGGGGGCAAGAAACTACTTCAAAAAAGCTATATCTCAGTCTCGGCAATTAGAGTCTCTACCCCCATGTTACTGCTGTGCATCACTTGACAGCAGAGTATTTATTGTAATTCTTTTCCTTCCATAAATTGGATCAAAGCATATAACAGGTAGGCTATGGATAACAGATCGTGCGTGCAGTATAAAACGTTCCTGTCCATCACAGAACGGCTTATTAGTAGGGCCATGCATATTTCGCGAAAAGGTTCCGAGACTAGTTTATAAATTAAAACAATGTAGCATCGTCTGTGTTCCGTGATTGGATGTAGGCTATTTCTTCAAAGGTACATGTCGATTGATACAACACCAATCACAGTGATTCAGTGCGGAAGCAAACGCGTCCTGAGTGGTCCGGTCAAACAAGGCAACGACTTCTCTCGCAGACGGCCGCCAATCACAAGGAAGAAAGATATGGTACGGGTATAGCTTGTTGCAGTCTAATGGGCATTCAGATTTATTCGCGAAAAATGCCTGCCCCTACTTATTGGCCATTCAACATGTCGAAAACCATATGTGATGGTATACACAATGTTACTTTTTTTTATTTTAACTACCCTACCACACTATTTTTTAAACCGTATTTTATTGCTAGTACATTTTTACATGTTCTACATCAACTTTAACTTTGATAGATTATAACAAAGTTTTTAAGTATCATTTGTAAACATGCACGCGTTTCAGTATTCACAAAATCTGATTTTAACAGCTGTGATGTAAAATCGTAAGTTAACGAAGGTATCGATTGCAGCAGATCTATATCGTGCCTTTAGTTTTTGGATCAATGTAGAGAATTATATTACAGCGCTGATCCCAGAGTACGTCCAATGAGTCAGTTACTTAAAACAATTAGGTGGCCACTGTGGCATTTATTGTAAAGTCACAGAGGGTGTGGTTTCCCTGCTGAATTGCTGTACAGGTTATGAAGTAAAATATTGTGGATTCTCAAGAGTCCAAAATTGGAGACAGTAAGTTGAAGAACTTGGCTGCCTCACATTTAAGGCATAAAATACTTAATGGTGGGTAAATTAAGGTTTTTTTTATTTTCATTCTATTGATATTATTTGTTCTTTAACCTTTCCACATGTTATGAATATACTGGGGGAAAAAATATTGTTTGACGACCAAAGGCTTTCTTTGAATGGTTCATGCAATGGTGAATTTTTATTTAATGTAGTTTTTTGGACATACGCCATTGCAGTTTTGCACTGTTTGTCATGGAAAAATTCCAAAAATCAAAAATTAATCAAAATGTTAAGATAAAAATTCACAGAAAACAAGACTGAATCAGCTGTTGTCGGACAAACGGAACAAACATTGAAACTAAACAAGTAATATGGACAACCCAACGACGACAGCACGGACAAAAAATATTCAACATAGAAATAGCATTCAGCACAAGAATTCCGTTGAAGTAACTTAGTCATGGAAAAAATAATATAACAATACAGACGAACAGTGGGCTAACAACAATTAAATGCAGGCAGACAACAAACCTGGACAACGCAGCAAACATATAAACACAGTGATGAAGATAAACAAGTGTTAAGGACAACACAACGACGATAGCAACGACGGACACAGAAGATTTCCAATGAGAACAGTCGCGACGTTTCGGGAACTGACAACTGTTA
This sequence comes from Bacillus rossius redtenbacheri, assembly GCF_032445375.1. Lineage (NCBI taxonomy): Eukaryota > Metazoa > Arthropoda > Insecta > Phasmatodea > Bacillidae > Bacillus > Bacillus rossius. The sequence continues at coordinate 25,211,357 of NC_086335.1, read as the reverse complement.
CCATAGTTACACTAGTTTTATTACAAAACCAAATAGAATGTTATCTATACTAATATTATAAAGCTGAAGAGTTTGTTTGTTTGAACGCGCTAATCTCAGGAACCACTTGTCAGATTTGAAAAATTCTTTCAGTGTTGGATAGTACATTGATCGAGGAAGGCTATAGGCTATATGATATTATCAATAACATTAGGGATCCTTACTAAAAGTCCAATTTAGAATCAAATGCGTTGGAGGGGGTTAGATACAACATGCAGTACACGCACGAAGTGTGTGTTGACAATGCCGCAGGCGCTAGAAGTTTATTTCCTATTGCCTATTAACATTGTTGCCACGCACTAGATGCCTTATCATTCTTAATTTTCCCATACAAGTAAAAAACACCCGTGTGATATTAACAACGAAGCAATCAGTACCCTCGTATAGAATACATAGAGATAGTGTGAGGTATATATGTAGACATAAAGAGATAAATACAGATAGAGAGATAAATAGATATATAGGACTATTGATGTAGATAGAGATAAATATATATTTAGAGACATGGATAGATTATTTGTATATGTGTAACCACTTCAAACATATTACAAAACAAAACTGAATGAGGCATTGCAATGCATGCTGAGCATTAACTAGATAATGGAATCTTTTCAATATTAGTAATTCCTTATTTTTCAGTTTTTTTTCTATATTGCTTTATAGAGTCTAGATTACATACAGACCAGGTAAATAACTATAAACTGGCAGAACAACGTCTGTCTGGATCTGAAAGTGATATAAATTATTTTGCACACTTGACATTCAAATTAAGAAGACAATTACTAACTACATCTGATCTCTAAACAGTTCTACTTCACCCTGTGTTCAGCCCGGGCAACGCTGGGTACTGCAGCTAGTATCTAATGTAGTAATTCTTTAAAAAAAGTTCGCCAAACCTTTATATGCCTTTCACATACTTGGGATTTTTTTTTAAATAATATTTTTATCAATCTTTACCTAAATAATTTAAGTTTTTTTTAATGGTTGTACTTAAGATGTAAAGCCAGAGATTTTAAGAGAAGACAGCAAACCAACCACTGAAGTAGAGCTGCTGATTATCCAGCTTTAGATATAAATGCCGACTATGGTGGGTTTATTAAGACGTGGATTTGGATCGAGACACAATTCAGTACCACGTGACCATCTATGCATGGATGGCAGGCACAACATCTGACTTTTTTCTTTGTTTGGACTGGGTTCGTAAAGGAGAGATGTTGTGAAGGGATGAGCAGAAGTCCTGAAACATGGCGTTGAAATAAGGTTGCGCTAAACTAAACCTTTGTTTATCAGAAGTCACTGTTCCTCGGCGTCCACCCACCCATAAGCTACACGTTTATTATTGTTTCTGAGTCCTGCATAGAGTATTTGTGGAGGACGTCTGGTATTTGTGTAGCTAGCATAGAAGTTTATAACGTGGATTACGGGGGAAGCCTTCTTTTCACAGACGAGAGAGCCACACCCGAAGTTCCCCGAAGTTCATGCTAGCTTTTTTTTTCGTTCTATCTCATTGTATAAACCGGTGTGGCATTAAATTTTGCGGTCGATTAGGATAGGTTAGCTACATTATAAATACTTTAAAACATTGTGGATGGTTGGTTATATTAGGTAAGTATAGCTACATTAAAAATACTGTAAAATCATTTTATGGTTGCTTAGCAAATAATTTTTTAATATGTAGCTATCCAGAGCTAGGAAACCGTTTACATGATTTCACAGTATCTTTAATGTAGCTATCCTAACCAAATCAACCGTCCACAATGTTTTAAAGTATTTATAATGTAGCTAACCTAACCTTTTACAATGAACAAAAAAAACCGAAGATGCACGATCGGGAGTTTGGCTCTCTTGTCTGTGAAAAGAAGGTTTCCCTGATTACGGCCTGGAATCACGAAATGGTATGGTTTCTCGTTGTTGTATTTTGTAATAACTAACGAGCTTCACAAAAAATAATCTATTGCAAATTTAGTAACGGCATCAGCAAAAGCAACTGCAAAGGATTCGTTCGTCTGTGTGTGTGCGTATTCACACAAACACACACTTCATCAGTTAATACAGCTTTGCCAGTTTCTTTAATCCAACATCGTTTTCAGAGACCAGAAAAGCTTCGATTAGACTCTGATAAGCTGAAACTGCTAAATCACCCAGTATTTTCTGTCCTCTGAGCTTATCTTTTAGCCTCTCAAGTATAATCTTGGTGATCATACTGGGGACAAGCAGATTATTATTTAGTACGTTTAACACAGTGTGATCGCGACATTTATGAACTTGCAGCAAGACAGTTGTAATCCTTTCCAACACATTTACTACACAATTTAGTGTCTCGCATAAATCGTAGTAGTCATCGACTACGTATCAGCCCGTGGCTGATCAATAAGCTCGTAAAAATGGGGGTGAAGAGGACTCGTGTTAAAAAACTAATTTTTTTCCACTTTTTTCCAAGAAAGTTTTTTTATTCGGTCAATTTTATGTCACATATCAGCCTAATGATATACTTACATTTAATTTCTGATATTCAACTAATTATATTATAGCTATTTATAGAAAATTTAACGTATTCCTTAAAATTATTCATCAAATGAAAATAATTGGACATTACATTATTGCATGAGATAAAAATGCTATAAAAGCATGTTAACGATCTTTGTCTAGTGTTCTTAAGTTATCATCTTAAAATATTAACTTTTTATTAATTTTGGAAAATTATACTAATAAGCTTACTTGTTAGAATTTTCAGTTTTTCATTTAGCTCTTTCGTTTAGTATCTATTTCATATCATTCGTTAAATTAGGATAATGAATTTGAGAATTTAGTCTTCACAGGTAAATGTTTCGATTTTAATTTTGCAAATATATTTTACTTCACAGTCGTACATTCACTCGGAACAGGAAACTATTTTATCTTTGGCTGCTCTCAAAAATAACTGCATGTTACGTTTTTTTTTGGTATGTGCATGAGTGTTCGTTCCTGGCTCGCAGTCAGGCAGAGCGAGTCCAGTAATGTTATTGACTTTTTTAATTGAACTTGAACGACTTTTCGACGGCGAGGTCATTGGAATGGTCACAATTATTTCGCGGATTAATATTGTAAGAAAATAGACTTGAAACACGTATACATCTGCCTCCCGTTGATATCTGGACTACAGCGCTCTCGACATGCCCTTAAATGCTCTGAGCCAGCTTCGAGCAAGGGGAATATGTGTTTACCCCATCACTTGCAACCCCGCAAAAGGATGTGAATTTTCTATCTACCAGTGCTCTAATAATATTTTATTTAATGTATGGGCAAGTTGAGTCCTGTCCGGAGTGAATTGTATCCGCGAAATAATCATAGCTGTAGCCATTAGAAATGGAAAACACACAACACATGACATTCCACAAATAACTATTTTATAATTATTTCCCTTGAGTGATTTCGGGAGAAACTGGCTAACCGAAGGATAGGTGGGAATGAACCGCAATTCTAGCCTGGAACCTCAGGAATTCGAGTTAAGCGTGTCGATCACTTGTTTATTATTTGCTTGGCAAATTTTTTTTCGTTACGAATGATCCAAGCACATACCCTTCCTTCTTTTCTTGCTTTTATTTGAGTGGATATGTTTTTGTTTTGACAGTCTCGTTGACATTATTATATTTGCGACCAATTTTTAGGAGATACAAAGGAGCGTGATTTTTTCGCGGAAAGATTTTGTGACTAGCTGTTAGTTAAAACACTGTAGCACCATAATGTTTTGTTACGAGCCGAGTTTCTTTCAGGTGCATTTCTACCGTCAACACTCGGTCAGACAGAGCAATGGTTCCTCTTGCAGTCGGTCGCCAATTCCAAGGAAGTAACAGCTGGTGCAGTCATGCAGTATTGCAGTCTAATGGGCGTTCAGATTTTTTTTTCGTGGAAAATGCCTGCCCCTAACAATAGGAATTGAACAGCCATGCCTAGAGACCTGTAAAATTCGCGGATTCATTTCGCGATAGGATAGAGTCCAAATACTTTTGACATTACTTTTCGTCAGTGATTGGGCCAGTCAGCAGGTGTTAACGAGTCGGTAACCAATCAGCAGATGTAATTTGCACGAGTGCGTAGAGGATCATGGAGTCTATCCTTTAGAGATTTGAAATCGCGAATTTTACAGGTCTCTAGCCATGCCTTATCCCAGACTCGAACACAGAAGCAATGGCGTACGGAGGAAGGGGTGGGAAAGCAAACAGCGGGAAAAGGGTTCTATCCTCCCTCCTCCCTCCTCTTGTCCAGACGTCCTCGCGTGGAAAGCCGGCCGCGCTGTGGAGGTCGGCCAAGTGAACAATGAACAAACCACAAGACAAGGAAGACAAAGAGTCGCCACTCAATGATATAACTAACGCTCTTATTTTCTTTGGGAATCAGCAAACTGTGCGGTAGCCTATTTCTCCGCAACCAAACAACTTACAAGTCGTTAACATTGATTTTTTTTTTGGATCGTTCTTTGCCCATGAATATTCGCCATAAATGTTTCAGATCATCTATTTTCTAATACGGACCAACCAAAACACCAAGCTAAAGTGCTTTATCTTTTGTTTTTAAATACAGTAATATAAACTGCACAGCCACAAAGTAAGAGTGTTGAAAATCAAAACTTCAGTTTCAATTAATGTGCACTCGGCAGACATGCTTATTTCATTGCAACGAAGATAATTCAATGTTTAAAAAAAATTCCAAATTATAATAGTTAGCATTTAAACACAATACGCCACTCCGTTGATACACCAGTTCATTAATCCTGAATTAATAATGTTTGTAAAAATTATTTTGTTTTGTTAAGTCATTATGTTTAATAAATGTCTATGTTTCCGTTATATTTAAAACTAAATTTTTGATTTTGGCATTTCCCAAGCGCACAGTTTTTCCTAGTGGCCGTGTCTCGCCCGTTGGGTGGCGCCCCCTGGAACCAGGGATGCAAACTTGGTGTTTTTCCCCCAGATTTAGGGGGAACCAATATGTAATGGGAGTGTTTTAGGGGGTACATTTATTTAGGGGGATTTTTTTAGGGGAATTTTTTAGCCGGTACATGATTTAAGAATTTTTTTGATGGCGTGAAATTAAAGTGTATATCTTGAAAACAAAGTGATATTAGAACAGCAACACAAGTGGCATTGGTGGCTGAAATTCGAACTACGACCAACAACTTGCTGGTCCAGAGAATTCCGTTTTTACTTTTACCGTTCAACGTTTTCACGTTGTAAGTTGTCTGGTTGAGGTTGTGTCCGTTAGTTTGTTGTGCACTCGCGAGTTTTATTGTATTGCAATGTAAGTCGTTTATGTTTTTCTGTGGTGCCAAGAAAAACAAAACAAGAATAATAATTTATTTTTCGTGTTAAAATCTTTTCCAGAATGCCACAAAAATATACACATATCAGCAAAAATATACGAGACCGATCCATAGCTTCAAGGTTAGTAAACGTGTATTCTTTAAACAAAAATTAAATTCGTACATACATATAAATTTGTAGATACTGAATTTTATTTTTCAATACTATTATGCTCTGTCTGTTTGGGCAGAAAAATAAGGAAATATAAGGTTCAAAAGAATTATTAATATTATTATTATTATTTAGCTCTCAAACAGGGTATTGTGTTTGAAAGATTTGTGCAATGGGAGTGCATGACTTGATGTAAGCTTTTGGACAAACGCCTTTTTTTTTTTTTTTTTTTTGGCTCAATATTTTTGTGCTGTCAACACTTGTGGGGTGTTTTTTCGTTCTCTTAGTCCATTTTTCTTTGTTTTTCTTTGTTTGTTGACCATATTCCTGTTATGGAATATTATGTGGTGTTTATATCCTGTTGACAACAGCAATTTTATTGCTAAATTTGTGATTTTGTCTTTTGGGTTATTTTTTGTAGTTTTATTCTACAGACATACGTGTGCTTAGCAATGGCGTATGTCCAAAAGCTTACACCAAGTCTCAAACAGGGTGTACAATGAAAACTTTAGGGGTTTTTGATCGAAATGGGGGACGCACCACAACGCCGAAATACCACAACGCCGAACGTACAATAACGCCGAAAACCATAACGCCGAATGCCAAATTGACTACAAAACCGACAGCTAGAAAACTGCTGTGAACCACAACGCCGAATTATCACAACGCCGAAATACATTAACGCCGAAAAATGTCATTGCAGGACTGCCACAAAGGTTGTGTTAGGTAAGGTAAGCACACAAATTCATTCAGTTGTTTTTAATTTTACTCCTATGCCCCCCCCCCCTTCCATGCAGCAACATTTTTCGGCATTACTGTATTTCGGCGTTGTGGTACACAGCAGTTTTCTAGCTGTCGGCGTTGCGGTCAATTTGGTATTATGCGTCATGGTATTCGACGTTATTGTACGTTCGGCTTTGTGTTTCGGCGTTGTGGTAACGACCCATCTGAATGCAGGGGTATTTGGAGCAGGTCCCAGGGGGAACACCGGCTGGGACGCCACTCGCCTCTGCACGTCCTGGACGAGCAGCGAGTGCGCGACCCCCAGGCGCCGCAGGCAGCCCACGAGGGCCTTCGCCGCGCCCGGCGCAGCCATCACGTCCACGGAGGCGTTGGCGCGCGACACGCCCGTCCAGAACTCCAGCTGCAGACATGCGGGGGCTCGCGTTCAACTCACTCAACCCGAGCACGTCGGCTACCTCCACACCTCTGCACGAGCCCTCTGGCTGGCTGTTGAGTGTTCACGCCATGGTACAAGTTCGTGTAATACTATACTGGCCGTAACAACAACAAAAATTGGTTGTCTGTAAAGTCGGTTTACGGACGATAGTTTAACGTGACAACGTCATAAAAAAACATTGATGAAATGATTGCACACTTTTATGAATAAAATTGAATCATTTTTATTGAATTAACACTATTTTGTATGGATACAAAGAAGGAGTGAAATGAAATCTACAATTTAATTGATAAATTTACTTTTATTTGCGCTCATTAATTAAAATATGTTTATTAATTTAACAAAGAGATTATTTTAACTATAACCTTTATACATGTTTGCTATTTAACTTCTTCCAATCTGTGTTATTCTGTTAAGGATAGGACGATGATAGGAAAAGTAGGAAACGAATGGGAGTGTTTCAAGTTTAATGTGCCTCGAAAAAGTAAAATCAATGGTTTTCCAATAGAGTGGAAGAGAGATAGATGCGGCGCAAGCGTACAATGAGCGTAACGGGACACAGCTTAACGGGACAATGTGCGTAACGGGACACTTTTTCGTGCGTGCAGCCGGAATTACTCGGTTTATTAGACGTTGTCACGTCAAAAAGATTAGCAAGTAAATATTTTATTCTTATTTTTTAAACTGATACTGACGGTGATTCTCTAGCGAAGGTACACTCGCTCAAAATAAATGGGCTCTTACACCACATCCATTCGATGACATTATAAAAAACGGTTTTTGGGAGTTGAACATACTTCATACCAACTGCAATGCGTAACCGTACACTTTCGCGTTTGTAAACATGTGTTTGCTTAAACTTGTTCACCTGAAGTTGTTCGTCATTCCGTGTTACCATGCAATGTCTCCCAGCAAATGTTTCCACGTTCATACTGCCTGGCTTGTTAACACTGCAATCATTGCAATTGTTTATTTGTATATCGTCAAACCTTATAATAAGTTTTGATTGGGGATGGATAGTCAAATGCTGGAACACTACAAAACATTTATTATACTAAGGATTCGATATCCGAGAAAAATATTCGAAGAAAAATATTAAAGGAAAGTTTTCGAGATCCATTTTATCTCTCCAAACCCATCCTGTAACCATGTGGGGGATCGTTGCACTTTTAACATGTAACTATATTAATAATATTACAAAACGTATTGATTCTGAAAAGTTTGTCAGTGAAACAACCATACAAAGAGTAGAATGTTTAACAACATAGTTAATATTTTTCACTTATTGTACATTATTTTATTTTTGACCCTTGAGACCTAGATTCGGATTCAAGAGGTATATTCGAGGTACTCTGAGGGTTTCGAATTCAAGATTCGGATTCCACAAGTTTGGGATTCACCCCATCACTGTTTTTATATTATTTTTAACTATTGTGGATTTTATTCTTAGACCGTAAAATGGTGTCTTTAGACAGTATTAGTACAGTTGTGGACATTCTGAAAATAAAATCAATTAAATTATAAACACCTATTATTATTCCTCAGGCTAAACTATCGAAGCAGTAGATAGCTAAATAAACCGTTAATTAGATGCTATGATGGAACAAAACCAAAAATTATATTGGTAAATCATATTAAAAAAATTGTAACAATTTACAATATGGCGTCTTTCAGATATATTTCCTTAGAAAAAACAATTGAGAATAGCAGATGATGATCTTGATGGATTAGGTACCAACAACAAGAAATTGTATTTAAAAAAAAGTAATTCCAAATTTTAATTCACATAATAACTGTTTGCACGTTTAAAACATTATAAAGTATTGACTATAACCATTACGCTCTTTGTGTGTATCTGGCAACAGAGCACACCGCAACTGTCCATTAAAATACACACTGCAAACCAATGATGGGACACTACAGAGTGAAGATGTGTTTACGATTGAAAATTAACAATAAAGAATTAGTGGTTTACTTACGACATGAGTCTATAAAATACTAATGGGATGGTTTATAATTTTCATGTAGGAGTTTTGACGGGTCGTGAGCGAATCATATTTTTACTTAAGACTTAGCAGGGATTTTTATATTTTCCTTGATAATTATGGGAAACACCGATCAGAGCACAACAGTAAAATATGTTGTTAGCGCGAAATAACGTTTCCTCGGGCGCGAGTTCTAGAAGCACGAGGGCGCTAAGGACGACACTGGCTGGCGCTTCGCATGCATCTTCGCCTCTACGCATCAGGCACAGTCTTTTCACCGGTGACGTTCCTCTACGCGACTTTACGCGGTGACCGCATGAGGTACTTCTCACAATACTGTGCTCGGAATATCCATACCTAAAAACGTGCGTGAAAACACCCAGTTTATATTTTTCCACTGTCCAAAAAAATACATGCTAATTCACAAACCCGTGAAACGAAACGTGTATAGTCGAGTGCAATGGTTCTTAAAAGCTATTCGTGACCAGACACTTTTTAAGAGATCTTAAGTGATCTGCGAATGGAGCACTTGAAGTGATCTCTCTGGGCGACGTCCGGTGTGCAGAGCTTCAGGGGGAAAAGAACCACGTGATTTTGAAACTGTCTAACGTTTCCTGAGTAGTGTCTGTTTACGAAAACCATTCAAGAATACGCTGAGACGGTTGAGTAATTCTGTTTCCATATTTCGTTTTTAAAATGTGTGTTAAGAAGAGGGTCAATGGCAAAACGCGTGTATTCAGAATATTTTCTTTAGGGATGAAACACCCGGTTTAGATTCTTGGAAGCACTTAAGGGACTTGCAATAAAACTTAATCTTCAATTCTCCGTCATAGAATACTCTGGTTACCGTTCAAATCGTATAGTTGCTCTCCGCAAGACTTGACTGTGCGCCAGTCCACAAGCCTTGCTCTTAGAGAAGACACCGCGCTACACTGTTACTAATTTTCACCTTCAATTTACGAAAAAAAGTTAGTAAAAATTTATCCAGGGATCTTCGGAAATCTACGGATATCTTCGTCAATTTACGGACACTGAGTTTGAACATGAATCCAAAGTCGGTGGTCGTCTCTCGGGGCGTGCGCATCTCTCTCGCGGGCTGTTGGCTGGGAGTTCCCTGCGACCTATTGGGTATACCGAAGGCTGGCAGTTCGTGTGGGGTTTGTGTGCGTGCTGGGGGCGGCCTAGCAGCGCCAACTGCTACCGACCGCGTCCCGCGGGTGGCGGATACGGGAGCCCAGCTCGAGAGTTGCAATCTCGCTGGGGTGGCTGTGAATAACCAATAGCAGTCCGCGGACCAATGGCCGGCCTGCGGAGTCGTTATTACGGCTGTCGGTGTGAAAGGTAGCCTGAATGCAGCTCGGCGCGTGGCAGGAAGCAGCTTCGTCGGCGAAGGCACCGCAGTGGAGCTCGATGTGCTGCAAAAATGCGAAGTGTAGACGAACTGCGGGCTGGAACTTGCGGAGCTGTGAACTGCTGCGCGCGCAACGGAATTGAAATGCATCGGAACTCTGAAGGAAGACATCAGGAACCTTCAGCTGGGGCTGCTGTAGGTGTGGCAGCATTAGCCTCGAGCGACGCGACCTTCAACCGTCTCGGGGATTTTGGGTGGCGAGGTTGGTTCCCTCCCCCCACCCTGGCTTGAAAAGTACTGCTGTTGACCTGAAGAAGGAAGATGAAGATGGTGCAACGTCAGGCTGCCTTTCGCACCGAGAGCCAGCAGTTCGAGCCGGTTTACTGGCTCGTCTGCCCGCTTCTGTCTTAACTGTGGCTGCCTGGGCAGCTGTGGCTGGGCTGACGTGAAGTCGCCCGCCCCTGGGGGCGCATGCGCCCCTGGCTAATAATAACCCAGGAGCTCCCAACTTAAATGCGGGCCGCAAGGCCCAAGCTCCCAACTCCACCAAGGTTGATTTTTCAGCCCCTCCAACTCTTCTTACCTGGACCCTTCTTCCTCTTGTCCAGTAGTTACCTGCTTGCTTAATGCATGTTAATTGATCCCCGCATGAACCGGCCCAGGGTTTTCCCTGTGTCTATGCAGGTTTTACCTGGGCCACACTTAGCTAGCTTTTAAGCTAGGCGACCAATGGGGCGTCAGTCATGGCGCCAATTGCAGCCATGGCTGGCCAATAAATCCCAATAAGCACATGATGCACGCGCCCTTGTCCTGCATGGTTAAAAACCCGCATGGTAGAGTGTATAGGCTTCGGCCTGAGACACACTTAGGTCCTCCCCTAACCTGGACCCTTCCCTACACACTTAGAATTAACTTAGGCTAGGAAAAAAAAAATTGAATCCAAAACAATATTCCTGGTATGTTAGCAAAACATTAAGAAACTGGTCAAGTGTACAGAAAGAACACTCTTTTGTCCACTTGTGTGTTCACCTTTGTTTAGATTTAAGCACACAACTAATACGGCATAGTTTCCACGAAGATTAAATCATGCGAAATAACGAAGAACTATTCGTTTATTGGAGGTGATTTCTTCGTTGAAAAGTACGTAAAATTTACTGTAATATCCAACAGGGTAGTAGAACCAGCCTCGCCCCTGACTGTGGACGTGACCCGAGCAGTCGTAGCACTCACACACTGCCGTATTACAGCACACACTGCGACGCTCTGTCTGCTCTGGCAATCCAACTAACTAAGCTAGACTCTTCATGAAACACCGTTCTAAACTTAAATTCTAAACATATATATATATATATTAAAGATGATTCTCCAGTTGGGTCATTCTGTTGTCGATAAATCGTATTTTTATTTCCGTGACTGATTAAAAGAATTAATAGCTTGTTGATTTTCATGTAATCTTGAGTAGTAAACTTAGGAATATGTTTGACATGATTGCGTAAAATAAATCTTTCTAGATTATTTTGGTGGGTTCACTGAGAGTCTGTGGTATACACTTCGTTAATGGGAAACACTGAAATGGATTTGAGATTTAGTTTTGGACATGCACCCTTACTGATTACAGTGCATGGTATAACAGAAAATAAAGATGAATAAATGTAAACCCATAGAAAACAAGCCAAAATCAGGTGATGTCAAAAAAACTTGAAAACATAGCACAGAAAATTCTGCGGAAGAAAATAGTATAAAAAAATTATTGCATCACAAACAGACACAGTGGGCTAACAACGACGATACATTAGCAGCAAGGACAGTAAATAAAGACAAAACCTACCTCGGGCAACTCAACGACAAACAGTCTCTGCCTCACGCCGTGTTTCCCGCGAGCTGAACATTTTCCCGCCCAGCAATGTGTGCATTACTCTCGATATGTAATTTTACCTCAAATATCGCAATAACGACGGTGAGGGCAAAGTAAGAAATATGTTTTCTAAGGGCAAAACTACAGTTCCAATGAAAAATATTTACAAAATATCCAATTAGAACTTCTGAAAAACCAAGCTGAAAACAGCCCGAAAACCGTACTTTCAGTAAGGAATAAAATTTATTTAATCATAACAATTTTAAAAATAAAATTGTTATTAACTAGAGCGACTGATTAAACATGTTTATATTGTCAGAGTTTTAATGTGAAAATGAGACGTCATCGAAACTTTGACTCGCAATACCCTGCAACACACAGTCTTAGCAGCTGTGACCCCCCCTCCTCTTCAGGGATGAATCTGTGTTGGTGAGGCGGGATGATAAGAGCGACGCTTGCTGGTGCTTCTAGCGCGGTGTCGCCTCTAAGTGCAGCGCTGCGAGCTGGAACGCAACCTTCGCATCGTGGGTAGGATAAGTACGAAATTCGAGCGGCGAGTATATGGCGGAGAAACAAAGATAAAGGTGTAACGCAAGTCCCTCAAGTGCTTTCAAGAATCTGTACCGGTTGTTTTATACTACCTAAAAGCTACTCAGACAACAAGCTTTATAACTATTTCACCTCTTCTAAGAATACTTAATCCGGAAACCAAACTACTTATCGGCCCTCCGCGAACTATTAAAAGCCCGGATATCGAGAGTAGGGACAGGAAAAATTCGCGGGTTCAATGACATCTAGGATGAACTCCACAGTTCTACGTGCACTCGGTCAAATGCCACCCACTCATTGGCTGCTGTCTTTTGAGACGTCCCAACGTAGCAGCCTGTGATTCGATAAAGATTTGGTCGGGCGTTTCTCATTGGCCCAGAGACATCCAGGTGAGTTGTGAGCCAATAGCAGAGGCAGCACTGAGGTATAACTATTTGTATTTTAAGCCTATCGCGAAATGAATTCGCGAATTTTTTTCGGTCTCTAATCATGAGTAGAGCCACGGAATTTTCGCACATTCATTTAGTCGCAAGCTAGAATGCAAACCTCCACACTGTCGCACTGTGTTCATGATTGGACCGCAGTTATCTGGACACGCCCCTCTACGACCGTGAGCCAATGATGTCCAGCTAGGAGAGAAGTAAGCGAATCAGGTAGTGCCAAATAACAAGGATAAAAATTTTCTCGCTAAGAAATCAACCAATGGGAAAGTAAACATGGGTCGAGCACACCTATAACTTTGAATTCTATCCTGAGGCCAGAGGAATCCGCGAATTTTTCCGGTCTCTAATCATGAGAAGTTTTCAAATCGCGTTGTTTTTTCCCCTGAAGCTCTGGCCGGGCAGGCGGGGTCCCCGGTGTTCTCACCCCGCCAGGGTCGCGCTCGAGGGCCCTGAGGGCGTCCACCTGGAGCTGCGTGGCCGGGGTCAGCCGGAACACCTTGTGGCCGTCGAACCTGGCCTTGCGCGCGCCCGCGAGGCACGCCAGCACGCGACCCGCCGGCGGTGCCTTTATCTGCTCGTCCCGCCGAGCGCCCCTGATCCCTCTCCGATACGCCGTCGTAAATCAACTGCGGGCCGCTGCGGAGGTGTACCCCCCGTGAGGCCCTGGTCCAGGCTCGCCCCTTTCGGTCCACGACGAGGCAGATCTGCAAGTTGACTCTCGATCTGCCCTATAAGGGCGCGTGTTTGGAAGGAGCGGAAAAAAATTGTTTGCGAAGGTCCAGAGATCTCTTCATCCTGGATCATTTCTAGGCTACCAGGGGGAAAATGTATCGGACTCTTTCTTGATCAATGCTTAGGGACTGGAAAAAGTTTCAATGACCACTAGGATAGACTCCACGATTCTCTATGTACTCGGGCAACTATCATCTGGTCATTGGCTACCGACTCGGGACATCTGTTTACTGCGATTCTTATGATTCGATACTTCTTTTGTTGAGTGTTTGCCATTGGCTCAGAGTCCTTCAGGTAAATTGCGGTCCAATCACTGACGCAGCATTAAGCTAAACGAGTTTGGATTCCAGCCTGTCTCGAAAGGAATCCGCGAGTTTTTCCGGTCTATATCAATACTCCTTTTTCTCCTATAGGTAGGGCTATTTTGGTTGACGAAAATGTGGAATTATTGTAATGGCAAATAAAGGTGTACATTAATTTAAAAAAAGGGTGTCCCTCCCAGCATGTTCCCAAATTAAAAGCTAAAAAATGCAGTTCGGGTATGGGAACTTTACGCGAAAAAAAATTTCTAGACTAGCTGAGAGTTAAATCACTGTAGCATCGCCTGTTTTTCACGTGCGGCTACTGTAATCTCACCAATAACAATAATTCAGCGCGGAAGCAAACGCGTCCTGAATGACGCGGTCAAATGGGGCAATGGCTGCTCCTGCAGACGGCCGGACAAGTAAAAAATCACTATCCCGGGCATTCCTTATTGCAGTCTAATGAGCAATCAGGTAACAGTATTTTGCGAAAAATGCATGCCCGACCTGTACCCATAGGCTTTGAAAAATAACGATGTCGTAAAAACTGTTTACCACTGACGTTACCAAGACTACATGATGAGGTTCGTTTGTTTATCCTATTTAGGCTATTTTGTTACCCTACCAAATATGTACCTACAATACGATGGATGTTCCAAAAGGAAGTTTCGTAATTTTTTTTTTTTCACACAGAAACTTTATTGCCAAAAAATAATACACCATGCCATAATGAACTATACACCTTGTACTATTTTTTGACATATTCGTCACCGACATTGAGTCCTTTGTCGTAGCGTGCAATCATTTTGAAGAAACCACTCTGGTAAAACTCGGTGCCCTGCGATGCAAGGAATTGTCGCACAGCCTGCTCCACCTCAGCGTTGTTTGGGAAGTGAAATGCAGTATAGGCCTACTTTCACTAAAATTAACTTAAATTAATTTAAAACTATTTATAATTAGAATAGAATTAATTTCTAGTACTGTAACGGCAACTTAGATTAACACAAATTAATAACAACTGGACATGTAATAAACTAAAGAGATCAAAACTTGTAATCTATTTTTAAAAATGTTGGTGAAACATGGTATGATCCAGTTTTTAAGGATTCATTTCGTCCTATCTACTGTCACCCCCCTGCTCTAATAACCTCGGGCACGCCGGTCTGCTGCTACTCTCTCTTCTTCGGCTCTCTGCGCATGCGTCGTTCCTCCTCCGCTGACGCTACTTCCGTCGTTGAACCAGCAACGGGTGTGGATTCCTATGCTGATTGTTTGTTTAACCTGGTGTACCATCTTCTCTTTAAAAAATAATGACGAAACTTACTTTCCTAACGTCCCTCGAAGAAACCGAAAAAAGAAAAAGAAAAAAAGAAACAAAAATAAGGCAGAAACCAATAACATACAATGGGAACAATCTGATTTTATTTTGGATTCAATGCGGCAATTGGCCACTTTACCGTGGGTATGATTGATTGGTTTCTGTTGTGATTTAGTGGTTTTCATAGCATTGTGGGATTTGTTGGTCTTTTTACTAGGATTTTTTTCTCCCAATCGCAAAAATAGACTTATAAACTTGTATGGTTTCATTTGTATACATGTTTAGTTAAAATTTCCAAGACTTTGATTATTTATTTACTGTGATGTAGAATGTGAGAGAATATTAGAGCCAAACTTATAGTGGAACAGTAATATATAATTGGTAGAAATATTATGTAGCTTGTTATTTGCAAATTGTGGTTTTTCATTTTTAATTTTTTGTGGAAAGAGCACAGAATGAATGGATATGGTAACACACTGCAAAGGCGTACAACATTAATGTTCTCACTTATACTTCAACACAATGCACACCAAAAATGAGAAAATTACCTTCCTAAATGTAGCTTTATAGATTAGGTTAAGATTCTACAATACGATTGTTACTGGATCAATCCTCACTTAAATTATTACAATTTTTACCAAACTATTCTTATTATGATGAACAAATCTGTTTCTGCAATTTTGGTGTTTTATGGAAGTGGGGAGAAGGGAACAGAGATGAGAGAAAAGGGCTAGCTGGCTGACTTTCCCTGCAAATTCATTTTTGGAGGTGAAATCTGGCCCTCACCTGCCTTTGGACATTCCAACTGCGGCGCCGTGGACAAAAAAGGCTTGCTCTGACATGTTGGAAAGTGCCAGGGCGCTGGCGTGAAAACAGGTCAAAAACTTAACTTCCTCCAAATGCAGTTAATAAGGTTCACACCAGTACGTTACATTCATCCACAATACATTCATCAATCATGTGATCCGCACCAAATTAGATGGCCCAAATAATTACCGTTTTTGCCCGTGTATGAGTCGGAGATTTTATGCCGATTTTTTGTTTAATAAAATGTACTGCATCCATATGCAAATTTTCCATTAGGGTAAAAAAAATAACATTGCATTGTTGTGGTTAACTATGTTCTTAAATAACTAGTCTGTGTTTGGTTTTAATAAATATGTCACAATTAAATATGAACTGTTTAACTAAAATATCTCAGCAGTGTGTAAGCATCATGAACTGCGCTGTTAAGAAACGTGTGTGCCGCCTATCGTTCGGCTACTCAGCCGGTGCCGGTTAAGTGACGGGGCTGTCTGCCATCCGGCTGAGTCGCTTGGCAAAAGGGTAATCTAAAATCAAACCAGCCATAGAGAAAGAGGGAAAGGGAGTATGTGCATGTACATGTGCATGTGTGAGAGAGTGTGGCCATTAAATGTCCATAAACTGGCAGCATACTCAAATATCACGTTTCTACCTCGACAGGTTTTTGTGAGACAACCGTGTCCAAACATTTTTTTTTGGCGTGGATTTCCTCCACTTTCTACTGCAACATTTCATTCATGAAAAAACTGCTGTAAAGAGTGTACTTGTTATTATTAAGAACACTGGTCTTTACTCTCTTGGGAAAGGCGATGGTCACAAAAAATAATAGAAGAGGGCGGGGGAAGGGAAACACTTTTCCTTCATATTTTTTGTTAGATAGTGCTTTGGCAAGGGGGGAAGAGCCATAGAGAATGGAGAGGGGAAGGAAATTATGTTTCTTACGTGGCAATAAGCTGAGACACCGACCATAAAGATTTCACTTGTATTTTACTGGAGACAGATTTATGGCGTCACTCATATTCGAGGGCGACTCATTGTGAAAAAGTTTCATTTTTCGGTCCAAAATTAAGGGTGCGACTCATACGAAGGGGCAACTCATTTGCGAGTAAATACGGTATCCGTTTATTCTTCGAATGGATGGATGATTTTATAAACTTCAAAACTTTGGACCGTTAATGACAGTTATCTCTCATTTTCTTAAATAATTTATTAACTGTTTCCATAACATTGTTTTAACTTTCATTAGTGTTTGAACACATATACAAGTTCAAAGGTTCTGAAACATACCAATCTTCTATTTGAAACATACAAAATAAATATTTTAAAAACAAACTACTGAGTATTTTGTAGATGAACTTAGCCTATGACTGATAATGTAATCTAACTTAACAAAAGAAATTTTCTGCAAAAATTAAAAACTTTCTATTCAGCTGGCAGCACTGATTCAGAAAATTAATACGACCAACATGCCCAGTGCTGTAAATAGCGTCACAAGATGATGGATGGACCTATGACTGACAGATGAGGATAGATGAGGCTAACTATTGAGAACTATGGCTACACTGACAAAAAGACTGCATGCTAGTTCAGTGGAAAGCACATTGATACAAAAACCAATAAAGCATATGATTTGCAAGGCAGTGTCTTTCTTAACTGTCAAATAGCCAATTAACAGACATTTTGTACAGTAAGCTGTGACCAATTAAATAAAAATAAATGTTTGAAAGGGACAAATTTTCAAAAGTAAGCTTTATTTGATTGTAAAAAGAGCATGCAAACAATAATTTATAATTTTTTTTTTCATGGCAAAACAAAACACTTAATACACTAACCAAGAGAGTTAAAGTAAGAAAAAAAATTACAATAAAATATCTGCAGGTACAAATTTTGACAAGAAAATAATTAAAATACAACATTCGGTGGAAAGTCAACACTAGAAACTACATAAAAACAATATTTTACACACTTTCAAAATTTAAACCAATTTCTTTCAGTATAGTTAAAGGTTTTATTATTATAAAACTACCATCCTTGCACACTTCCTCAAATAAAAAATTTTTTTTCTCTAAAGTACATAAGATGAAATGTTACCCAGCTACTAATTCACATAAGACAGTTTTTTTTTTTTTTTTCGAAATACAAGTTGAAATGAAAACTGAGACTTTCCATATCAACGTAAACATAATAAAATCTTTCAGTAACTTAATTACTTATGTAAAGTCACCACGTTTGAAATAAAATTTCAGTTTAAAAAATGTAGGGTTCAGGGCTACAAACAGAAAATAGAGAAACTACACGTATTACCATCACGTTGTGACTATCAGATTTCATTTCCCAATCATAAATTTCCACATTATAATCTTTTTTCCTTAAATAAACTGTGTTTACATTATCTTACTTAAATGTAAGTCTAGAAATATTTCAATCCTTACGAGATGTGACTGACAACAATATGGTACAGTGCATAATGGCACGGCAGCACAGTTGTAGGTATTTTTATCTCAAGTAGAAAGAACAGGCACAACTGAATGTTGACATTACATTCCTGCTGACTTGCGACCAAATAGCTCAGGCATACACAACACACACACTTTTTGCCAGGAAATGAGTGTACAACATTTAGGTCTGATCTCTGTTAAAATTCTAGCTTGTTGGGGTACAGTTTCACTCAACATCATAAGAAAATTTTAGATGCTACTGAAACAATAATTGTGGTCCATGTACTAAAAACACACTTCAAATACACTATTGCCACTCTCCAGTTTAAGAAATTCTGACTGATTTTTTCTTCTTCTGACATTAGCTTAAATGATTGTGTATCTGTTCTGTAAAGAATTAAGTAGGTAACAAATTTTACTTTTAAAAGAAAATTCTTGGCCATCACAAACAAAAAAAAAAATATTTTGACTGCTGAAAATATTTCTTATGATTTTTTAACTGCATTTAGCAAAAATTGTAATTGTGACTAACTGTAATGTACCATACTCAAAATATATCAAACAGATTAATCCGATCTACGGTCGGCATTCTCAAAATATATCAAACAGTGGTTTAATAACACCTCTATCTAAGTGTCACTGCACTATGATCACGAGTCCTCTGAACCGGTGGAGTAGTCCACTGAAGCCTGCCAAATTCAAATTTGTGTGCTACTGTTCACATATGTAACCAAGTAGAGTTTGGTTTCCAGACATATGTTATACAAACATTGCCTGTTTTGACATTCCCTGACAAACATTAAATTTATGCTTCACAACTTGCGAACAGCCTGTATATTTTTAGTAATGTTTGAACTGATGCTAAATGCAAATAATTAGCAAGTATTATTTCAAATTAATAACACACCTACCTAAGAGACTTGCACACACAAAGTTAAGGTTCTGCTTTATTTCCTCAAAAATATGAGAAGTTGACTGTCTGTATGCTAGGACGTAACAAACCAATGAAAGATGAGCTTTTCTTTTATGACCTTGACACATTGCTAAATTGATTTTTTACTCTTTAACTGAAAATGATTATGCATGGGTATTATTATAGGTTAAAATTTTAGTATGTCCCAACACAAGTAAAACATTCTGTCAATAGTAAATAACATTTTTTAATTATCTACAGTTAAGTGTCCTAGGTAACTCAATTTGCAACTTACAGTACATTCTCTTCCCAAAATTTAAGTATTTATAAAAGACCTAATTATGTATGTGTTATATGGTCACGTAATGAAAATGCTGAATGTCTTTTGCAAAGGATGGCAGTAACATTGACAAAGGCAATTAATCAATTTCATATTTGTTAGCTTTCTAAGCTTACATTTAACATTTCAGGATTAATTATATCATGGACTCAAAAGTTTTCCATAAAAATAGAGAATAAATATTTCATTAAATTAAGTGATAATACTCATTTCACAAAGCTATTCTTAATGAAACAAACGCTTCTCTTCATAACTACTCAATATAATGACTTGATATTTATATATATATATATATATAATATTATAAAATATGAGATTT
Source organism: Bacillus rossius redtenbacheri (assembly GCF_032445375.1). Lineage (NCBI taxonomy): Eukaryota > Metazoa > Arthropoda > Insecta > Phasmatodea > Bacillidae > Bacillus > Bacillus rossius. The sequence goes on along the minus strand of NC_086335.1, from coordinate 25,191,339 downwards.
ATGTATCTAATATTACAATATATCCAACAAAATATGAGATTCTATACACCTAGCATTACGAGCAGAAAAAATTTCTAAATTTGTAACTAGAAAAAAACACATTTCAACACAAAAAATATTATACAGAGATTCTAAAAAAAAAATACTGCAACATACATGCTAACTGTAACAACTTGCTGGAAAACATTGTAAAATATTAGATGCAATGGTTACAGTACTATCATACATTTATCTCATTGTTCAATTAGACATCAAAATTTTACATTGCCACATGAAAAGTCTTAATGACTGTAAGAATTGGAGCATATGCATAATATTCTTTGCTAACAAATCAAACACCTCACATAAAAAATATTGTAAAAATTATATAAAAGATGTACAAGGGAAGGATTAAAACTGTATTTCACTTATGTGCAAGAGCATATTAACGAGTGTATCACAGGGGCACTTGCGCTTCTATTCCAAAAATAAAATTTTAATTCACTTTAATACCACAATAAATCCATACTGTAATAATCTTAACTACTTGGAAGTTTATTTTTGTACGAATAACATTATTCTAAACAAACATGCAATGAACTAAGCAGGTAAGTTTTCAATCAACATAATATAATTATAATGTAATTTGTAGTGGGAAAGTTATTTTGATCAATAGGATTTTTAATAATGAAATAAATATTGAGAAGGCAGTAGCTAAGATAAAAACTATAAGCTCTTCCATTGGAAGCGTTCTACCTAATTACAATTCTGATGATGAATGTTCATAAGTAGAGGCAAGATTATTGATAACATGAAATCGATGTCAATACACCGCTTAACATCAAAATGAAAGTCAATACACTGCATAACTTTGAAATGCTAGGCAAAACACAAAATGCAATCAATTTCACTTAAATTATCTCATTTTGCATATTAAAATGTAAAAATAAATACCACTATAGTTTAGGCTCTTAATTAAAAACCCACATAATTATGTGAAAAATAGTTCTTATATATTCAGTTATTATATATTGCCTACTCTAAGCATAATGAAGAAGTAAATAAGCCCTAAAAATTGATTTTTCAGAACAAAACTTATCAAAACATAAAACTACATGCTTGGATAAAGACATTAATTTTAAAAAAAATTAGATTTACTTTTTTATTTTCATTTATTTATGATCATTTGTGTGTGCGTGTTATTTTTTCTTTTTTTCTGGATAATTTATACCTCTGATATTATGATTTTTTTTAATGTACGAAGGGTTGCTAACAGTGATGAAACGAACTATTTTAAAGACAAAATTTTAATTTATATAACACCATAAAATCTTGGTGCTATTCATAAAACAATTTGCATTGCATTAGAATTCCCTAAAAAAAATACACACTTCATCATACCGTATTTACCCGTGTAAGGGTAGCAGATTTTATGCCTATTTTTTGTTTAGCAAAAAGTACTGCGGTCCATACGCAAACTTTCCGTTTTGGGTTTGAAAAAAAAATAACATTGCACTGTTGTGCTTAAATAACTAGCCTTTGTTTGGTTTTAATAAATATGTCACAATTAAACATGAACTGTTTAAAATATCTCAGCAGTGTGTAAGCATCATGAACTACGCTGTTAAGCTACGTCTGCCGCCTGTCGTGAGGCTACCCAGCCGGTGCCGGTTAAGTGACGGGGGCTGTCTGCCGTCCGGCTGAGTCGCTTGGCAAGAGGGTAATCTAAAATCAAACAAGCCAGAGAGAGAGAGAGAGAAGGTGGGGGGGGGAAGGGAGTATGTGCGTGTACATGTGCATGTGTGTGAGTGAGTGTGGCCATTAAATGTCAGTGAACTGGCAGCATACTCAAATATCACGTTTCTACCTCCGACACGGTTTTGTGATGCAATTCTGTCCAAACATTGTTTTTGCCTGATATTTAGTTTACTTTCTACTACCGCAACATTTCATTCATGACAAAACTGCTGCAAAGAGTGTGCTTGTTATTGAAGAACACCTGTATTTTTTCTCTTGGGGAAGGCAATGGTTACAAAAAATAATAGGAGGAGGGGGAAGGGAAACATTTTTTCCTTTGTATTTTTTGTTGTATAGTGCTTTGGCAAGGGGGGAAGGGCCATAAAGCATGAAGCGGGGAAGGACACTAGGTTTCTTATGTGGCAATAAGCTGAGATACGGACCGTAAAGACTTTACTTGTATTTTAACTAAAACACATTTATGGTGCGACTCATATTCGAAGGCGACTCTTACTGTGAAAAAGTTAGATTTTTTGCCCAAAATTAAGGGTTTCGACCCATACGAGGGGGCGACTCACCTGCGAGTAAATATGGTACATTTAAATATCAGTAAGACACACAAGCACCTATATAACAGCATGAGTCAAATTCTAATATTAGAATATTGATAACTCATCCCAATAAATCACTATCAAAATATATTTTACATTTTTGTATACTATTTGTGGTGAACAACATTACTCTTTCAGGTAGATTTCTCCAATACAACCATAAACACAAAACATATTTACTGCACTGAACAAATTCTTAATGGAAAATAGACAATAAAACCCAAGACAACATAATCGAACACACAAGGTAGTAGACATAGTAGTGAAATCTCATTACAACTTACCTGTAAAACCAACTTTTTTAGTACTTAATAATCTAAGTACAGTTGAACCCTGTTATAATATTTATCAACTGAGTAAAAAGGAAAGCATTATAAGCAGGAAATATATATTTAACTTTTGTTGAGTAAGAACTTATCAATGGACTCATTAAGCCATGTAAATAAATTTCATGAAAAAAACCACAGATGGTTAATCTTAATGCTCGAATTTACTCAAAAAAAAGCCAACAATATTTCTTCATAACTTCCACATTTCTGTCAAATTGTCTCACTGTGCACGATGATGGCTTTAGAGTGGAAATGCTTATGTTGAATTCCTTCACCCCTTGAAATTTTTTTTTGTAGATTCTTATCTACTTATGAAATAAATTTAACTCTGTCAGCAATATAATCAGCAAAACTTTTTTTGTTTGTTTGTTTGTGTTTTTGTTTTGTTTTGGAATGGTTGGCAAACTAAAATTTTGTAGAACAACTTACGTACTTCTGCAAACACTCCAGAATGGCAAGAAACAGATAATTGTTCCCCCCCCCCCCCCCCCCGCCACCAAAGAGGAAGGTGCAAATAGAAACAACTGTAAATGTATGTACCTTCGATATATTGAAATACATTGCATTAACCAGCACTACCATTATGTTTTTACATACAATTCTATCTATGGTATAACAGCGATTGTAAACAAAAATGTACATTCCATCTTGTATGTAAAGTAAATGGTTTAACATGTTAAACTTCACAGATATGTAAAGTTTTGGAATAATCAGGTTTTTTATTTATACATATATTAACTTTGATGAGGATAAAGCAAACGTTATAAACAGGCAATGCATATTTCGAGAAACATTAAACATAGGAAATTAATACATTTTCCTTATGGAGAAAATGTCAGGACTTAAAAAGTAAGGTATTATAAGCAGAAAAACATTATAGGCAAGAACATTATAACAAGGTTCTACTTACTTCATAATGCATCTTTCAAAACTTTCAAAATATATAGTCTGAAGTAAGAAATCTTTTAAAGAAAGATACTTCATAATGAGGTTTCAGTATGTATAATGCTTATTAGTATTCACAGTGGTTTCAGCACAGATAATAAAAAAAGAGATACAAATTTATAAACAAATCTACTATCCAGACATTGTTTAATTATAATTGTGCTTACACTGAACTCAGATCATCAATGTTTACAAAATTGAGACCTTTTTTTTTTCACACTTTCTTTCTCCCACCAGAGAATTTCCACATCTGCATATTATGCCACTTTCATTTGGTAACATGCAGTAGTTAATGCTGGCAATGAGAAATTTACTTACCTACTTTAAACCTTACCTTTATTTGAAAAAAAAAAATATTTCTTGGGAAATTTAAAGAATGATAAAGTGCAGTTACAAATCTAATTCACTTAAGGTAACAAAACATACGTAGAATGTTTGTGTTTTCAAACACAACAAACAACTCTGAGACAACTAAGGCTCCCAAAGCCCTAGGTCAGGGGTTGGCAGACTGCGGACTCACGAGCCGCATGCGGCCCTTTCATAGGACTTTACAGCTCTACAACTCACTGTGCTGCCACAGCACAAAAAAAAAAGCCAAACAAAATCAAGAGGCACAATTACAAGGCATGTCCTCAACCTGCACGCTTGCACCTACCATCTCACACGCCCAGCTGCTTTTCTTATGTTTAAAAATTAATTAAAATAATTTAGGTTTTTTGTTTTATCAGTTTTTTTTCCCCCGAAGTACCCTTTGTTTTTAAGACTTTATGTTGAATTTGTGGATAAAATATTTTGATTTTATCTCATTTTTTTTACTGTCTTAAATTCCATGCAGATACATACAAAAAAATATATGTTACCGCTCTGTAAGAAATTTGAGAATCTGTTTACTTAATATTTGGTCCATCTCACTCAAAAGTCTGCCGACCCCCGCCCTAGGTCAACCTGTGAATCAGTATGTTTACACCATCACCTGTAAGTTTTCGAAACCTGGGTTTCTATTACTGACTGACTTTTCCAAATTCCGAATATTGGAAAATCTAATTTTATGTCTGGCAACAAACTGATTGAATACTTCTCTACACAAAAAACCATATGAATTTAAAATAGTACTTATGCAAATTAAATGGCACTTAGTTCAAAACTGTTTGCATTTACAAAATCTATTTACAACTCAACAAAAAAAAATTTCCTAGACACTGTATTTATTCTTTTAATGAAACTAAGTTTTGCATTTGATGGTTAGAGGTTCCTCCTGAGAGAAGAAAAAACACACTAGACTAAAAGCATGCCTCTATTGCATAACTCACAATTTATCATAAAATATTTTAAAAACTTGCTTTAAACAAGAATACTCAAAGGTATTTAAAAACATATAAAACATAAAAGTAAATCGCAGTAAATACTTTTAAAAAAAATCTTCACTGGCAAGCGGAGATACAGAACAGCTGTAAAAAATCTGTATAAAACTATAAGTTGATATTTGAACAATATTCACATATATCACATTAACATTTCAAAAAGCACTATAAATATATACATAAAAGGCACTTCAAATGTGTGCTCCCTACGACACTAGTTAATGTGTAGTTAAAAGACACATACAATATGATTTCATGTAATTAATTTAACATACTACTACAAAAAATATTAAATACCAGGTCATATTCTATATAAATTTATTATAGAGTTAGAATATAGGGAAAAATTATTCATTAGAATGTTTTTTATGATTTAATTAACTGGCAAGATAAAATTGTCAATTGAGAATTTAAATTTTTTCAGTAAAAAAATGAAAAGTAATAAAAATTATTCTAATTATGTGTAAAGTTTTAAAATATAAGTAATCAAAGTTTTAAAATTAGAACTGATGTTTGATTCCCATCAAGACATAATTACTGATTATTTGAAAGGCATACATGTTTATTAGTAATGTAGACAATAATTGATTATTTGGAAGGCTATCTGTTATATAGGTAATGTAGATACTTCATTGGAGTTGTTAATATAACATCTCACACAAGGATTTAGAACAACAAAATAATAAATGTTAAATAACATCAATGCTACACATTTAAAAACAATTCTTAAACTCTGTTTTCCATCCATATCCTGTGCTACAAACATTAATATTAGGACAATACTCATCCTAAAAAAAGGTTTTCTAAAGGAAATTGTGCCATGTGATGTACAAGCAAACCTCAAAACATTTTTATGTTATACTCTTTATGTGATAAATCCATGCAAACCAAAGTAAATCAAGCAAAAAAAAAATTTAATCATGGATTTATTACTTCTTTCTGCAAGCGCACAAATCAGAAATGAGTAAAAAAAAAAAATTCTATGAGCTAATGAAAAAATTAAAATGAAAAATATCTTCTACGAAAGTGTTTTCAAGCACACATAGACCTATCTTAAAAACACCAAAGATGTCATTTGTAAATTTTATTATAAAATATATGTTTTTAATCTCTTAAGCACATACATGCTACACACACCACATAAATTGTAACTTAACGAAATAAAAATAAAACCACACTAAAATCAAAAGAGTTTAGTTTTATAGCCCAAGGTAAAAAAAAATTATTTAGAATCTAAAAATATTTGATTGAAATATATTTTAAATGATTCGACCACAACTACTGGAAATAATTTAATCTGTATCAGCTAGGACATAATCCTATCAGAGCTTATGTTGGTTTTCATGGCTCAACAAAGAGCACTACTTAGACACTTCTTGAAATATTCTTAGACTAGTGTACCCTATTCCATTTGCTAATGTCCAACGACACCAGTCGGTGCTCCCTTAACTGACACAGGCCGCTATGCCATCTCGCTGCCTCACAGGGGCGTGCGCGTGGCTACAAAGTGGCACGAACACGTACAGTGCAATGCTAGTGCAGAATAGTGCAGCAAGGCGAACGGCCGCCACCACCGGCAAGTCAATTGCAGCCCGAGCGACAATCGATTAGGGATGAAACGGTACTTGCCAATTGTTAATTTACTCAATCAAGGAATGTTAAGTCATTGTTTTCAACACATTAATTATGCACTAAAATATGATCACTTTCACACCCAACACATGGCCTGACACATTCATTTGCATGTGGCATGTTTTCGGAAGTGAGCCTGGGGTGGCGTGCGGAGACCACAGCCTCACTCAGTTCGACATCCACTCTCAACAGGGCTAGACGTGTCCGCACACTGCCGAACCCTCCAACCTTTGTGCATCCCCGACCTCTTTTCTGCAATGAGTGCAAGTCTTTTCCCAATCCTCTTTAATCGGCTCCGCAGCTAGCCCTACACGGTCGGCCTGAACTCACCGACCACTGAACGTAATCACATGTGCCCTCTCATGGGTCGTTTCCACGTAATATACAATTCCTTGATTTTAGTCTGGGTGTGGGTTGCATCCCAGACTTCCTGCAATGAACGTTAGTTGTAAGACTTCTTCAGCTTAGCCCGCACAGGGCCAGCGGTTAGGTGATACATGCGATGGACTACTTTTCAAATAATTCTGCCTGAGGTATCTCTGGACCACCCTTTGTTTTGTCCACATGGCGTTGTACTAGTTTAAGGCCAAGAGTCACATTGTTAGTTTATTAACTTTACGTAATTAGCTGCACACACTACTGTGGTTTCTTTTGGGTTTTGGTTCTTGTGACATTTAGGGTTCTTTGTTATATACATCGCTAAAGGGAGTAGCGCTTACGTGCAGTGTTTTTTAACTTTGTAATGTTCAGTTAAGCTGCGTGTCATTAGCATATCACATACGTAACCACGTGGAATCAGCCCAAGTTTCATTCAAGGAAAAACGCCACAGACACCTTTAAGTTGCTCCAAGTATAAAGGCCAGGGGGCCCATACATACTTAGTACCTGCATACATTTGCTATTGTTTGATACCATCATGTAACTCATAACACATGCCGCGTCCAGCCACAGCCCCAGGTGTAGGGCAGGCCAAGTCCATAGTAATGCCCTGTACAGGATGTGAGTGATAATAAAAACAATCATAGCAAAAGTTGTTACCGCTGTTGTCATTCAGTGATCAACTCTAATCAGTAATATAGTGTCTCTGGTGGCTACAACAAAAGGAGGAGTCGCTGTAGCTTAAATTCTACTTCCTGCCAGCCACGTGGCGATGTCATGACCAGAGATGAGTCTCCGCTCTATCTGTGAACTGGCCCACAGGGTTCACCATTTAGGCTAGTTTATGCTCTAAGCAACCATTTCTCAGGCCGGAAAATGGCAGAATATCATGTCTGTGAGTTGAAATCATTTACTTATTAGATATTTGTGGAAACTGATGGTTATAAATTGTGGTTTTTCAAACTGTCAGCCAGCAAAACGATTAAATGAAACTCTCCACATCTTCCTATCCAAATGTAATATTTTTACATCCACAATGAATGACGTATTTTTATATACAGAACAGTACACTACAATTAAAACTATAACATATAAACAGTGAAATAGAGTCCCTATATTTCAGTACTAATAAAACTACTTCTATTCTGAAAGGTTTACTTTTAGATCCTGGTTTATGAATTATTTTCTTAAAACTATTGAAATTGTGGCATACTTGAAAAGTGAAAAACTGACCAATGGATTCAAATTTTCATTCTCAGTACAAGAATTCTGAAACTAATTTTTAATATAATACATACATATTGCATGGTTTTGAGGCACACAGCCCAACGAGAAGCAGGACCTATGTAACCGACACTTAGAAATTGTTACAAATAGTTCAGCATATATATCAGTTAGACACCTGCGAGTACTCGAAATTCGAGTTTCGAGTCGAGTTTTTTAGTAATACTCGAACTCGAGCTCGTGGTTTTCAACAACTCGAAATTCGAGCGAGCTTTTCTTGCACTCTACCTATAGAAAAAAAAACTCTCATTATATCGGAATAAAAGTCTTACAACACTATTATCCTTTACTTTATAATGTAACATGATCGACCGTATACATGAACACATCATTTTTACGTACCCGGGATTTACGAATTTCCGTGATTAATTTTTTTTACTTCTATAATTTTCCGCATAGCATTAATGTATCACTTTCCTGCTTTATGCGGAAGTATTTCCCGCTTTATGCGGAAACATTTCCCGCATTTTACTGTAAAAAGCGTTTAAATTGTCCGGGGTCTCATCATTTACGCCATTAAATGTGTGATATAAAGTCCCGTTTAAAAATTTTATGAAAGTTCCTGCCAGTAATGGCGCACGTAAATATAAATATGAAGAAAAGACAAATGAACAACAACTTACGAAGAAATATGGATGATGTACCATAACTGCAGTACAATTCCAATAGTTATCTTAAGATAATTACCATAAAAAGAACTAAAGATTCTTTGTAGATACCATAACTACTGCAGAAGCATGATAGTTACCACATTTGCACTATAGTTGCCGTAATAACCGAGAAGTGTATTTACCGTGATGGTAATGTATTTATTTAGGACATATTAAAATTAAAGAACATTATTGAAAAAAAAAGGATGTTAAATCTTGATATGTACGGTTGGCACATGTTGCTAAGAAATAATGTGATCTGAAAGAATGCAGTACTACTACGAAAAGTGAAAAGGGTACTCGTGGATTTTTAGGTTATGGCAGTCTCTCTTTCGTTTTTCAGTAATATCGGCCGAAAATTAACAAGAGTATTGGAAGTTGGCAGAAATGCCGATTCAACTAAATATTGGCAAAATCGGCTTCTTCAGTACAGCTCTACATTTGATGACATGAGTAAACATATTTCAGACTACAGGACATTGAAAAAGACTTTAATTTCCATGTTGGTTTATTGTGCGTAAGTTTTTTTTGCAAGTGTAAATTGAATTAAGTAAAATGCTTCTATTTTTATTACTTTAAATTGATTAAACTTAATGACAAGTTACAGATAATTGACACTAATTTTGAGGTTAAACAATTTGGTAAATATGTAGAGTAACGGTATATGCGAAAAAAAATGCTAAAAATCTATGCTCTTTCACTTCCTCTTTTCAAATCAACAGGCGGAGATAATAAATTCCAAATACTTTAGGAGATATAGAATTTTTTAATTTTGCAATACAACACCTGTACAACCATTAGACCGACGCCATTTTTGTTATTTTGCCGTATGTTCGTGAATGCTTAATAAATAAAATGGTCGATTAGGTCAGGTCAGTTACATTATTAATACTTTCAAACTAAGCGGACATAAAAAATAATGTGAATTAATTTCAATGGTTCTTTAGTTTTAAAGTATTTATAATGTAACTGACCTGACCTAACAAACCCGGACAAATGATGAACATTAACAACTCACGTAAAATATTTTTGTTACTTATTACTTGCGCAACAATATCCAAATAAAAAATAAGACTTTAAAATTAGAAACGTTAAAAACCCACCTAAGTTGGAGGCGGGTACATTTCCTTTGCCATTAGAAGGAAATGATGTAGTCGTTCACCTACGTCGCGATACCTCCGACGGAACATTAATAAATAAATAAATAATCACGTATTGGTTCATTTGAATACTGGCCAATCACGGAACTGTCACGTGACAAAATTGTCCAATAAGAAACATAATAGATACTCGTAAACCAGAAACAATGGTGATCGCCGCATGAATACCCAGGTATTGTGATGAAAATTAAAAAATTCGATATTCCTAAAGTATTTGGAATTTCTTATCTCCGCCGGTTGATTTGAAAAGAGGAAGTGAAAGAGCATAGAATAAAAGTATTTTCGGAATTTTAGCATTTTTTTTCCGCATATACCGCGACTCTACATATTTACCAACAATTTTACTAAAGCATTCCAGCCACACAGGTTGCCAGCGAGAAATGCTTCTCATCTGCTGTAAACACCATCTCCAATCGTAGAGCTAATTTAACTCCTGAACGTGTAGAACAAATTATTTTTCTGCATGATAGATTGAAGAACAGAATTTAATACTCTATGACAATCTCTCTCAGAATTTTTGTGCTGAAAAGTGGAAATGTTGAAACAATGTGAATGTACTTTTCAAACAACATGATTTTTGGTGCTCAGTTAGTTGAAGCTCAGTAAGGACTCCAGAAAAATTGACAAGGATGAAATTATTCCAAAGATATGTTACATTTACACAAACATATACGTACTTGTAAACTGTGGTTATGTTAGTTGGATGATATCAGTTGCTAATGAACCAATGGAAACAGGTTAGATTCAATGGAAAACATGTTTTTTTTCCTAGCAGTGCAAATTATAAAAGCACTCTGTAAATAGTTACCCAAAATTAATAAGCCCACTTCATTTTAATACTTTATTCAAACATTATACCTACTAAGTTTAAGGTAAAAATAATTTCCCAAAAGTGTAACTGTATCACAAAAGCTCAAGCTTCGAGAACTTTCAAGTAAGCTCGCTCGAGCTTAGCTCAAAGTAAAATTCTTAGGCTTGCAGACCTCTAATGTAGGTCTATCTATTTAGTAGGCTAACAATGATAATGGTTTCTTTTTTTATTTCCATATTTTTCTCAAAAGTTCTCACATTTTATTACTCCATCACAGTAAATTTATGTGCAATAAACTTTAAAAAAAAACTCGAACTCGACTCGATACTCGCGAGTATTTTAGCAAACTCGCTCGAGCTCGACTCGAAGTGAAAATCTTCTGCTCGCAGAAGCCTGATATCAGTAAGGTGTCTTGATAAAATAGTTAAAAATAATCTGGTGACAATTAGCAATTGTGATCCATATACCAAAATTGTAAAAAGAGATAGTTCATCACAAAATTTGTTTAATAGAGGTTAGAGAACTGTCCCACCAATTTATGACAAAAGTTTATGTAACTGATTAATTAACTCATTCAGCAATTTTGGCACTTGGATAACTATTGCTAACTGTAGACCTGTGCGAATATCAGTTGTTTTTTTTAGTTCAAATTGAATACGAATATGAATATCAAATTATTAACAAAAACATAAAACAAATTCAAATAGTAAGAATTAGAATTAGAATCCCACTAAAAAAAATTTTCACGTCATGTAAAAGGTTCTGGAATATTAGACAAATCATATTAAAGTGAAAGGTTGGTTAAGTTAAGTCAGCTCCAATAATTGTATGGAAAATGTTTGTTGAAATTAAAATATTTAAACTATGAAATAATAGTTTCTTTTAATTATTCAGCTAACATAATTTAACCTAAAAACAAATGATTACCATTCAATTCTGTGGTGTTTTACAGCTACATTCCACAGTAGCCAGTTCATATAGTAAGACCATGGTGTATAAAAATAACAGTAAAATATGAACATTCTCTCACAAATTCAAACTCAAACAACATGAACTAAGCAGTCATAAAAATTATGGATGAAATGTGACATTGGTGGAAATTCTTGATTTCAGTAGCATTTATATTGAGAGTACTTGCTTGAACAGAACATACACAATTCCTCGACACATATATCAATCTAAAAAAAATATATATATATATATCACATGTTATTTCATGTGCAATTTGGTGATGTCTGTTAGAATTACTAAATATTATTACAACTACATGATTTAAAAATTCTGGCTTAAAAGCAATTATGCCATCTGAATAAATTAATTCCTCTTATAGTCTTTCCCAGTAAAATTTAACTAATGAAAAATTATAAAAAAATGTTGATCTTTATGTATTTAATAACAGGAGTGTAAGAAATTTAAGGCAAAATTTTATGTCAAAATCAAAATGCATTTAACACATGAGGAATCTGCATGAAATTACATTCTATTTCACTTTAAGTTTTGAAATTTTATAAAAACCCTCTTAAGATGTCTTCCTACAAAGTGAGTACAGATATGCTTCTAAATAATCAAAATTTTACTGATACAATCAGTACACATAATTATGCACCACCATTACATAATTCAGATCTGTGATATATTTGCTCAGAAGCAAAATGCTTAATTAACACCTATAAATCTCAATGAACAAATTACAGCACTTCCAAATCCACATAATTTAAGAGATTCTTTTGCGTATTAATTATTAATTCTGATCATTTAGTGAAAGTACAAATTAGGCACATTTCTTTACGGTAGAGATTTTAAAAATTTGTGAGATCAACTAGCTTTACGCTAGATCACACAACCCACAACATAAGTCTTAGGCATACGACTCTTCATTGGCCGCTGGCTTCATAAGACCTCCTGACTCAGTTGCAAGTGATTCTGTAGCCTTTTAACACAAATAAATCACAGGCTCTGAATTTCGGAAGGCACATACATGAAATGTGGTAAAATCACAGAAGTAACATCAAAGGACATGGTTCTGAAGACTTAAGTTTATTTGATCATGAAATAAACTCGCAAATTTCTTAGGTCTCACCAGCCAGTGACCACAACCACCCTCAGAAATCTCCACCAAACAAAACATTAGCTTTAATACAACAGTTTTACATATACAGTCTGCAATCTTTAATCCGGCAACGTTTGTTGACCTTGACCCATATTAGACTTTTTTTTAATAGTGATGGGTAATATAGATAACAACCGATACCAATCCAATTACTGATAAATTTCTTTAACAGACCCAATAACCACTAAAAAACTGACTGAATACCTTTTGTAAATAATCACAGTGCAAGTCTCCAGAAATTCAATGTTTTTAAGTAATTAGTACCTTAAAAGAATTATTTATTGTAAGGATTTTTGATGGATGACAAAAAAGTATTTTACATCATAAAATTTGTACACAATATAAATTACTCCTTTGACAAATTAACAAACACAATATTCAAGAACAGAGCTTAAATTATATAAAATTGGAGTAAAAGATGCCTAGAGCACTTTTAACAGGTAATAAATAGGAAATATGGGTGACATATAAATAGATGAATTGAACTTTTTCCATGGTTATCTGTTTTTTGAGTATTAGTTGGAAACGATTACATACATTGGAAATCCAAAAAAAAATTGGGAATATTGGCTGATACGGATACTAAAACGATTACTTTTAAGAACATCAATATTTTTAACAGTGTATTTCTTCTTGGCATTGAGAAGCTATTTACAACTTGTCTTAAATACCATTGTACTGTAAATAAATTTTCTTTGGTATTCCCGTTAAAACTACATATATTGTAGCTTAATAAACCATCAAGAGTGTTAATCCAACTCTGCCGTGATGCTGAACATGCCGGATTAAAGAGTGTTTCCTGTACTAGTTTTCTTGCATAGCAGACTCAGTTTTTACAGTTTCTTCCAGGAAAACATCCCAGGAGGGTTTCACCACAAGCTACTGCCACCCCTGGCATGTGGCTGGGAGGTTCGAGCGGCGTCCAGTCGCTGGCAGTTACCGCTTCATCTTGTCCAGGATGGGCAGCACCATGTCGAAGCGGGGGCGCTTCCCCGGATCCTCGTTCATGCAGATGCGGATCAGCTTGGCGAGATGCGAGGATATTCCCGGCGGGATGCTGATCCGCAGTCCTTCCAGAGCCACCTGCAAACGCCATGCCAAACATATTCCCCACACACTGTTAGGCCCTTATAGATAGGGACATGGTTTTATGGTTTTACTAATCAATAACCCACGGCTTCGCTCGTGCATATTCACGGTATTGTTGATATTATACCATTGTAAGAAGAGTATAATATGATTAATTCTAAACATTTTTACTAAAAAAAATAGACATTATATATTGCCTGGTGTATTAAAAATCTAATTCATAAAAAATTGTTTAAGAAATATATTTAATTAATTCATTATGCGTAAGCCAATTTTAATTTTTACCCTACATTAAGTATCTGACTTTATAACATGCATTTGCCCGCAACTTCATCTGCATGTTCTTCAGAATTAGATCCAGGGAGAAATGAATAAAGAGGGAAAATAAATTGTAAAAAAAAAAAGCTAGATGAGTCTGATAGATAAGTCTGATTTGTACTGCAGTTTTGTGCTTCATTGACATGGTAGTCACAGAATTACTATTGATTATTGATGAAACTCATAATTTAATGCTATATATTTGTGAATAATATATGACTTGCTATTTATAAGTTTTGGGCACACAATATTCATGAACAAACAACACAGAGCTGACCATGCAAGAAGTACACTTTCAATGTTTGGACCTGGAACTTATTTATTGTCATTATAAATGCTAACTTCGTGGGGATTGCAGCTTCTCAAATTATAATGGCAAATTATTGGGAATTATTGAGATGCAGGGAATCAGGCACGCTCTCTCTTTTAGCTGCTCCGGTGAGTAAAGTCGCCTTTATAATGTTTCTCCCCAACTCTAAGATAAACAGCCCGGTATAGTTGACAACCTCGGTGCATCGAGATTACGCATCAGCAAAACCTTGACGCTAACCTTCAGCTCCAGTTTGTGAGAAGACATGCCTGTGAATTATAAGGAGTTCAGGAATTATACAGGATATGCAGTATTGTCGTCGTTAGTCATCACCGTATATTCGATTTGCCAACTACCATATCAGAAATCTGTTTACACTAGTTAGATGGATACAAGTGAAGTTTTTTTGTTCCGTGTCTCAGCTGGCCTGCAAGTAATACAGCACTGGTCTTGACCCTGGGTCCTTCTTTGTCTGTTTACTACAAGGGTGTGAGGCGGCCCACTTCTCTTCCCCTTCCATATTTAAAACCCCATTATTCTTCCCTCTCCACCCCGCCACAACCTACCAAAAAGACGAAGGAGAAAACTTCTATTTTTTATTTTTACCCTTGTTCCCCTTTCATCTATTTTTTTTTTTTTACCCATCCCTTTGCCACTGAGAAAGAATAGGCGGCAAACTACTCTTTGTCACTTCCTTATACAAAAACTAGCACTCAGTTATTGGCAAACTTGTGCGGGGCTGAAGTAATATAAAACGTGCACTTATAAACACCAAGGATGGCTCCAGTATTGTCATGGAATGTTCAGTTAAAAGCGTGTGAAATCTCTTGCAAAAACAATAATTTTTATGCACAGTAGCTTCATAAACACCTGTCACGATAGACACGTTAATTGTGTAGGGTGCCAGTTCACAAGACATTTACAATGATGAGAGGGAGGCAGAACCGTCAACACTGCCACATGGCCTCACGTGTACATGCACGCATGAACACGCACATACACATGCACACAATGCTCTCTCTCTCTCTCTAGCTGGTTTATGTTTAGATTTTCCCCCTTCTACCCTAACCAATACATACAGCGCAGTAGACACGTGACTTCCTGGTGTCGATCGGGCAGGCGCTTCACACTACTGTTCAGATATTTTGATTAAACAAATTATACTTACTCATGGAGTTATATTTATTAAAAACCAACATAGGTTATTTTACCAACACAGTTATTTACACACTCATTCAACATCACAGTGAAATATTATTATTTTTTAACACACAGTGAAAAACTCACATAAGGAACGTAAATTTAATAAATAAAAATTGTCATAAGATGTGCAACCCATACACAGGTAAAAATGGTAACATTGTCCCTACGTTTAAGTATAGAGCAGCAATAAAACCAAAAAGTGTAAAAAAAAATATGTTCATTTTATGTATGTTATCCAATTAAGCAAAAATTAAAGAAAATAATTTAATTTGTGTGTGTGTTGAATTCTGGACTCCAAGTACCAGCTGCACAATCTGTTTTTTCCATAACTACATATTGTGTGACTATTAACTGAAGTGAGGCAGCAGAAAACAAAATTCAAGTTAGCAAATGGTTACGGTAAATTAAACATTAAATGACTTACAGCCCCCCGTCACTGTTTATTTCGGGACTTTTGTGATCTGCAGACGCACAGCATTTAAGACCACCACTGCCGACTTTGTACGGAAGTATGAGAAAGCAGAATACAGCCTTAGGGAAACAAAAAGAACGGGGTGAAGAGAGAGAGACTTCCAGACCTTCATGCCACACTCCATGGCGGAGAGGTCGGCGAACGGCACCTCCCGGGTCGACAACTCCCAGAGCAGCACCGCGAAGCTCCACATGTCACACGCCTCCCAGTTCCTCTCCGACGGCTTCTTCTGGAGCGCTGCACACCATCACACACGCTTTACTATCCCCCGCCAAAACCTAGGCCAACAAACATGCCAAATGATTGATATTTCCTCATAAACAGCCAGAAAACTAGAAATTACAAGTTTGACACATATAGTCGTGATAGCTCTACTCAAGATAGTTCAAAATACTGTATAAATGGAACTCTTTGAATTCCCCAAAGTGAGAGAATATGACATTATATGGTTCTGACTTAGATTAATTTAAATACTTAGTGGTGAAACAATGTTGTATTTGAATATTATGAATGTGACACCAAAAGTAATTTTAATTCACAGTAATTTTTACTATATGATCAGACTGTGAAAGAACTTTCAATGAGAGGATTTCTTCAGTAAACTATGTACATAACTGATTACGCACATGACAAAACATTTTAAGAAATTATTTTTAAACATATAGAGGGATAAAATGTGTTTACCCTCGGGTGACATCCAAGCTGGGTAGTAGACCCTGCCCTTCTCTTGGAACGAGAACTTGGCATCCGCCATGTTAATCCTGGCAGTGAGGTCCTCATCAATCTGAAAACACACAACCAACACACGAATGGCATACAAGTTGGCAGAGCACTGTCTTTAACAACACAATTGCAATGACATAACTAGAGACAAGATTTTTTGGTTTTATTTTTAGTCCACTTTCATTCTTAAAACTGAGGATTTCTGAGTTATTGTTTTTATTTTATAAGTCATTTTATGATTACCTAATACTCCACCAAAATAATGGTAAAATTTATGTGATGCAATTTTACCATAATTAATTTGTAATAAATTGGCCCAAAACAGATACATTCAGAACATTAAAATAAATTAGTAAGCACTTGTGTTTTAAAAATGATTTAATAGATGCACAACAAAACAAATTAAATAAATTTTTCTGATCCAGGCACTATGGTATAATTTTTTTCCAGGAATTTATTTATTATTTATTTATTTATTTATTTATTAGATTTGTGACATGCACACCAACAGCCGAAGCTTTGGAGGTGTGCACAGAACAAGTAATAAAAACACGACACATACAAGCGAATAAATACAACATAAACAGGATAATAAAAGACGACACATACAAGCGAATAAATACAACATACACAGGATAATAAAAGACGACACAATAACAAACAAAACAAAACAGCAACTGAGATAATCTTAACTAAATGATCTAGAATGGGAAGAATAAACAGGATTATAAAATTACTCAATATATTAGGGTAATCATAAAAAATTAAAATTTAAAGTTTTTAATAAAATTTTCATATTTATTGAAATTTGAGATAAGTCTGTAAATTAAATCATTATTATTGTGTAAGGAACATAATAGGGATCGAAGGCGGCTTTTGAACTGCGGGACTCGAATACCAGAGTTATCAAGTAAGTATAAGCAATTAATTTTTGAACTATAGCACTTAAACACAAACAGGGCATCCAGATGGATGCGACGATTTGAAAGAGATTCTAATTTGGGTAATTGATGGTGTCTAGAACTAATTATTTTGAAAAATTTATTTTGTATGGATTCAATTTTGTCACTATCGGTGGTGTTAATACTGTTCCAGATAACTGAGCAATATTCGAGTTTACTTCTAAGGACAAATAAAGAGTAAGAATGGATTCAATATTAGATGCATAGTAAGTTATATAATTTATTAAATATACGGGAAAAGGAAACTAAAGAATTAACATGTTGATGAAAGAACAGTTTGGAGTCAAGAATAACACCAAGATCTTTTATACTAAGAGATTTGGAAATTTTTGAGTTGTCAAGAAAATAATCATATTTAACTGGATGAATTTTCCTTGTGAAAGAAATAATTTTTGTTTTATCTTTGTTAAGTGAAACTAAATTCATTTTACACCAATTATCAATTTCAGTAATATCAGATTGAAGAAGCAGACAGTCATTTAAGGAGGAAATTTCTCTGGATATTTTAAGATCGTCAGCAAACAGAAAACCAGTAGTATGATGAAGAACTTTAAAAATATCATTGATATAAATATTGAATAATAAGGGAGTATCATGTAAATTATCAGACATACGACTAAAAATTTTACAAAAGTTTGAAGAGCTTAAGAGTGCTATTTATTACATACGTAAATTCATCATTTAAGAATTTAATAATGATCCTTTATCAAGTACAAATTGCTGGCGGTACTTACCATATAACTGTTGCAATCCTGATTCAAGTCTCATGGTAACTCTAGCCATGATGGCACCCAGATGACGGGTGAAGAATCTTTTCACTCTCCCTTCCCTACTATGACAGCTATCAAGCTATCATTTCTATCAGAGCCCAGTGCTCTCTAGTGCCCATCTTACAAAAGACAGCAGCCGGGAGATTGAAGTTGTACAAGTCAAGAACTATACTTTGCCTTACCTGTCACTCATTTACTAAACCAACCATGAAACATAGGGTAAGATGTTCAAAGCAAAACAAAAGCTGTATTTTTTTTGTAGCTTATCTGCCTGCATCTGTTTTAACCTAGGAGACATTCCAGGATTACATCAACAGATGTGCTTGTTGACAGACACACACAAGTACATATACAGTCACACACAAGGTGAAAAGTAAGAGCAGAATGAGGAGAAGTACCGGGTTTTATCACATAATCATCGCACACGCAGAATCATTGCACCATTATTTTAGGGCATCCAAATTTGGAGGAAAAAAATCTTACATAAACGTTGCATGATGTTTTTGGTCCCGCTCTAAGATTCCGAGCTATTTGTTTAAGTACTAACAATGACAGGATAAAGCACCGTGCAACCGCAATCAGTTTTTAAGTTGCTGTCAGGCAGATTGGTAGTTATAATGGGAAAATACAATAATTACAATACTCTTAAAATGTACCAGCACAATACGATTTCCCGTCCAATATGGTCAAATGTTTCGGTCCTGCCATTTTCTCAATAAAATATACATTATTTTTTTCCATGTTAGATGTTGCTTATAAACTTCTTTTCCCATATAAAATGATGTATTTTAAAGTTCAAATCTATTATTAATTCAGATATTACCGCTTACTTATTTAATTAACAGAAATACAAAGTTGTCTGATGAGTATATTTTCTTTTAAAGACATTTTCAAACGTTATAACCTTTATCTGTTCATCTTCGTCGCCGCTGTGTGCCACTTATAAAAATGTAGCCAGTGCTAGTTAGCATCATTCATGTATGGTTATGTTGATTCCCGTATAGAGTGCACGCACATAGAATAACAGCGATATTGATAGCTCGCCGATTGCATGCAATGCGCGCGCACTGTCTAGTGCCGAGTTAACTACCGTTGATAACCCGCACTCTTTCGTGGTAAGTGTATACTACGACGATAGTTATGCGTTAGTTCCGGCTCACGTTCGACTCACGGTTTTCGTTTTTCTATTTAAAGTTGAACAAAATATGTTGTTTTTCTTCACTACTTATTAATTTTAATTGTTTGGCGTGCTTTAGTATACAGTAGAACCCTGTTATAATGTTTTTTAAGGGAGCACAAGAAAAAAACATTATAAGCAGGAAAACGTTATAAGCAGGAAATCTCAATTTAGCACTTAACAATGTTCGAGCTTTGTACCATGGACTCACCAAGCTATGTAAACAACTTATAGTTATAACCAAAGATAGTATACTTGATACATGAATTTTCTGAAACAAGCCAACAATTTTTCAACTTCGTCTTGTTTCCTGGTTAAATTTTGTTTGTCTTTAAAGATACACTGCCACATTTTTTGTAAAATTGTCTCATGATTCATGATGACAACATTAAGAGTGAGAATGTCTACTCCTCTGCCACCTGAAAATGTTTATTTTTGGGATTTCTACGTATGAATGAAAAAAAAATATTATTTGTAAGCAATAGAAAACACTTTTAGTTATGCCCTCGCTCAATGGTTGGCAACTTAAATATCGTAGGACTATGTACGTGCATCTGAATACCCACTGGAATGGCAAGGAAGAGAAGAGTTGACTAGGGTACCAACTGACACGTAACTATGAACATTGTGTATCTTCAGTATATTGCATAAAATTGTATTTTAACAAACTTCATGTATTGTATGGCAGTGATTGTAAACATAAACATACATAAAGTAAACTTTTTATCGTAAGTGTTGGAATAATTTGGTTTTAAAACATTTTTTCCCCATTTATTGAATGTTAGAAAGCAAACATTATAAGCAGGAAATGACACTATTTATGAACGTTATATGCAGGAAATAAATACACTAGAGTCCCGTTATAGCGAGGTGTCACGGTTCCGGGTTTTATCCTCGCTATAACCGTGTCCTCGCTATAACCGAATTGGACAAATTTTGGCCCCCAAAAAATAAAAGTTAACCGAAAATAGCATAAAAAATTGTGTTTAAACCTGTATAATTTGAAAATAACAGGTTATATTAACGAAATCTTAATTTCTGTGAGCAGATGTGTGAATTCTCTTTAAAACGATACCCCATAAGTACGGATGCGATCACCTATTGCGTCAAAATAACCAGAATACCCTACCACGCCACGTAAGTATAGCATCTCAGCCCGCGGCCGACGCAGCATTGTCCTGCTATCTATTGTCGACGCGGGCTGTCTGCTGGCGGCCATGTTGGTTCGGGATGTAGCTAACAGGTGGTACTAGTGTAGCGCGACGATTTAATTCCTTACAAAAAAGCAGGAGTGCGGCTGCGGCAACGCACATACGCCTCAAAATAGTCGCTGGAAAACTATACTTTTTTCATTTAAAGAAACCTGTCAACTTTTTTAGAAAATAAATTTGGGATTAAACTCAAACATCACCACCCCTTTCCCGGACATATACCCCAACAACTGACCGAAACAAAAGTTACAAGAAAACTGTCCTAGCGATTCGGAAATATATACGGTAGTGCCTACTAGAGGTGTAAAAGTAACGAAAAAATGTGTACCCGTATGTATTCGTTACTATTACAATTAGTACTCGTTACTATTGTTACGTTACTCGTTACTTCGGATACCGCATAACATGCTATGTTATGTTGCAGCAACGAATCCAGTCGTATTGCGTACACGTACAGTATGACGTCGCGTAAATAATAATAAATAGAATATAAACAATTAACAATATTTGATGATTAATAGTTTTGTTAACCAAGAAACAATTAAAACTCATTAGAGCGGCTTTTTAATATTATCTCTTTTAAGATAACAACAAAAAAACGTGAAAATACGCGATTATAAAAACAAAAACATACATATTTCTAATTTGTAAAAAATACTTTCTGACTTTGTTTCTGTTCCAATCTCAAACTTTGTCTACACACGGCACGGATAACTAACGGAAGTTTTATAAAAGAAAGAAAGGATGGGATTCTATTTTTAAAGCCACGCACTTAGGTGGCGACTGCAAGGCTGAAGAATGTGACAGGCGTCAATGGCAAGATGTCTAGTGGCGAGCGAGAGGGGTGGAGATAAAGCAGACAAATAACAAAAGCGCGCTTCAAGTGATCACGCCGTAAATTCCTCAATAATACCTCGTTATAGCCGTGTTCTCGCTATTACCATGTTCGCTATAACGAGATTCTACTGTACATTGTCCTTATGGGGGAAATATTGGGACTTTAAAAATATGACATTATAAGCAGGAAAACATTATATACAGGAACATTATAACAGGGTTCTACTGTACTCTACATTTTAAATCAACATAGTTCCCATGAATAGATTTTATTTTTATGAATGACTTTACCTAAAAAAAATGCTTTTTCCCCGTAAAAATCGCACCTCTACTTTTCAAACTTGATTTTAGTATAAATTGTGCAACGATTATGCGCTAAAATATGGTAAGAGGAGGAGGAAGAGGAGGAGGAGATAAAGGAGGAAGAGGAAGGATAGGAAGAAGAGTAATAAGAGGAAGAGGAGTAAATGGTTGTTTCTTGACCTAGTTCCGGCCCAGCGGAGTGCTCACCATGACGTGGCGACTGTTGAGGTGGTACTCCGGGATGATGCGCTCCAGGCTGTGCAGGAAGGCCATGCCACGCGCGACGTCCAGCGCGAAGCGCAGCGCCTGTGCCGTGTCGACCACAACGCCCGTGCCCTCGTGCAGGAGCGTGTAGAGAGAGCCCCATGGCATGTACTGGTTGATCACCACCAGGCTGGGCGGCGAGTTGCAGCACCCGATCACCGGCAGCACGTTCGGGTGGGAGAAGATCCTGTCCAGTCCGTGAGGACACTACTATTATTGACTGAGAGATTTTCTTTTCTTTCTTTTTTTTTTTTTTTCATTTTTCATTTTATAAAAAAATCAACCCCCTTCCCCCCCCCTCCCTTCCCAAAATTTTTATGAAAGCAATGAAGTAAACAAAAACCATGCATTTGACCATGTACAGTATGAATAATATTGTTTTAATTCATCACTCACATACCTAAAACTAAAAATATTTGGTGTTACTATCAAACAAGTATGACCATTATAACAACAAAGGTACAGTGATAGGCTTTACTGTTAAAATGAATTTGTAATTTTGGGTATAATATCAGACTCAATGATCCTCCAGAACTCGAGAGTGTCGGCACTGACGATACCTGAGCTTGGGGAACTCCTCGTTGAAGTCACGGGAGATCCTCGAGGTGCACTCCCGGATGGCCAGGATCTTGGCGATGACGTCGTTCTTCTGCCAGCGGCCGCGCCACGTCTCCCCTGAAGGTGTCGTGGCCACCTTGGTGTGCAGTGCGAGGTCTGCGATGTTGATGCCCTTGTGGCGCGACAACGTCGCGTCCCCTTTAACACACCCGTCCACACGCTCCTCACAACCTCTGTGCTCGACAAGCACACGTGAGCACGATGCGTCCGTCCCGTTTCTCAGTTCTTGGCTCCGCAGGTTCTCTGCGAATTAACCGGCACCGAGAAACATACCGGTACCACGGAACGCATAACAGCTAAACATTTCCCCCCGGTAAAACACAGTGGTATGTTGCCGGCGACCAACACGTACACGTCTTTCTAACTTCACTTAAAGCCCCATGTGACAAGTGAAAGTAAGGGTTCGTAAATATTAGAAAAAAGCCAGTGACAAAGGGGCAGTCTCCCCTTACCTTCCTTCACCCCCTGGCACCAGCCCCCCAGATGGGAAAGATAACGCCATGTCGGAATATAAACAAACAAGTTATTTGTGCCGAGATCTCGACCCTTTTTCGTGCTCTTATTCACTTGGAAATTGGGATGATCATTTCAACTATAAGAATATAGTATATATATATATTATGTATATATAACTATAAAAAAAAGGAAAAACAACACAGTTGCAATATACTTTTAAAACTTATAGTAAAATAACTACCATTATTTAAAGTTATCTAATACTCACTAACTGTAGGTATTTTGCAGCCCATCTCTTGCCCATTAAAATAGTACATACATAACTTGCAATTGGTTTGGTGTGTTGCTACTGCTTTATAAGTTTTAATTATTTAATTTTTATAATTTAGTTACTCTCTTGTAAACAAATATTTACATTTTTCTCAAGCACTTTTTTTATTGTTGTGCCTAAATTAAATAGATACAAAGGAAAAAAAAGTTGTTAGTAATACATATGTACTATTACAAGATATACCAGCAACACAGGATGTCAGAACAGACTGCTCCAGCCATTTAGTGAGACGTGAAACAACTGTACAATCTAAGGTTTGTGGTTGTATTATGGTTAAAGTGGTGTGCTGATTAGTAATGTTAAAGTTTGTGGTTGTATTATGGTTAAAGTGGTGTGCTGATAAGTAATGTTAAACAAACAAACACACCATTTATTAGGACATATTGTAGTTGGTAAAACTGGAAATTGTGTGGAACTAACCTAAAGCCGACAACTGATTTTTAAGAACTGAACCAAGAACCAGGGGAAAAGTATTAAAGACACATAACTGTAAACTCATTTCAAAATCATTTGACATTTGCAGAATATTTGTAGTTCCAAAAGAAAATGATTTTCCACCAAATTTAACAGAAATAAAAATAACACCAGTTCATCGGAACCCCATTTTTATAACATTACTAGACCTGTGCAAATACACATCTCAAATATCTTAATGAATAGTTTATCATTTGTATTCAATTTAATTTAAATTACCTACTTACACTTTGAAATAAAGAATATTCAATTGGATTCAAAGTGTATTAGAGTTGTTTCAAATCAACTGGTATGACTATAGATTCTAAGGTAGAGTAATTGTTACACAATATAAATATGTGTATACTCTGTTAAAATGTATTAATGGGACTGACATAAATGGCCACATTTTATATTTAACAATGTGTATAATTAACAGCAGAATGGCTCAAGTTCTGACAGCAAGACAATCTGCAATCTGGAATTTTTATGATAAGCTGAAAACAAGCATACAATAGGCAGTTTGCAATTACTACTAAAAGATGCCTAAAAATTCTTAATAATACTTTTTTCTATTTGTATAACATATCCATTGCCATTGCTCAAAACTATTTACAATTAGTATTTGAAAAATGTGATTTCAACACTGTCATAAAAAATGTTAGAAACAAAATTTCCACTCTTGCTATTTGAATTTGATATTCGTATTCAAGAATCTTTTGATATTTGTACCTGAGTTTGATTTGAGCTAAAAACCTTATATTATCACAAGCCTAGTCATTAAGTATTAGTATTTTAGGCCTCACACCATGAAGTAAATACTACACACAATATAAATGAAAATATCATTCTGAAAAGTTTTAAGCCAACCAGACTTGTAACAGATCCAATCAAGTTAGAAATTGAAGTTCTGGCACAGCACCCAAACCATCATTGCTGCACAAACCCACTAACTACTACGAATCAATTTTCAATAATACTTTTGATAGTTATTAATTTGATACTGAATTTCCCTAGCTTCATATACTTACGACTTCTGGTCTTCAAGCCAAGCCAACTTTGATCTTTGAACGTAATCTTCTTCAAATCTTGTCCTGTCTCCACGGCAAGTTCTGCACACACACAATTACAAATTTTTAACTTTTGTAACAAATATGGATCAAATATAGAAAAGCATTTATGTAGCCATCTGCCTAGAATCACCCAAAAATACTAAAGTTTTCAAAAATATATTTCATCAAAAACTTATTTATATTTCTTACTGATTTGTAATCATGTTGTCATACGGGGAGGGAGCTTCAACCCCTAAAGGAGCCCCCCCCCCCCCCCCCCCCTTTTTATTTTGTATCTACCACTACACGATGATAACATTAAAAAAGGCTGATAGTGGAGACCACTTCATTGACCACTCAAAAGCTAGCCGTTGCTTTACATACGGTTTTATTTTAATCACTCACATCATAATCTAAATAAAACTAGGAAAAAATTAAGTAACACATCTTGCTGAGGCTTTGGAACAGCTTGAAGTCCCCATGTCCATTTTTGGTCCAATTACCAATGACAAAGACCACTGACGTTTGAAAATGAATGGCAAAGGGTTCCTTGTAGCAAAGAACAAAATAAGAAATTATCTTCAGACTGTAGCTCGTAACTAATTGTGTTTAAATACTAAATACTGAGAATGTCTGCTCATGCTGTAGTGAATCAGGCTTGCATTTAGGTCACAGGTTTGATTCCAGCTACTTTCTGTAGTAGTTAATTTCCTATTTTTGTATAGAAATTATTTAATTTTTTTTTTAATTTTTTTCTCCTTCTAGGTGAATGCCATGTTAAGTTACTTACTGAGGAAAATGATTTTGTAAAACAAACTTCATGAAATTTATTTTAGGTTTATCACACACAAATTATGCTCAAAATTTGTTTCTAACATTTCTTCCAACACAAAAGAGGAAGAGCCAATGCTGTAGTAATAACTGCGAGATTTTAAAAAATTGTTGCTACTGGCTTATCCACTTATTAGTGATAGAGAGCATAGTAGTTCGTATTTGCAAAGTAATAAAGTGAAGATGAGAAATTCCAAAGTTTTTACCGAATGTCTCAAATTTAAAATAATGATATCCATTCAACATTGTAAACAAAATTGAAAAAAATAAATAAATTACACTAATTATTTTAATAGTTATCAAAACAATGTAAATGATTCATATTTTAATTTTGAAGTTTTAATGTAAAACTTTATAAACTATGTTTCATGAAACCATATCACAAATTTCATGAAACCTTTGTTGTACAAGTATGAAAATTTTTGATTGTGATACTCAGTGTACATATATTCTGGTGTTTCATGAAATTAAAGTTTCATGTTTTACAAAATGTAATTTCATTAAAAATATTTCTTTAGTATGCAGCCTGCCTAAAGCCACAGTTGGAAGTACAGCTTCTGTATTGCATTTTATGTCTTGCCAATGCCCAGAACCTTGCTTCTGGCACGTATTGATATCATCAAAACATTTATGAACTTTTATAACGATTACCACAGTTTTAGGTACACCGTAAAATAATCTAAAACTTTCTCCACGCGGTTCCAGGCTATAATCTTTATGTTAGTCCGTGACAAAAGAATACAGTCAAACCGCAATAAAGCAAACCTGAAGAGACCATAATTTTGTTACTTTGCAATTATGACGTCTGTAAAAAAATTATTACAAAATGTAATCACATTTTTTCTCTGATTTGTAAATAAAATTCAAATAAGTTTAAACTTGTACACAATTTTATAGTGCACAAAATGTTTTTTTTTTTTTTTATGATTGTAAAATGCAAATTTAGATTAGCTACACAATGTGAAAATATAAAATACAATTTTAGAATAGCTACACAATGTGACTCAAAAAATATTTTCTACTGTTTCAAATGCAGAAGATTAAAGCAAAGGTTCAGAATTTACCTACAAAAAAAAACTACCAACATTTTGGAAGAATAAAATTTTGAAGTTTTTTCCCAAACCTACAATGAACCAAAGCAATGGCATCAGTATTATTTTAGTTAAAACGTCACATTTTTTTCTGTAATTTATCCTGGGATATTTGTATTAAACAATCTTTAATGTTACTGTTTAAATTGGAACAAAATCTACTTTTTATTACTCAATAACCATACTTTGTATTAAACCAATTACTAAGCACTAATAATTGTAATTGTAACTATTAATATGTAATTTCCAGGGACAGTGAAAAAATTATGTATAAAGATGTTTCACTATATAAATTTTACGCTCTTTCATGACATTATTTTTGATAAATAAAATTAAAAATTGATATATAGAAAAATTCTTATTCTGAAGCCCAAAAGGTTTTGATACATAAGAGAGAGAGAGGGAAAGAGAGGTGAGCAGAGACTCAGGAAACACTATGCAGGCACTTGTTGGCCAGCAAGACCAGCGCTCCCTGCACCACCAGGTCCCATGCGACCGCCCGGTAGCCCCAGAAGGTTCTGGTACGGACGAGAGGCTCGGTACTCACCATGCAGGCGCTTGGCCAGGGAGCCACGGGCCTTGTCCAGGGGCGTGTCCCCGTCCTTGTTGGCCAGCGACACCAGCGCTCCCTGAGCCACCAGGTCCTCTGCGACCGCCTGGTAACCCCAGAAGCAGGCGTAGTGCAGCGGCGTGTTGCCGTGCTCGTTGGTGAAGTTCACGTCCGCGCGACCACGCAGCAACTGCAACCAGCCACAGCCCTCGTCACCTCACGTCACACAAGCAACCATTCTCTACTTTCACGGCTCTTTGATAAAAACTAGAGGGAACCATAGTCAGGGTAGCCAGCAAACCTGTAATGAAAAAGTACCTGATATTTTCATGTTTAGTCCCCAATAACTATCAAAAAATCTAAATCAAATCGATGACTTTAAGGCATACCATGCTTCCCTATTGCAGCAAGTCTCTAAACATTATTTTATCACACTACTGTCAATAGTACTGAAGTCAATGCACGTGGTTGATGTGCAGATATAGGCACTAATAAGCAAAAATCGAATGGGAGCAAAACTTACTGTAACATTAGGGTTAGGAAGGGGAAAGAAAGCATGTGTACAAGGAACCTCTACAGTTCCAAATAAAAATATCTGCTATAATTTTAACTTTTAATTTTTTTTTATTTACCTAAACATTAAAAATATTCCCCGACTAAATCAATTTTATCTTTGTTTTTCCCTGGCATTTCCCTCTTGCTAAAAATCTCCTGGCATTTCCAGGTTTTCCCTGTTGTTAGCCACTCTGATAATGCAGTGTAAGATCTTTAATCCAGCACAATCGGGACCACTGGCATGTCGGGTTAGCAATTTTGTGGGATTTATCAAACATTAATATGTATTGTTTTAACAGGATGTGGCATTGAAGACTTATGCCTTCCCCAGCTTTGCAGAATATTCTAATACCAAAATATTTCTTAGTAAACTGAATATATGATTAAAGATCAATGTGACCTAGTTTTTCATACTTGCAATTAGTCATTATGAATATTTATGTAATTAATTGTTATATTTTAATTATTTAATTCAGAAAAGCCTGTTAACTATGTTTTACTGGTTTTAAAATTTTTTGCTGAGCAACTGTGTGTGGATATGTTTTTTTCAGTAATTTATTTGCCTTGAATATTGTTTATAACCCTGCATTTTATGTTTGGATTCATGTGAAAGCTATAATTATGTTTCTGGAAGATTATGTATTGTGTGCGTACAAGAAAGGACAAGCAACAGGTGCGCAACTAAGTGTGCCAGTTTTTTTTTTCTTTAGATTTTTTTCAGTACTGACACTTTCTGGCAGTTTCTCTATGTATTCTTAATGATGAGAAAATTGGCAAGTGCCCTTGCCAAGGGGAACCGGTAGTTTTATCACATTTTATTACAACAGCCAATCAGACAGAACTTGGTGATTTTTTTTCTTCTTGTAATTTTTTTCAGAAAAAGCCTGATTGCGAGGGTCAAGAAATTTGTATACTGCTTTGTTCTGGTGAGTGCTGTGCTGTGATTGGTTGAAAAGGCCAAGCACCTGCCATTTCTCTCAGGTGATAGGCGGTTGCTTGTAGATTCGTTAGTCGTTTTTTTAAGTATGTACAATGCCAAAACAACATGCAGGGGCGGCAGCTCAGAAACAAAATATTATGATTGCTTAAAGGCAACAATTTATTGTTTGTGGTCGTTGCCATGTCACAGGTAATGTAATTTCAACCTTTCGTTTGTCTTCATTTTTTTTTCAAGTGTTTTAATACAAAATTGTAGGCCCCAGTCAGGCGGCACATGCCCAAGTGGTCCATCAGTCGTCCGGACTTAGCTCCCAGATTTCATTGTAACCAGACGACAAAAGTCACTAGGGACATTCGTGCGTAGAAGCACAGGACTGCAAGCGAGTGTTTTCATTAGGAGCTATCTTGTGTAAATAACATGTAACTTTTTCGTCAGGCGAAGAATAAAAAGTCTAAATTCATTTTAATTCTTTTATTTGAGAATTATCATTAACAGTTTTGAGTTATTAACAGTCAGAGACAGAACTTTACACCCAAATAACTGCAATTTCAGATTATATATTTTTCAAGTTTATGTATGTGCAAGGAACAGTCATCACCACGTCATAGCCAAGCACGATTGTGACTGTCCCATAAAAAGCAAAAAAAAAAAAAAAAAATTAATAAACTGTACAGTGGTACTTAAAAAAATTTGTAATTATATGTATCATACAAAGAAAAATAAAAATGAGTTATTTTTTTTAAAAAAATTAAGCAAATGGAAATGTGAAATGTAACCTTGTAGAAAAAAGAAACTGCAATACTAAAATAACAACCTACAGTAACAATGAACTCTTCTTCCTTTTCGTACTTCATTATCACTTACTATCACACAACCACACTATTTATTTTCTACCGAAATTGTTTTACTTCATGTAACAATTCATTAACTTCTATACCGAACACGCCAACATCAAAACAACAACCTCCAATTTTACAAACTCAATAACTTCCGTACTCTATTTCAAATCTCTTTGCACTACTAATATGACACCATTAATTTTTCCTCTCTGTTATTATCAATCAATAGGAATCCAGTATCGCCTTCACCCAAAAATGTTTAAAACTCTTATATATCACAGGTCAATTTTTTTATGTTAGAAAGCTAAAATCTTTTTGAGATCCAGTTTTCACGTGATTTACGTGGACAGTACGCAACTACTTATATTTAATGTGAGACTATAAATTAATTAAAGTGAAGCATCAAAAAAAAAGTACGCACGGAATTTGAATTTTTTATGATTTCCGGCACCACCACAGTTCTGCGACCGGTCGCTCACCATGTGCACGATGTCTCGGTGGCCGTGGGCGGCGGCCAGGTGCAGGGGAGTGTCGTCGCCGCGGTTCGTGGCGTTGATGCGCGCCCCCCGCAGGATCAGCATGTCCACGATCTTCGAGTGGCCCTCCTTGCACGCCCAGTGCAGCGGGCTGAACCCGTGGTCGTCCCTGCAAGCACGAGCCGTGATGCACGTTCCTACATCTCACACCACAGTGCTCATCAGTGTGTCCTACAAGCAGGGTATTCTGCACCATACCTGTAGTGCTCATACATGTATTTTACACCATAAAGGGCTTATTAGTGCATTTCATTTCATACCATATAGTGCTTATTAGTGCATTTCATACCACATACCTACGACTTATCAATGTATTTCACACCAGGTTTTACTAGTTCCTTAAAAAGTGAAATAAAAAAAATGTTCTACTGAACTACAAACAAAACTCACAGACTTTATAGTAGGGGCCAAACTTCTTGCGAGCTGTCAGTGCGGAGGTGAGCAGAGTGAAAGGAAGCGGGGCTTAAAGGGAAGTGTGAGATGGGAATAGGTACAAGTGGGGTGCGACCCTGGAGGTGTACCAGGTGCTGTACTTGTAGCAAATATGTCGACAATGTAGTACTTAGCGAGCGATGGAGCAAGCAGTAAGCATAGAAAAAAAAAGAAAAAAAAAGATGTTTTTAAGACAGTTGAGGTGCAACCAGGCTGTGCCCAGTCAACACTATTTGGGCTATGCCGACACGTTATGAGAAGCTAGTTTTCATCGAACTGTGGAGACGAACTTCCAAGAAGTTTGGCTCGCACTATAGGCATTACATCCAATGTGGCATCGTAATAAAACTCACTAGCTTCACTTGGTTACGAATGTTACAGAAATAAAGAGAAAACACATTTTGTAGCGATTGCAGAGTTTAGTAGCTTTTCTGAAACAAAGTGAATTAAACAACAACAAAAAAAAGTTTTTCCCTGTATCTCTCACTTAATAAATTACTATTTTCCTGTGCTGTGTTATATTATTAGTATCTTATTTTTTTTTTTAATACTGTGAATTTTATAATTATGCATAAATGTTAACATCCACTATTTTTTACATCACACATCATCATTCACGCTTTGTCATGAACAATTCATTAAAGTGCAATTAATTCATCTGGCTAGCACTGATTTCAGTCATATATTTTTTAATTCATTTAATGTAATATGTCTATATTTTACATACAAAATTTGACATTGACCAGGGCTATACCCTCCCTAAGCTCGCTTTGCCTCACCCCGCTTCAAGCCCCCTCTCCTCACACCATCACCCTCTGTTCTAACTTCCAGCCAGCAAGTGTGTGCGTGTGTGTTTGTCCACCTCACAAGAGGCGAGTTGAGTCTGTTTCACGCACTCTTAATGTAATATTTAATTAAAATAATTGTAATTGTTCTCTTCTCTTCAACCCTAAGTGCATATGCCTTTCAGTTATTTTAATGATGATGGAATAGCGCCATGGCAGCCCACTTCCAAACTAACCAGACAAGAGTAGAGAGTATATTAAAATTAAAGAAATGGACAAGTAATTTTTATGTAATAAAATTCCACAATAAAATTAACTTCAGAGAAGTTTCTTTTAATATTTCTTTTAATCCCATAAGTTTGTGAACGACGTAACGGTAATTCGGCCACTTCCGGGCACCATGACACCCCAAACTCTGCCGCTCTTTTCCGTACGCACCTCGTCGACTTCACCGTGAGTTTAACTGATCGTTTAGCATCTGTCGTACCTAATTATTAATGTTTCTTAAACCTTTTCTTTTCTCTTCAGGGCCTCCTCCAAGTGGCAGGCTGTTTCTCTGAATTATTTAAGTTCTCAGGAACATTTGAAATAAAACCACGATATGTTTTTCTTGGCCAGGTTATGAGGGTCCTGGCCCATACCTAAGCCGTATGATTTGCCGAGTTGGTAAATTTCATAATACAACCGGGGAGGAGAGTTGTAAGGTCTCGCCGTGTCAGCACTCTGTGCAATAAAACACTTGTACCAGATCCCACCTCCCGGCCTCGTGTACCGCTAGAGTAAGAGCCAGGGCGTATGAGACGCCCCAAGAGCCCAACAACAACCATCATTCGGTCGTGCCACTCAGAGTGGGTTGGTAGGATAGATTGTGACGCAGTATAGCTCCCACACAGGCCACGTCACGGCCCTGGGACAGAGCCATTAGCTGGGTACACGTGGTGGCACCCACATCAGCGTTCCGTTATGTTACTAATTAATTAGTTACGTAAATCCCCCACTGCATCATGCTTATTGCACTTCCTGTATTTACTTCATATTATTTTATGCATCATTTATCATTTTTATTTATTTTCCTGTATAAATTTAAAGTACTTTTCTTCACTCTAAAAGCTTATGCACCATTCAAGAATCCCTTACCAATCAACCATGAATCTTTTGAAACTAGATAGGTTTTTGAGGGTGAGCCACATTAGTGATGAATTGTATTGACGTTTAGCTTTGCATTAAAGCAGGGTTAAAAAATCAACTAGGTACCTATGTCAAAATATTTCTTTGATGGTAAAACTAGGTCAAATATAAGTTGTAAGTAATTGCAGTCAAATATAAACTTTACTTGTATCATTCTGTATGCGTATTTCATGTGGAAAAGATAACATTACATTGGAATGGAACTCATTGCATAATAATCACTGTGACAGGGAAAGATGCAAAAAAAATTCATTTTCTATAAGGGAATACTGAAAAATAGCAGCTTCTGCAGAGTAGCTCCTTCTGGAAAATAAGGTGAATAATAATTAAAGTGAAAGGTTAGGTTCAGTCAGCTACTTAAATTATAATTTAGTTATTATCAATATGACTGACTTAAAGTAACCAACATTTTGCTTAGTTATTATTCCCCTTATTTCTGAGAAACAGATACTCTGCTGAAACAGCTATTGTTTAGCATAACCTAATTTTCTAAAGCGGGGACCTATGGATATTTTTTGCTACTTGGCTGTATAGCTCATTTACAAAAGGTTATGAAAAAATTTCCTCAGGGTCAAATATTTTCATAATAAATCATGTGAATGGTAGGTCAGGTTTGGTTAGCTACTTAAAAAATACTATAAAATAATAAGGCAATTGGTTATGTTATGTTAGCTACATTATAAATTGTTTACGTAATCCTAAACAACCAATGAAGTTATTTTAGAACAAATTTTATGTAGATAACTTAATCTAATTAACAGTCAAAAATATTTTAAAATATTTTTAATGTAGGTACTAATCTAAAGGCCCGGCCACAGTCAATATAAATTTTTCACAAGCACAACACTGTAAATTACAAACAGTTGAACTCCATGTAATTGTACATTGGGTAAAATTCTTCTGTTGCATCTTTTCCAGAAATAAATAATAAAATATAGAAAATACTTTTTGTAAACGCTAGAGACTTTCCTGTATTTACCCGGAAAACAGAGTTGATAAATTTGTACCCGTTTCTGAGAAATCACATTTAAAGCTTATATTACAATACCTGAGCATTGACGCGGCCACCACCATTTTTTGCTTTCCCGTGTGGGTCTGTGTGTATATGTTTTGGAAAACTTTAATCAAATCATGAGAATGATTGATGAGGTTAAGTTAGCTACCTTAAAAATACTTAATAAAACATTGGGACTTTTGGATAGGTTAGTATAGCTACATTAAATATACAGTAAAATATGTTAAATGGTTGCTTTGGAATTACCAATTTAAGATATAGCTATCCTAACATAACCAACCATTCACACAATTTCACAACATTTTTAATGTAGCTAACATAACCTACCTAATCAACTGTCCACACTTTTTTAAAGGTTTTAAAATGTAGCACGACTATTCTCTATATTCTCAGTCTATGAAAGTTGAAAGTTTATGTGTGTTTTTACCGTCTAATAAAGTTGCTTGTGCGAACTGAGAACTTCCGTAAACTTCGGTGAACTTCAGAACTGTTCAGGCCTCGGAATGTACATATGTGAACTGATTTCTACGCTACGTTGCAATTCTTAAGCAAGTATTAAAATTATTTTTCAGTATTTTTATTTAGCTACACTAACCTAACCTACAAGCTATTTTAAATCATTTTTAATGGAGTTAACCTAATCTAAACAACCATTCACACAATGTAACAAATTTGTAATACTTATATCATACATGCTCAAATACAGCCTCTGAATGGATCATTGTGAATGTTAGGTTTGTCGATCCTGTGATTCTTCATACATATGAACGTTAAAAAAAATGGCAATGGCTGCACCAATAAATAGGTATTCTAATGTAAGCTATAAATAATGATTTCTCAGAAATCAGTAGGAATATAAAGATGCTGTTTCCAGTGTAAATACAGGAACATCTAATCATCACAACGCCCTCTAAGGAAATGGTTCAAAAACATGTTAGGAACTGTAAAACAAAAATGAGATTTTTCTCCGTATTATCAAAAGAACTGACATTTTCATAGATTTGCATATGTGCTCTCTTCGTTTGGATAAACCTTTAGTAAATTGTTACATACACTACATTTTTTATTCAAATTAAATTTTGTGTTTAATGTTCTTTTAATGAAATTCCTCCATTTTTGAACAGCCACTTCAGTAGACAGTAGCAAAAAAAATTCATAAACGAGCTCGCCCAGTCAAAAGAGACAACTTTCATGTATGTTGTGAAAGACCTATGCCCATATTTAGTCATGACAGTTCTGCTATTCCCGTTTGGACACGTGGGTTTCTTCGGGCTACAGCCTCCCACGGCCTGGCTGATGGGCGTGGCTTCACAATACTACGCACACGTATTTATTTATTTCGCACGTTTACACCAATTCACTTTGAAAAGCTTTATCGAAAATTTACTAGGTACTCACCCTTGATTCATGTCATGTTCAGTGTCATCCAACCAAACTCGCACTTGCATGCTATTACCTTCTCTACACCACTGAAATATATCTTCCATAATGACTGCGGTAAGTTTAACTTTGCAAATAAAGAAGCAATTTCTGTTTCACGCCCCTGTTATTATATGGCAATAGATTCAAAACACTTGCGTGAGTAAGCGAACTATAAATAAACTAGCTCTCGATTGACGGGCTAAACATTTTGTTGCACATAGTAAAGTTCATATTCACACTTCTAAAAAAAAAGATTTTCCGTAGTATATTACGTCTTCACATCACAATAAAACTGACATGAGGCTCGGACAATAACGTTTAAACACTGTTCAGCAGCCAATTTATTGTACTTATTGCTATTTACAATCCCTCACACCCACAAAAACATAAACTGATAAGTATTGTAGGTCGTGTTCCCTTTCTTCAAATAGCACTATAATTACTAGACAGTAGCAGTATTGCCGCCTTGCCAACTTGCCAGAGTAGTATTCTTGCTTTGTGATTTCGGGCAGTGGTGATGATTAGGGTACTAACTAGCAAAGTTCAGAAAGCTGTGTGCTAGTACACAATAAGACCCTCAGCTCTCATGCGTAATATCGCCACATGTAAGAATGGAGTTAGCATGTATAAGGCCGTAGACAGACTTTTGTGAAGTAGGGGGTCCAGTATATCCAAGCATTATGATTTATGAGTAATTTTCAATATATTTTAATATTAAAATATTGTCATACTAAAATCCCAGGGAATATTGTACTTTTAAATCTACAATTTGACGTCGTCCGACCGAAGGCCACCCTAAAGCCCGACCTGCAACCGCCAGTATTCAACCCCGCTAATGGAACGCGCCCCTAGCCATGGCCCACCCGAGTCAGGCGAGCCACCAGCAACCAAGGTAGAACCCGGCCCCCTAATAAACAGACCGACATTACAGCCGACCAGGTTGCAAAAACAAACACAGAATATTAAACAATATAACGTATAAATTAAAAGTTGATTAACGAAAGTGCGACGTAGGAGTGCCCGGGCACTCACGTGTGTAAATACGTCATAAGTGTGTGAGTGTCCCCCTGGCGGCCTTCTGCCTATATTAGTTAATTAACCATGTGACATAATTATTAACCCCTTGTGTTCGTTGTTAACCCCCACCAGAGCAGTCCGGCAAGAGATGAACAGTCGCTGGTGTGACGTATAATTTAAAGGACATAATTCGTAAACATACTAATTCCAATTTGTAGAAGGGACGAGTATTGTTAATTTAACCTTAATAATTAATGTAGGAATTTAGCGCCCTTAAAATCTCTTATTAACTTGTCACATCAGAAAATAACGTAATAAGGTCAACCCTGGCGCGAGGGACACCAAGCCTCGGCTGGACGCCATGACATCACGCCAGTACAGCGCGACTCGTGGACCGGGGTGGACGCACGTCCCACGGAGAGACATCATCCATTGTCTGCATTGAACTCACTTCTGGTATATATAGTCACTTCCTCGAAACCTCTTTTTACTAATCTCTCCGTGCGTACCCGGTCCAATTTTCGGTCCAGGACTTAATCCGGCCGCATAACTTTTAAAACCCCCTGCACCACACTTGGTCTGTGGGGTAGTTCCAGCATACGGCACGGGCCGCCTCCCGAAGAACAGAACTTTAACTAAAACCAGTCGCTCCGGCGCTGACACCACCCCGTAAGGGAACTTGGACGAATTTATCTGCGGTCCGTGCTCCACTGCAGTGGACGCGAACACCGCCTCGAGACATTGATATACGGGATTGGCCGCCTCCAATCGCCCTTACCCCTCTTTTGAGTAATCAAGCTCCGAGCCGCCTAGTGCCACTCTAACACATAACATTTAGTTTTCTTGTGCGACGCCTTGAACCTGAAACGTTTTGTATTAAACTTGTGCGACGTGCCGC
This sequence comes from Bacillus rossius redtenbacheri, assembly GCF_032445375.1. NCBI lineage: Eukaryota > Metazoa > Arthropoda > Insecta > Phasmatodea > Bacillidae > Bacillus > Bacillus rossius. Next base: position 25,153,704 of record NC_086335.1, on the reverse strand, counting down.
CACGTAACATTCAGTAACTTGTGCAACGCACCATCACGTAACATTTTTGTAAACATGTGCCACGCCTTATTACGTAACTTTTCAGACTAATTTAGTGTAATTGTGTAACTTCTGTATTGTGTGACGTCACCCTCTGTACGACGTGGTGTGTAATCAACGGTATTACACCAAACCCACAGTCGCATGAATAAACGACGCACGTCATTTGTTGCCTTACTTCAGTGCCTAATTAATTAGCCATACGACCCCCAATCACCACCAAGTAGGGAATTCCTCATATCCCACGCAAAAACGCCGACAGTCCTAGTGGGCCACGCAGGGCAACCGACCCTACGACCCACCTATCGACTAGAAACAGAGCTAGTCTGGCGCCCACCCGGAAACACTACATCGACAACAGCCATTCCCGCTAGGAGCCGCACCGGGACTCGAGCCCGAGACCCCGGACGACGGCAGCATAATCATTTAAAATCCCAAAAGGGGTATTTCGGCATATTACATAAATTTCACGTTCAAAGCATTCGGACAGCGAACTTGAGCCATACGCATTTTCCAGGCTTCAATGCCAGTGAATCGTTATTTGTCAAGGGCTTCTAGCAAGTCTTGAGTGACATGGTGTACTAACTCGTTAGTAATCGGCCAGTAAACCCGCCCCTTTTAGGAACAGACCCCCGTCTGAAAGACATTATATACATATCTCCTACCTGGCACCTAGATGGGACTTTATTGCAGCAAGCGCCAATAGACGGCGACAACAGATTTATGAACAAACAAACAGACTAAATAATTATTGTGCCTTTGCCACAATGGAAATCTGGCACTAATTATTCGTGATATTTATTATATAGGTAAGTGTTGTAAATATTTAGTTAATCATATGCAGTGTGCAGTGATATGATGTTGCCGTCGTCCGGGGTCTCGGGCTCGAGTCCCGGTGTGGCTCCTAGTGGGAAAAGGCGGTTCTTGCTACGTATTGTCCGGGTGGGCGCCAGACTAGCTCGGTTCTAGTCGTGAGTTTGGGGGTCGTGGATGTATGTGCCCCTGCGTGGCCCACTAGGGCCGGCGGCGGTGTTGCGTGAGATGATTTTAAATAAGAGGCGTGGAGTTGAGGTGGTGGTGTCGTACCTTTTATTCATAGGAACGAGTCGTACACAATACAACACTCTACAGAGGTCCCCGGGGGGGGTTTACTCGTTATTCCGTGGCGCCGTATGGTTTGTGTTCCGCGTTACGTGGCCTCGGACGCTGTTACGTCTCATACGTCTCACTGGTTACACAGGTAACGTAATTTCGTAACACAAAGGCGGGACACAAAATACACTGAATTAAGGGGGTGCGCACAAGTTACGTTGCACTCGTTACTCGGGTAACGTAAGTTAGCAATACAAAGTACGGGACACAAAAATACACTGAATTAAGGGGGCGCGCACAAATTACGTGGCACTCGTTACTCGGGTAACGTAAGTTAGCAATACAAAATACGGGATACAAAAATACACTGAATTAAGGGGGTGGACGATTGGAGACGGCCAATCCCGTATGCAAATGTCTCGGCGCGGGTGTTGTGCCCACTGTGGTAAAACACGCACCGCAATTAAGTTTGTCCAAGTTCCCTTGCGGGTTTGTGGTCAGCGCCGTGCGCGTGACCTTAAATAAAGTTCTGTAAGTTGCGGGAGGCGGCCCGTGCCGTATACTGAAGAGCAGCCCCGCTGACCAAGTGTGGTGCGGGGTGTCTTTAAATTGATGCGGCCGGATTAGGTCCTGGACCGAAAAAAGGGACCGGGTACTCACGGAGAGGTTAAGTAATGAAAGGGGTTCTGTTAATTAGTGACTATATTTACCGGACGTTACTTTCGATGTAGACAAAGGATGTTGCCTCTCCGTGGGACGTAGGTCCGCCCCGGTCCGTGAGCTGCGCTGAACTGCCGAACTGGCATGGCGTCCGAGGGAGGCTCGGCCTCTCTCGCGCCAGGCGTGACCTCATTACGCTAGACTCCAAACGGGTGTGTCTGGAAGAGATTTTATTGTCGCTAAAATCCTAATTTAATGTTTTAGGAGGAATGGGTACGGTTCTTCTCTTGTCTACTCAGGTTTCCGCGGCTTTGTCTTTGATTGCTGTTCGGGTCGCCTGACTCGGGTGGGCCATGGCCAGGGGTGTGTTCCGTTAGCGGGAGCGTATACTGGCGGGTGCAGGTCGGGCTCTGGGGTGGTCGTCGGCCAGACGACGTCAAACGCCCCCCCCCTGTGAAGCCCGACCTTGCGCCGCTTATGGTCCCGCTAACATGGGGCCACCCCTAGCTCCGGCCACTCCATCCCGGCGTGGTTCGCGGCTCAGCAGCTGGTTGGCTCCGCGTACTGGACCTGGTGATCAAGGCCGACTGGGCCAGCGTGCGCGCCGCCCCGGTTGCCGTCGTGGCAGGCGTGCCGGGGGCGGCGTCGTGGCGCCTGGGTGGGGTCAGCGGCTGATAGGGTCAGCGCACTGGACCTGGTGAACGTGGCCGACTGGGCCAACGTGCGCGCCGCCCCGGTTGCCGTCGTGGCAGACGTGCCGGGGGCGGCGTCGTGGCGCCTGGGCGGGGTCAGCGGCTGATAGGGTCAGCGCACTGGACCTGGTGAACGTGGCCGACTGGGCCAGCGTGCGCGCCGCCCCGGTTGCCGTCGTGGCAGGCGTGCCGGGGGCGGCGTCGTGGCGCCTCCTAGCTCCGGCAACAGCTCCACCCGGGTGGCGCTCTCGGTGGCCGCAGTTGGTAGGGCCCGAGCACCTGTCCCGGGTCGTCCCACGCCGAACATCCGGGTGCTGGCCTGTTGACGTTGGCCCTCAGCGTCTGGTACGGCGTGGATGGGTACAGCCTCCTCTCCCGTTCCGGTGTACCGGGCGGGTTTGGAGTAGAGGCCTCCTCGTCCCCGTCGTCCAGTTCCATCATCATGAGGGTGGTGTCGGCGTGGTCGTTGTGCGGTTGTGCCCTAAGCACCTCCCCGGACTCGTTCTCGGGGGGTGACAGTGGTTCCGAGTGTGGCTGCGGTGTCTCGCAGCGTGCAGCGGTGCGGTGGTGGCCAGGGTGCCGGCCGGCAGGGGCGGCGGCGACCAAGGTCAGGTGGCTCTCGGTAGGCGGGCTGCAAGCGCGGGCGGCGCTCGGCACGGCCCGGCTCAGCCTTGCCGACATGCGGGCGTTTCGCGGCCCGTCGTGCCAGACGGATGACAGGTGTCATCGGCCGAGTGGCGGTCACGTGCGGTGGGGGGGCGGTCGGGCGTCCAGGTGCCGTGGCGTCGACCTGCATTGCGTCAGGCAGATGCAAGGAGCTCAGGCGACCCGGTAGCCGCGGTGACGTCACGGTGTGGCGTCGTGGCGCCTCTTGAGGGCGGAGCGCGCGTCGCCTCGGCAGCTGCTGTGGCAGGCCGGCCGAGGGGCGGCGTCGTGGCGCCTCTTGAGGGCAGAGTGCGCGTCGCCTCGGTGGCTGCTGTGGCAGACTGTCCGAGGGGCGGTGTCCTGGCGCCTCTTGAGGGCAGAGTGCGCGTCGCCTCGGTGGCTGCTGTGGCAGGCTGTCCGAGGGGCGGCGTCGTGGCGCCTCTTGAGGGCAGAGTGCGCGTCGCCTCGGTAGTTGCTGTGGCAGGCTGTCCGAGGGGCGGCGTCGTGGCGCCTCTTGAGGGCAGTGTGCGCGTCGCCTCGGCAGCTGCTGTGGCAGGCTGTCCGAGGGGCGGCGTCGTGGTGCCTCTTGAGGGCAGATTGCGCGTCGCCTCGGTGGCTGCTGTGGCAGGCTGTCCGAGGGGCGGCGTCGTGGCGCCTCTTGAGGGCAGTGTGCGCGTCGCCTCGGCAGCTGCTGTGGCAGGCGGTCCGAGGGGCGGCGTCGTGGCGCCTCTTGAGGGCAGAGTGCGCGTCGCCTCGGCAGCTGCTGTGGCAGGCCGGCCGAGGGGCGGCGTCGTGGCGCCTCCTGAGGGCAGAGTGCGCGTCGCCTCGGCAGCTGCTGTGGCAGGCCGGCCGAGGGGCAGCGTCGTGGCGCCTCTTGAGGGCAGATTGCGCGTCGCCTCGGTGGCTGCTGTGGCAGGCTGGCCGAGGGGCGGCGTCGTGGCGCCTTTTGAGGGCAGTGTGCGCGTCGCCTCGGCAGCTGCTGTGGCAGGCTGTCCGAGGGGCGGCGTCGTGGCGCCTCTTGAGGGCAGATTGCGCGTCGCCTCGGTGGCTGCTGTGGCAGGCCGGCCGAGGGGCGGCGTCGTGGCGCCTCTAGCGTTTTTGATGTTTCAGGCGGTGCCGAAGACGGTGTCGACGTCGATGTCGTGCGCGTCTGTCTCGTTTTGGTGGGCTCCATCCCCTGTGCCTCGAAGCCAGGCGGGCACCGCGGGGCGAGTCCCGGTGGCGGGGCCTCGCACAGGCGTCTCGGCGTCGTGGCCCTGGGCATTCCGTTTTCCAGCGTCCCTTTTGAGACCGCGCGCTCATGTGGCAGTGACGACGGCTGCATGTAATTGAAGCTAGGCGGTGGCGACGGTGTGGCGCGACGTGTCGGTGCCGAGTCTGGTGGCGTCCCGGATGAGGCGTGTGTCGTAGACGACGCGGGTTGCGTCGGAACGGTCCTTCGCGGCACTGTGACAGTGGTCAGGTGCGGTGGCGAGGCCATCCCGGCGTCGTGAGGTGTCTCCGACACGCTGCGGATTCGGGTCGTCGTGGCAGACTGCGGTGGGACGGTCGGCGTCGTGCGTCGTTCGGTCGGCTTTGGCGGGTCAAGCGTCGTCGCAGTCATGTTGAGTGGCGTCAGGTCTGCGAGGGGTGTTGAGGCTGGTGGCGTTGGGCCCGGAGGCGGAGGGAGCAGGATTGGCGGCGAGAGGGTGACGAGCGTCGGCGTCGGGACGGAAGGCGTCCTTGGTGAGGCGTAGTGCGTCGGCGTGAGTGGCGTCAGGTTGATGTAGCGTGGTCTCGCTGGTGACGGTGTTTCCGGACTTGGGTCGGGAGGCGTCAGGTCTACGAGGGATGCCGAGGTTGGTGGCTCCGGGACAGGAGGCGACGGGAGCGGGATTGTTGGCGGCATGATGAAGGTCGTCGGCGTCGGGACGGTTGTACGTGACGGTGCGGATGTCGTCGGGGCATGAGTTCGTGATACGTCTTGCGTCTGCGTGAGTGTCGGCGTCGGGACGGTTGTACGTGACGGTGCGGATGTCGTCGGGGCGTGAGTTCGTGATACGTCTTGCGTCTGCGTGAGTGGCGTCTCGATGTCGTGAATTGTCGCGGCGTATCGTAGGGGAGGAATTAGTAGCGCTGCTCCCGAATACTGCACTTGGGTGGCTCGTCCTGCGGTACATCGCGCGCACGTGAACGTGAAGGACTCGCGCCTCAAAGTACCTTCACGCTCGTTGGTGCAGTCACGATGCCATAGGTCGGTACACTCGTCGCAGTGGTAGCCCATGCTACTTCCTCCAGGACACGACCGGCTTCCACACATCGTCATCCCGTATGTGCGATACTCTTGACAATAGCCACACTCGTACCCCGCGGCGATCCTGCCGTTTAAGTACCATCTCGGGTAGAGGTGGTAACACCCACTGCATTCGTCTGCATCCATCTCTTGTTATCGTGCGTGTTCAGCTGTGTCGAGTCGTGTTTTTCACTCGTGGCTCTGTGCGCGCTGTGCAAGTCTGCGCGCGGGGTCGCGCTCGCCGGCTAGGCAGGTGCCCGGACAGCCGCACAAAACAGAGGCCGAGAATGGCCGCGGCATGGGCGGGGGTGCGGATGGGCGTGTGAGGCGATGGCCGAGAGCGCCCGGACAGCCGCACAAAGAGGAGGCGAAAACGGTCCGCGCGGGGTGGGGGTGGTGACGTCGCTCCGTTGCTCGCCTCGCCGTGATGACGTGTGGAGGTGGGGGTGGTTGGAGTGTCCTTTGTCCGCTCGCCTCGTCGCGCCGGTCTGTCTGGCCTTCGACCCTTCCTGTGTCCAAAATGGCCGTTTCGTGTCTCCGCTGTCGCCTGTTGGTGAATTTATCTCGAAAATGTCCAGGAGGTGGAGAAAAAAAAATTTTCACGTTATTTTCTGCCCCACGCAGCGGGCGCCAAATGCCGTCGTCCGGGGTCTCGGGCTCGAGTCCCGGTGTGGCTCCTAGTGGGAAAAGGCGGTTCTTGCTACGTATTGTCCGGGTGGGCGCCAGACTAGCTCGGTTCTAGTCGTGAGTTTGGGGGTCGTGGATGTATGTGCCCCTGCGTGGCCCACTAGGGCCGGCGGCGGTGTTGCGTGAGATGATTTTAAATAAGAGGCGTGGAGTTGAGGTGGTGGTGTCGTACCTTTTATTCATAGGAACGAGTCGTACACAATACAACACTCTACAGAGGTCCCCGGGGGGGGTTTACTCGTTATTCCGTGGCGCCGTATGGTTTGTGTTCCGCGTTACGTGGCCTCGGACGCTGTTACGTCTCATACGTCTCACTGGTTACACAGGTAACGTAATTTCGTAACACAAAGGCGGGACACAAAATACACTGAATTAAGGGGGTGCGCACAAGTTACGTTGCACTCGTTACTCGGGTAACGTAAGTTAGCAATACAAAGTACGGGACACAAAAATACACTGAATTAAGGGGGCGCGCACAAATTACGTGGCACTCGTTACTCGGGTAACGTAAGTTAGCAATACAAAATACGGGATACAAAAATACACTGAATTAAGGGGGTGGACGATTGGAGACGGCCAATCCCGTATGCAAATGTCTCGGCGCGGGTGTTGTGCCCACTGTGGTAAAACACGCACCGCAATTAAGTTTGTCCAAGTTCCCTTGCGGGTTTGTGGTCAGCGCCGTGCGCGTGACCTTAAATAAAGTTCTGTAAGTTGCGGGAGGCGGCCCGTGCCGTATACTGAAGAGCAGCCCCGCTGACCAAGTGTGGTGCGGGGTGTCTTTAAATTGATGCGGCCGGATTAGGTCCTGGACCGAAAAAAGGGACCGGGTACTCACGGAGAGGTTAAGTAATGAAAGGGGTTCTGTTAATTAGTGACTATATTTACCGGACGTTACTTTCGATGTAGACAAAGGATGTTGCCTCTCCGTGGGACGTAGGTCCGCCCCGGTCCGTGAGCTGCGCTGAACTGCCGAACTGGCATGGCGTCCGAGGGAGGCTCGGCCTCTCTCGCGCCAGGCGTGACCTCATTACGCTAGACTCCAAACGGGTGTGTCTGGAAGAGATTTTATTGTCGCTAAAATCCTAATTTAATGTTTTAGGAGGAATGGGTACGGTTCTTCTCTTGTCTACTCAGGTTTCCGCGGCTTTGTCTTTGATTGCTGTTCGGGTCGCCTGACTCGGGTGGGCCATGGCCAGGGGTGTGTTCCGTTAGCGGGAGCGTATACTGGCGGGTGCAGGTCGGGCTCTGGGGTGGTCGTCGGCCAGACGACGTCAATGTATAACAGTATATTATAATGGTTTTCTCACTGACTAATTTGTAAAGCTGGGGGACATAATCATCCAGCAATATTTGAGCCCAACTTAGCTAGTTTTAACTTAGAATAGTCAGTGAGGGGAGTTAGTCATGGCTAAAACTTTGCCATGGCTGGCCAATCCCCTCCTAGCACATTATGCATGCTTCCTCTCCTGCATGGTTCATAACCTGCATGCTTAGAGTGTATAGGCTTCGGCATGAGATGCACTTAGAGTATTCCCTGCCCAGACCCCTCCCAAATACACTTAGTAATTAGTTAGGTTAGGAAAAAGAAACCAGCAGTTGTTGGCAGTCTATCCTGTTTGCGTGCTACGTCAGTGTGTTGAACCGATCGTGAAGCGATGGTCAATACAAGTGTATTAAGCAGTAATAAAGTGGTTCCTAGCGGGAAGGCTGGTTTATGACGCGAAACGTGTCCGCGAGGGCGCCAGGCTAACTCGGTGGTTAACCACGAGGTGGGTCGGTGGGTACGAAAGCCCCTGCGTGGCCCACTAGGAACGGCGGTGGTGGTCGTGGTGTTAGGGATCCCTAATTACTGATGCACTACTGGTCCCGCACAGCATAGCATGCTGATCCCTCACTGGATTAGGGAGGTTCACAAATAACGAGTCTGGTTTGCACTGTCGTCTACACGTCGCGCACGGAGTGTGCGGAGTGGATGTTTAATTAACGTTGGCAATTACAGTTACAGTTACACTATTTTACCTACACAATTACACTATGTTCACAATGGGCGCTCTGATGTGTCGTCACTAAGATTAAGCCATCACGCCAGTCGAGGTCAAGGGGGAGAGTTTTATTGGAGTCGGCCAATCCCGTAAGTTGTGAACGGCAACGCTCGGGCCCACCTGTGTGGACTGCGGCTCGCTAAGAAAATTAGTTAAAAGTCTTTAACTAGATGTGGCCGGTGCCTGTTCACCTCGGTAATTAACAAAATGTCTGTGGTGGCGGGAGCCGGCACACGCCATATGCTGCACTGCCCCGCGTAAAGCGTGGTGCGGGGAGTTTTACATTTAATCGGCTGGGATAGGCCCTACACCGTAAAAGGACTGGGCGCACACGGGGAGTTAATTAAAAAATGTTTTGGAACGTGAATATATTTACCAGAATGAATTCAGTGTAGACAATGGTTGAAGGCTCTCTGTGGGACGCACGTCCGTCCCGGTCCATGAGTCGCTCGGTACTGGCATCTGGCCCTGGCGCGAGGGGAGGGGTGAGCATCTTCTCGCATCAAGGTTTATAAAGTTCCGTTATGCGTAAAATATTATATTAATAACAGAATGTAAGTGGCTCTAAAATCACTCATTAAAAATTAACAACTAACCTAATACATATATACATTTTGGAAATTGGTTTTAACAAGTTTACATGAAATAAGTTTAAATAATCTGAGTCACACTGGAGACTGTTCGTCGCTTGATGACTGCTCCAGTGGCGAATGATACATGACAATTTGGGGCAGTTTTAATTAAGTCACACACTACGTTATTGAAATTAAGCTGAAGGCCGCAAGGGGAGCACTCACAAAGGTATTAATACAAATCCACACATGAGTAACCCGGGCACTCTTACGTCGCACTTCCTTTGCACGGGGTTGTTAATTATAAGTGATGTGATCATTAATGTAAATTGAATTTATAATGTACTGGAATCGTGTTGTCCGGTTGATTAGGGCATGGGATTTGATTCTACCTTTGCTCCGCAGCCATGGCTAGGGGTGCGTTCCGTTAGCGGGGTCGGATACTGGCGGTTACAGGTCGGGCTTTAGGGTGGCCTTCGGTAGGACGACATCAGTACAGTGTTTTCTCAGTCATTTCCCTTTTATTTCGGGGCATCCTGGGTGGACTAAACAGCCCAGGTAGTTTAAAATAACGACGCACTCCTGCGTGCAGCCACGAGGTCGAACTGAGATAATTTTCAATTTTTATTTATTCAAAACTTAATCAGGCAGCTGTAGTGGCGTCAACGTCTTTTCAAGCCTTAAGGTTTGTTTTTACTCAAAAGGCAATAAATTACTTTTGAAAAACTTTGAAGGTATTACAAAATATATTATCTATTGAGAAAGTATTTTTTACATCAGTTTAAAAAAATTGAAATCTTCATATGAACATGCTGTTTCTTCCTTAATTGCTTTTGGTAATTTGATTACATCATAAAATTCCACTTCACTTTCATCTAGAAATAGTGACTAAATTAAGTTGCTGGGTAAACTATATCTGCATACAAATATACAATCAATCAACACACCTATGGTTTAATATGTATCAAAAATCTTAATTTGGAATGAACTTATCTTAAAAAATGACCTATACTGTACTATATATAACTGCATATTTTTGTATTGTGGCGACCCCTAACGGTATGCTGAGATTAGAGGTTTGTCCAGTTTTATCCCAGTCTGCACTAGGGCTAGAGGCATTCGCGCACTGCAGAGTCCTTTACCACTTTCATCAAATGAACTTCCTGGAAAAGTGCAAGTCTCTACAAATTGTTTATTATGGGCTCCGTGGCTAGCACAACATGGCCAATTTCAACACACTGGCCGCATTAATAATTCTCGCTCGTCTGTACAGACTCTAACCATGCTTAAAAAAATACCACTTGCTCACTGTTTGTGACCCAGAATTAGTCTTAATAGATAAAGATAAATGTTTAGAGACATTTATTCCTTAGAGTGCACTGGGCCTCTGTATTAGACGACATGTGAGTAAAATGGCCTGAGGACTTTAGGAATCTCTTTATTCGCCCACAGGTCATAGAATTAACCTGACGTCGTCCGACCGAAGGCCACCCTAAAGCCCGCCCTGCAACCGCCAGTATCCAACCTCACTAATGGAATGGGCCCCTAGCCGCGGTCCACCCGAGTCAGGCGAGCCACCAACAGACAAGGTAGAATCCGGCCCCACAATAAACAGACCGACATTATAGTCGACCACTTTGATCAAACGCACACAGAATATAAACAACATTACGTGTAAGTTAAACGTTCGCTTAATGAAAGTGCGACGTAGAAGTACCTGGGCACTCACGTGTGAAAACGTATCGATACATGTGTCAGTGTTCCCCTGGCGTCCTTCTGCCTATATTAGTTAAGTATTTCATGTGACATAATTATTAACCCCTTGTGTTTCGTTATTACCCCCCACCGGAGCAGTCCGGCAAGAGACGAACAGTCTCTGGTGTTACGTATAGTTTAAAAAACATAATTCGTAAACATACTATCTCTAAATTGTAGAAGGGATGAGTAATGTTAATTTAGCCTTAATAATTAATGTAGGAATTTAGCGCCCTTAAAATCTCTTGTTAACTTGTTAAATTGTAAAATAACGTAATGAGGTCAACCCTGGCGCGAGGGAGCCTCGGCCGGACGCCATGACACAACGGCAGTACAGCGCGACTCGTGGACTGGGGCGGACGCACGTCCCACGGAGAGACATCATCCATTGTCTGCATTGAACTCACTTCTGGTAATTATAGTCACTTCCTCGAAACCTCTTTTTATTAATCTCTCCGTGTGTACCCGGTCCAAATTATCGGTCCAGGACTTAATCCGGCCGCATAAATTTTAAAACCCCCTGCACCCCACTTGGTCTGCGGGGTAGTTTCCAGTGTACGGCACGGGCCACCTCCCGAACCACAGAACTTGAATTAAAGCCAGTCGCCCCGGCGCTGACACCACCCCGTAAGGGAACTTGGACGAATTTAGCTGTGGTCCGTGCTCCACTACAGTGGACACGATCACCGGCTCGAGACATAGATATACGGATTGGCCGTCTCCAATCACCCTCACCCCTCTTTTGTGTAACCATGCTCAGAACTGCCTAGTGCCACGCTAATACGTAACATTTTAGTAATTTTGTGCGACGCCTTGAACCGGGGACGTTCTGGAATAAACTTATGCAAAGCTCACCACGTAACATTATAATAAACTTGTGCCACGCCTTCATTACGTCACTTTTCAGAATAACTTTGTGTAATTGTGTAACTTATGTATTGTGTGACGTCACCCTCTGTACGACGTGGTGTGTAATCCACGGTATTACACCAAGCCCACAGTCGCATGAATAAACGACGCACGTCATTTGCCGCATTAATTCAGCGCCTAATCAATTAACCATACAACTCCCAACCACTGCAAAGTAGGGAATCCTTCATATCCCACGCAACACCGCCGACGGTCCTAGTGGGCCACGCAGGGGCAACCGACCCCACGACCCACCTATCGACTAGAAACAGAGCTAGTCTGGCGCCCACCCGGAAACACTACATCGACCACAGCCATTCCCGCTAGGAGCCGCACCGGGACTTGAGCCCGAGACCCCGGACGACGGCATTTGGCGCCCCCTGCGTGGGGCGAAGACAGGAAAAATCAAGATTTTCTTCACAAAAAATTACAAAAAACTCTCACGAAAACACGAAAAATTTTAGCCATTATCAAATCAGATTTTTTTTTCGGCCACACCAAGCCACAATACGGACACGGGACGGCCATTTTGCACAGGCAAAGGGAATTAGGGCCAGACAGGCCAGCGCGACGAAGCAAGCAGAAAAAAGGGCTCCAACATCCCCCCCGCTCGGCACTCCAGCACCACACGCGACGCATAAGCCTACGTCACAGCCCAATCCCTCCTCCACAGCGGCCATCCTCGGCCTCCCCTTTGTGCGAGTGTCCGGGCGCTCTCGCCCGTTGCCTCGCACGCCCATCCACACCCCCTCCTCTGCCGCAGACAGTTCTCGACCTCCGCTTTGTGCCGCTGTCCGGGCGCTCTCGGCCATCGCCTGGCACGTCCATCCGCAACCCATCCCGCGATGCAGCCATTCTCGGCCTCCATTTTGTGCGGCTGTCCGGGCACCTGCCCAGCTGGCGAGCGCAACCCCGCACGCAGACTTGCCCCGCGCACACAGAGCCACGAGTGAGAAGCAGGAACCAACACTGCTAAACACGCACCATAACTGGAGCAACATGCAAAACCGGAACTCCGACATTGTGTGCGCCCAGTGCTTATTGCCTAGGGGAACGAATCTGCTGACGGGGTTGAGACCATGGTACATGACCTGTCAATGCACCCCCCACGGTAACGACCCACACGACCACTGATGGGTACAGCCGTGGAACGGACAGTTCCCGGGAAAGAACCATGCACAACACGTAAAGATGGAAACTGAAACTAGCACCACCGTGGTGAGCACTCGCCCGACCACATGCACGATGTGCACAAACACCACACAAGGGGAACGCCACGCGCAACAGCCAACATCACTTGGTGACCCCCATCTCGTGATGTACAACCACCCGCAGGGTTACCAGGGCAAGTTCACGCTACCCGAATTCGGTGGCCTCACACATGAGGACCCACGGAGTTTCGTGGAGAACTGTGAATTGCGATTAACCTGGGCAGGTATACCCGTAGACGAGTGGTCGGGACAGGCCAGCGGGCAGCTGCGAGGCACAGACCACGAATGGTGGGGCATGTGGGGACATTTCGGCATGCCGTGGGGAGAATTCGCCGGCACATTAACTCATCGCTTCGACACCGACCAGGCATTGGTCGACTGCACTTCGCAGTTCTATGGCGAGCGGCAGAAAGACAGCGAAACGGCCGAACAGTTCGTAGCACAAAAACTCCGTCTCTTCGCGCGTGTCAACCCACATGCTCGACCCAAGACAGCGCTACCCACCGTGACGGCTTTACTCCACACCGGCCTCCAGCCATTCATGCATTCTTGTCGCCCGGAGTTGGTAGAAGAATACGTGCAGCAGGCAGCCGCAATCGAGCAGAGCCTGCGCGATCTCTGGCAACGGGCCACACTGGGCACGAGTCGGGGATACCTCAGTCAGATACCACAACAGGGGGCAGATGATACCCAGCCACCGACCCGACGACGAGCTATCGAGAACACACCCCAAACCGACACAACACCCACCAGGGCAGCACCACAGGACGTCCCGGGGCTGCCACTGTGCCAGCAAGGCTGCCCCCGCGGCACACGCCACTGGCACAAAGACTACCCATTGTCACCTCCTCGATCGAATCAACCACCGGGAAACACGAACCTGGGGGCGAGTCATTAGGACCACCGCCCCCGGTTACCACGGGTCGGGAGACGTCACCCCAACTGTACCAACTGACCCGCCCACGGGACAGCCTCCTACGCATCCCCGTGGAGGTCGACAGACGAGCTGCGGCCGCTCTAGTCGACACTGGGGCGAGTCACGTATTCGTAGCCCTCCACCTTGTACCACCCGGGAAACTCCAGCCGTAACAAGCGGAGTTGCGACTAGCCACGAACACCCGGCCAGGCATGACCGTAGGGCGGGAAACACTCCAGGTCAGCATAAGGGGCTACCACACCACCGTAACCGCGTTCATTGTCAAGGACCTCCACGAGGAGATAGTCTTAGGACAGCCCTGGCTGACCGAGCAGGATGCTGTAATTGAGACCAAGGCCACCCGAGTACACATCGTAATGCAAGAGCGGCTGGTAGTCTACGCGGTCAGGGCATCGCCCGCAAAAGCGAAAGAGGCCGTAACACTCCACCAGATACGTCACGACGTCCCGCCCGAACACCACGCCACCGTAGACCGGGTGCTAGCAGAGTGACAAGAAGTATTCACGGTGTCCGACCCACTCAGACGAACTATGGTCACCAAACAAAACATACCAACCACCCACAACCACCCAGTGTACGAGTCCTCCAGAGGGTACGGCTTCCGGGAGCAATGCGCCATCAGGGAACAGGTCGCTGAGATGCTCCAGGACAGAAGTTATCGAGCCGTCGAACAGCCGCTACAACACCTGCATTGTACTCGCACCGAAGAAGGACGGGTCTCTACGGTTCTGCGCGGACTTCAGGCCGTTGAACGCAATCACTGTTAACGCCCCTCCGCGTCAGATCAGCGTCGAGAACGCGGTGGCAGGACTAGGGCGAGCAACGGTGTTCAGTACCCTGGATCTTAAATCAGGGTACTGGCAGGTCCCCATACGCGCCGAGGACCGCGAGAAAACCGCGTTCACCATCCCTGACGGCCGCAAATTTCAATTCCGCGCAATGCTGTTTGGGTTGAAGTGCGCCCCCACGATGTTCCAGGGGATGATGATGCATGTGCTATAGGGCTATGTCGATTGCTTCGCACTGGCTTATCTCGATGACGTAATTATCCTCTTGGAGAACTGGTAGGAACACATCGGGCACCTCACGTTAGTCTTAGAGCGCCTCGTTACCCACCACTTGACGGTAGCGCACCACAAGTGCCACCTCGGGGCACCAGAAGTCGAATTCTTGGGGAATGTCAAGAGCGCCGCAGGTAACCGGCCACAAGCAGGCCACCTCAAAAAGATCGCCAAAGCCGAAGTACCGCGGACACGGATACAGCTCCAACGCTTCATCGGCCTGATCAACTGGCTTCAATGTTACGTTCCAGAATTCTCCAGAACAATAGCCCCCCTGACGGACCTCCTGTCCCCGCAGGCACGGTACAGATGGAACGACCACGCCCTGCGCACATTCGAAGAGGTTAAGTTCGCATTCACCCAGTGCCGCACACTCACGTGGGTAGACCCAGAACGTCGCCTTTACCTACAGACGGACGCGACCAACCTCGGGGTGGGCGCGGTAGTATACCACGTAGGCCCGAACGGTGAGCGTGAGGTCACAGACTACTCTAGTGCGAAGCTTGGTTCAGCAGAGCGCAGATATCATAGTAACGAGCAGGAGTGCCTAGCCGTAGTCTGGGCCATGAAGAAGTACCGGCCACACCTCGAAGGGGAAAACTTCACACTTAGGACAGATAACCTATGCTTGACGTGGCTGCACACAATGCAGGGCAGGAAGGGTAAGCTGATTCGGTGGGTCTTGTTTCTCCAATCATTGATTTTGAGGTGGAGCATGTCCCCAGCACCGATAATCAGCTGCCCGACCTGTTGTCACGAGAACCCGACCAGAACACCGAACTGCGGGACGACGACGACTGGGATGCCATGTTAACACCAGTCACATCGAACCCACCCGAACACGGCGACTCGACGTGTGGCCGCCTTACGGCCGAAGCCAACGACAAGGAGGGACCACCCAACACTGCTGCCGACTTGTACCGACACGTATGCCAAGCCCAAGAGACATCACCCGACACCGACCGCAGGCGTCGGCAGATGCCTGCGGCTGAGAACGGTACCTGGCATGTGCAGGACTGCGTAGTGATGACACAGACCCCGGGCTACCACTGCGACTGGCGGACGTACGTCCCCACATAGGCACGAGAGGCCACGTTACGATTTCATTACGACCACGACCTCACCGGGCACCCTGGGACGGACCGGACCCGCCACGAAGTGGGTTGCCACTACCACTGGCCAGGCCTGACCCATGACACCCGGGAATATGTACGAGAGTGCGTGGTCTGTCAGAGACGGAAGGCACATCGACGAGACGAGGAGGAACAACAACGGCCTAGGGAGCCCACCACCGCCTTCCAGACCATCACGCTGGACGTGATGGGCCCTTCCCCCTGCACGCCCTGTGGGAAATGCTTCCTGCCAGTCGTGACTGACTTGTTCACGTGGTGGACCGAAGCGTACCCGTGCAGTAACATCAGGGCCACCACCCTCATCCACCTCCTGACCAACGAGTTCCTGTCGCATTGGGGCTACCCCCAGTCCATCTTAACGGACAATGCCAGTCAGTTCCTGGGCCGCCAGTGCAAGACCTGGTGTGCCGACCACGAGGTCGAGCATCACACGATGCCAGCCTATCAACCAAGGGAAATCCCACTGAACGGCAAAACCAGGAACTGAAGGCGCAACTGCGCATACGACTGGGGGCGACCATACCCAATGGGACATCCATATACCAGACGCCCTGTTCTGCGTCAGGAGATGCACCAACGCCGCCACAGGCCGCACACCGGCAGAGATGATTCAGGGGCACAACCTGCCGCTGCCGGGGGAATGGACCGCACACGGACCACCCCACCCGGCCGAAGACGCAGCCGACTGTGACCAGCGATGCACCGTCGAACACGGCGAGGCTCGGAAACGTCAGAGACGATACGCCCAGGAGATAACACCCATGACAGAGCAACCCCCGCCCGCGGTGCGGGTAGGCGACCTGGTGTTTATCCGCGTGCACCCCCTCTCCAACGCGCTTCACCCTGTACGCCGACGGCTCGGGAGGACCACTTTCCTAGTACGATCCAGCGGAAGATAGGACAAAAAGATGCACCGCGATGATCTGCGGCTGGCAGACCTACCCAGGGAAAGCTTCCCCGATGAGGGAGCAACACTCACACCTGACACCGGGGGAGCACCTGAGGGGGAAACGCCCCCTGAGACCATCCCGGTATGAAGACGAACTGGACAGAGCCGACCACATACGCCCATGTATGAAGACACGACAGCCACACCGGCATCGGAGGTAGCCGGCGAGCCCAGCGGGACACCTACCTTCGGGGACGAGCCCCAAGGGCCTCTCATTGAGTGGCCCCCGACACTGACATGGACGAACCCACAACAACACCGGGACCACCAGAGGACGGAGTCGGGGCACTCTCAATAACCGAGCTCTCTGACCCCCCCGGCGCCCCAACAGAAGACTGCGATGCCGAGACCACCCCCATGGTGACAGAACAAGATGACGAGACTACCGACCCGGGGCCGCCCGGCATCCCGGAGCGGGAGAGGCACCCGTACCAATCTACGCCGCGCCCGGCCCCGGACGATCTACGGCCAAACGTACCCACGTCCCACCATGGGTCCCCGGGCCCAGGAGATGCCCCAGGGAACCTCCCCCAGAGGACCCGCCGGCCGCCAAGGTACCTGGACGACTATGTCTGGGAGCAGTCTCCGCGGGCACTCACCAACGTCCCACCACCCGTACATTCGACGCGGGACAACCCAGATCCAGAGCGCAAGCCCTACCAGATGCCGGACCACCCCGACGAGCCGACACCCGGCTGTTCGATGTGGGACGACCTGGGCCCAGTACGTAGAGCCTACTAGCTGCGGCCACCGCGAGCGCCACCTGGCTGGAGCTGCTGCCGAAGCTAGGGGCGCCCCCACGTGGCGGGGTCACTAGCGGTGCAAGGTCGGGCTTCTCGAGGAGGGGGGCTTTTGGAGTCGTCCGACCGAAGGCCAACCTAAAGCCCGACCTGGAACCGCTAGTATCCAACCCCGAAAATGAAACGCGCCCCTAGCCGCGGCCCACCCGAGTTAGGCGAGCCACCAACAGACAAGGTAGAATCCGGCCCCACAATAAACAGACCGACATTACAGTCGACTTCTTTGATAAAATGCACACAGAATATAAACAACATTACGTGTAAGTTAAACGTTCGCTTAATGAAAGTGTGATGTAGAAGTGCCCGGGCACTCACGTGTGAAAACGTATCGATACATGTTGAGTGTTCCCCTGGCGGCCTTCTGCCTATATTAGTTAAGTATTTCATGTGACATAATTATTAACCCCTTGTGTTTCTTTATTACCCCCCACCGGAGCAGTCCGGCAAGAGACGAACAGTCTCTGGTGTTACGTATAGTTTAAAAAACATAATTCGTAAACATGCTATCTCTAAATTGTAGAAGGGATGAGTAATGTTAATTTAGCCTTAATAATTAATGTAGGAATTTAGCGCCCTTAAAATCTCTTGTTAACTTGTTAAATTGTAAAATAACTTAATGAGGTCAACTCTGGCGCGAGGGAGCCTCGGCCGGACGCCATGACACAACGGCAGTACAGCGCGACTCGTGGACTGGGGCGGACGCACGTCCCACGGAGAGACATCATCCATTGTCTGCATTGAACTCACTTCTGGTAATTATAGTCACTTCCTCGAAACCTCTTTTTATTAATCTCTCCGTGTGTACCCGGTCCAAATTATCGGTCCAGGACTTAATCCGGCCGCATAAATTTTAAAACCCCCTGCACCCCACTTGGTCTGCGGGGTAGTTTCCAGTATACGGCACGGGCCGCCTCCCGAACCACAGAACTTGAATTAAAGCCAGTCGCCCCGGCGCTGACACCACCCCGTAAGGGAACTTGGACGAATTTAGCTGTGGTCCGTGCTCCACTACAGTGGACACGATCACCGCCTCGAGACATAGATATACGGATTGGCCGCCTCCAATCACCCTCACCCCTCTTTTGTGTAACCATGCTCAGAACTGCCTAGTGCCACGCTAATACGTAACATTTTAGTAATTTTGTGCGACGCCTTGAACCGGGGACGTTCTGGAATAAACTTGTGCAAAGCTCACCACGTAACATTATAAGAAACTTGTGCCACGCCTTCATTATGTCACTTTTCAGAATAACTTTGTGTAATTGTGTAACTTATGTATTGTGTGACGTCACCCTCTGTACGACGTGGTGTGTAATCCCCGGTATTACACCAAGCCCACAGTCGCATGAATAAACGACGCACGTCATTTGCCGCATTAATTCAGCGCCTAATCAATTAACCATACAACTCCCAACCACCGCCAAGTAGGGAATCCCTCATATCCCACGCAACTCCGCCGACGGTCCTAGTGGGCCACGCAGGGGCAACCGACCCCACGACCCACCTATCGACTAGAAACAGAGCTAGTCTGGCGCCCACCCGGAAACACTACATCGACCACAGCCATTCCCGCTAGGAGCCGCACCGGGACTCAAGCCCGAGACCCCGGACGACGGCAAACCTACATACCTAATTGCTTTAAATTACCCTAATTAATATTATGTGTGCTGTGGTGGATGTGCTGAATACATGTCATTTAGAGTACTTGTGTCTACTTGATTAAGTTGTATGGGCTAAAATCATTGTCATTTTAAGTTCTTTTAGGTATTGGTGTACAACCACTACCTTATAATTCAATGTAAAACTTGACCACATGGCTGTCCACTACCATCACCCACATATTGATAACTCCTGGTGTCGTACCTCCTTGGCTCTTAATTTAAGTCCAGGTCCTAGCCCTGTACAGAACAGCACACTGAATTTGTGCTTGTGACATCACTTCCACTCCGTGAATGTGGGAGTGTCACCCCAGCATCTTGGTCTCCAGTCCCGCTCAGGTCACTGCCAATACCAGACATGATTGGTAGGCAAGCCACCAGATTTTGTCTTTTAGTTTTCCTACCACTATGTATCTGTTTCAGTAATGTTTTAGTGGCTTGTTAGGTTAGTAATTGAAGTGGCAGCATGGACCTAGTTAATTGCCTAGGACTAAAGCAATGATGCAGTCTGGTAGAGGTGTTTCCATGGATCGGAACACGTAGACAATTACTGAAGAATAACCTGCGCAACACCATTCTCCCGCGCGGATGACGTCTCTCGGTAAGGTATATGGGCTGGATGGTCTGCGACCTGCCTCCCTGCAGGAGGCTGCTATTTCTAAGAAAGCTGACACTGGGCTATGACATTAAGCAACAGTGTTACCGAAAGATATCCATCACATCTCCAAACTTCCTGCAGAGACAGGCCCCCTACACTTTCAAGGTTCCATCGTCACAAGTCGCACAACAAGTCAGTATCATGCAAATGGTGATTCTGCCACTAATTTTATTATGTTTGACCCTGACGTTGCCAGGCTGTCCCTCCCTCATTGATATATGCTCGGCTGCCTAGCTGCTCTAGGTAGGGAAGGGTTCGGACAGATTGGCCCAGGAGGAACCAGCTCAAAAACGTTATTATTCAAAGCCTGTGTTAGGAGAATGTCTGTTTTGACATTGTACCTCCGTGGGCAGTAAAGCCCGGTCCCCACCCCACCAGCACCAGCCCCCGCTGGCGGAACACACCCTCACATCCCTCCTCAGTGCAGTCACCATCGCTAGCCAGTCTTAGCCCGCGCGCAACCCAGGATGGACGTGTGACCCTGAGAGACGTGAGACCGCGAGATGCGAGACATGAGTAGTGATATATGTAAGTGTTTTCCGAAAGCGAACTCCGCACCGCCAGTGAGCCTAGTGAGCTGCACAGGGGCAGACGACCCACACCCACCGTGGCCTAGCTGCAAGGTAGCCTGGCGCCCATCCGGACAGAACAGTACACCAGCCGACTTCCCTACTAGGCTGACCCAGTATCGCAGCCTCCGTTACCAGGACGATGGCATTTGGCGCCCCTGCGTGTGGAAAAAATCAAGATAATTTCAGTGTTCTACAGCAATTTTTCAACATCCAAGCTGAGCGGTATGCGGGAAACGGCCATTTCGTGCGCGCGACGTGATTAGGGTCAGACTGGCTAGCGCGACCAGCGCAGCGAACAAAGAGCACCCTTCCCCACCCTCGCAACATTCCAGCGGAGCAAGCGAAGCAGCTGGGTGACGTCACGAGCAGACACCTGTCGGAGCTATCGCCCTCCTCTTTGTACGGTTATTCAGGCAGTTGTCGCCCTCCTTTTTACGCGATCGTCCGGGCAGCAATCGCCCTTCCTTTTGTGCGATCGTCCGGGCAGCTATCGCCCTCCATTTTGTGCAATTGTCCGGGCAGCTATCGCTCTCCCTTTTGTGCGATCGTTCGGGCAGCTATCGCCCTCCCTTTTGTGCGATTGTCCGGGCAGCGGCCCACACTCCTTCGTCGACGCTGCGCGCGCAGACAACTACAGCGCGACCCAAACTCCCACTCCCCCCCACCAGAGCTATCACTCTCTTCTTTGTGCGGTCGTCCGGGCAAGGGGCCACCTCACCTCCCCTCAGTACAGGGTGTGCGCGCACGAACATGTAAATAACAACTACGATCAAAACAAACACCAGACACCATTCCATTAATTTTGATTCTTAAAGAATCCAATGTTAAAAGTAATTTTAACTTTTTATTTAACATTTATTAAACATTTTCGACTGACCATCTCACCTCAGTTCTGATAGTAACACCAACACAATGTTACCCCACACAATGACCATCTTCTGTGCGAAATGCTCCTTGCCAAAAAACATGGATCTACTGACGGGAACATTACCATAGCACAACACGTGCCTGTGTGCACCAGACATGGGAAAAGTCCCAACCAAATGTGAGACCGTGGCCAACGCATGGGACATACCAGGGAACCCCATCTGGAGAGGGGAGACAGAGGTGAAGCCTTCACTTCCTTAGCAACTAAACTAAGGAAAATCAAACACTGGTAACCCCTCTGCCGGGACACCACCCGTCGACACGAAACCAACCCTATGTAAAAACTGTGCTCAGTGTGGCTCCGAACAGACGCCTGTGCACAGTACTCACCACTGGTCGACCTGAGCCCACCATGGGTAGCAGCACCACATGTGGAGATGAGTGCTCGAATGACCACACTACCGGAGTTCATCGGACTATCACACAAAGACACAAGGGCCTTCCTGCGACAGTGTACCGGTTGACGAGTGGGCACAACGGACGAGCGAACAGCTACGAGGCACCGCACAGCAGTGGTGGAGCCTTTGGGGTCAGTCAGACATGCCGTGGCACGAGTTCGTGGACTGGCTCACACGGCGGTTTAACTCCGGCCAAGCGATGGTACTCTGCATGTCCCAATTCTACGGGGAACAGCAGCAGGACGGGGAGCAAGTGGAGCTGTTCATCGTCTACAAAGTACAGTTGTTCCGGCGGATCGCCCCAAACACGGATCTGACATCTGCGCTCCCGACCATAACCACACTGCTACATGACGAGCTCCAGCCATTTCTCCACAGCAGCCAACACCTCTCAGTAGAAGACTACGTGCAGCAGGCAGTGTCCACGGAGAAGAACTTGCAGAAAGTCTGGCGGCAAGGTGCACCATTCTCAGAGCGGCAAACAGCAGCCACTTCACAACACAGTGCAGCTGGCCGACAAACCAACCAGTCAGGGCAACCAAGTGGCAAACCCCGCCCAGACGACAGTGGGCTATCGAGAGCGCGACAGCATCACCAATGGCACTCAACCCACAGGGCTACTGTGAACACTCGCAGCCACGTGAATATGACCGGCCACCACAGTGCCAATGAGGCTGTCCCAGCAGAACATACCACTTGCATCATGAGTGCCCCCTCCCTCCATCACAACGCCAGCACCAGACAACACCCTCATCAGGAAACAGGCCACTGGGGGCGCGGAACTGAGGAGCCCGCCCCCCACAAGACCATTAACATCATCGGCCCCACCTGCCACAACACTCTCCCGGGCCCCACCACTAGAGGCCCCACTGGCACCACTGTCTACCGGGAGCACAACTGGCCCCAAGCCAACCCTGGGCCAGCTGTTACAACTGCAAGACCACCTGCTGCGCCTACCTGTGTAAGTGAATGGCCGGCCGGCCGCAGCGCTGGTGGACACAGGCGCCAGCCATGTGTTCATCACCCCGAGCCTCGTACCACCAGGGGCGCTCCGGCATCACCGTGCGGAGCTGCGCCTAGCGACCACCACACGACCAGGAGTGACGGTGGGCCAGGTAAGCCTTCGGGACCTTACAACCACAGTGACTGCCCTTGTTGTGGAAGATTTACACGAGGCCCTTGTCCTGGGACAACCATGGCTAGCAGCACATCATGCTGTAGTGGAGCTAAAGTCGGCCGGTTTCTACGTGGGAATACCAAAACGGTTCACAGTGTATGGCATAGGCTTCACACCTGAACCACCTAGTGAGCCGCTGACTCTGATACAGTTACACCATGATGTGCCCCTACAGTCTCAAGCCACCATCGAACAGGTACTCTGCGAGAGGCAGGGTGTGTTCGCCATGGCCAGTCCACTCCGACGCACAACAGTAGTGGAACACCAGATCCCCACCACCCATGATCGACCTATCCACCAGCCACCTCGGGGGTATGGCTTCAGGGAGCAGCGTGCCATCCGGGAGCAGGTGTCAGAGATGCTGCAAGATGGCATCATCGAGCCATCTAGTAGTCACTACAAATCCTGTGTGGTGTGGGCCACCAAGAAGGATGGCTCATTACGGTTTTCCGTCGACTTCCGGCCCCTGAACGCCATCACCATCAGTGCTCCCCCCATCAGATCAGTGTCGAGGCCGCCTTAGCTGGACTAGGATGGGCCAAGGTGTTCAGCACCCTTGACCTGAAGGCCAGCTACTAGCAGGTGCCCATACGGCATGGGGACTGGGAAAAGACGGCCGTCACCGTCCCGGATGGGCGGCGCTTCCAGTTTAGAGCCATGCCTTTCGGCCTTAAGTGCGCACCTGCAACATTCCAGGAAATGATGACACGAGTGCTGGAGGGCTATTTGGGGCAGTTTGCCATGGCCTATCTGGACGATGTCATTGTGTTTTCTGAGACATGGGAACACCATGTCCAACACCTAGCACTCATCCTGGAGCAGCTGGCCACTCACCATTTAACAGTAGCCCTGCTCAAATGCCACATCGGCGCTTCAGAAGTCGAGTTCCTGGGACACGTCGTGGACGCAGCGGGCAACCACCCACAGCCTAGCCACCTGCGGAAAATCGCAGAGGCCGAGGTTCCCCGGACCCACAAGCAATTGCAGCGGTTCATCGCCCTCATCAACTGGCTGAGGAGTTATGTTCCGAACATCTCTCACGTTATTGCCCCCTTACTGACCTCCTATCCCCACAACACCTCTACTGGTTGGATGCAATTGCTCAGAAAGCATTCAGCCAGGTCAAAATGGTGTTCACACAATGCCATACTCTGGCTCGGGTCGACCCAGAGTGTCATTTGTACTTGCAGACAGACGCCAATACCCTGGGGGTAGGGGCCGTGCTGTTCCACCTGGACCAGCATCGGGGTCGGCAAGTTATAGATTATGCCAGCATGAAGTTCGGATCGGCAGAACGTCATTATCATAGTAATGAGCAGGAGTGCCTGGCTGTTGTGTGGGCGATGAAGAAGTACCGCCCACAGGCATGGGCCATTCACGGCACGTGGACAGTGACAGGATAGGCTGCGAATTACCGGCACGTTAACATGGGACGGGGAAAGGACAATGATAGGACCGCATGCTTTACCAAGGAACAGTCATTTCTCCTTCCCGCTTAGTTTGTACATATATGGGTTTAGAGTTAGATTTTCAGTGTTGTATATAGTTTGTGCAGGACAGTGTGTCAGCGGTGGAGTAGGTTAACATTACATTGGAAGGGAAGTCCTTCACACTTCGCACAGACAACCAGTGCCACCTCATTGCATAAAATGCAGGGAAGGAAGGGCAAACTGATCTGGTGGGCATTGTTCTTACAATCCTTCGACTTCAACATCGAACACGTTCACGGAGCAGACAACCAGCTGCCCGACCTGCTGTCCTGTGAGTCGGACGAGCGCAATGAGCTGGTCGACCCAGAAGAGTGGGAAGACATGTTGCCCCCCAACAGCCGAGACAGGCTACCTCACCCAGATGCGACTTGCACTCGGATCACAGCCGACACACTGGAAGAGGGCGATCCTGCTCTCGGATCACAGCCGACACACAGGAAGAGGGCGATCCTCCTGGTACCTCAAGCGACGTCCACTGACGGGTACTAGAGGCACAAGAAGTCTCACCAGAAGCTGCCCGTCGGCACCAGCAGGTGACCGAAGGAGATCAGGAGACCTGGAGTACCCAGGATGGGACATTGATGAACTGAGCACCCGGGGAACAGGTCGAGTGGAAAACATATGTACCACCCGAGGCACAGGAGGCTGTGCTATGTTTCCACCATGACCATGACTTGGCTGGTCACCCAGGTACTGACCAAACACGACATGCAGTGGGTCAGCTCTACCACTGGCCCGGAGTCACCCGCGATGTACAAGATTACGTGCGTGAGTGTGAGATATGCCAGTCGCGGAAGGCTCGAAGACGAGATGGGGAGGAACAACAGCAGTCCCACGAGCCCACCACGGCATTCCAAACACTAGTGCTCGACGTGATGGGCTCCTACCCACGAACTCCTAGAGTACATAGCTTCATCCTCGTAGTAACTGACCTCTTTACATGCTGGATGGAGGCCTACCCATGTCATGCAGGCGGCCACAATCACCAAGATCTTGAGCACAGAGTTACTGCCACGCTGGGGCTACCCACAGTCGGTTCTCACGGACAATGCCAGACAGTTCCTGGGCCGGTGTTGGAAGGCCTGGTGTGGAGAGCAACAAATCCGGCACCACACTACACCCGCCTACCACCCGCGGGCCAACCCGATGGAACGCAGGAACCAGGAGCTGAAAGTGCAACTCCGCATCCGTTTGGGCCAGGACTTTCCCTAGTTGGACCAAAACCTCACAGATGCACTCTTTTGTGTCCGGCACCCGACGAACGCCACCACCGGTACGACACCCGCAGAGATGGTCCAGGGGCGCAACCTGCTACTGCCTGGGGAGTGGACCACTCATGGGGTTCCGCACACAGCGGAAAATTTGGAGGAACAGGCCCAGCGTCGCAACCTCGCACACGAGGGCGCACGTCAGAGGCAATGGGCATATGCACAGGAGATCACACCTATAACAAATCAACCCTCTCCTGGAGTGCGGGCCGGGGATCAAGTCTATGTCCGGGTTCACCCGTTGTCAGCTGCCCCTCGCAATTTCTGCGCGAGGTTAGCCCCACGATGGGGCGGGCCCTACACCGTTCAGAAACGGCTCGGCCAGACGACATACCAGGTATGCCTAGGCGGGCGCCGAGTGAAGAAAATACACCGGGATGACCTACGACTCGCCCCACTCCTAGGAGACAGGCTCCCGGGGACACCGACTCCCAACTGCCCATCCGTCGACACAATGTCGCAGGGAGAACCGGATGAACCACAAACACCCTCCGCTGGGAGGAATAGCGAACTACCCGACGTACAAACCTCGTGCCGACTGCAGTCTCAACAAGAAAACCTGGGGCAATTCAGCATTACAGATGTCTCAGCAGAGGAATCTGAGCCCGAAGCTGATGGCACGCCGCCCACCCTACCAGTTGTGACTGAGCCGGAAGAGCTAGACCCAGAAACACTGGAGTCGCCAACTCGCGGTGCCTGGTGTCACCTTGCGCCTCTATAAGGAGCCACCTTCACAATGTATGTGAGCAACCCTGTTGAAGAACCACCCATCGGACCACATTGACAGTCACCGCAACACCCCCCCCCCCTCCGTGGAGGACTATGCAGGAGACCGGCCAAATGGCAAGGCCCGAGGCTCGCAAACAGTGGCAAAACAGGGAGTCCCCAGTGCTATAATGCTGCTGAAACCAACAATGCAGACAAGTCACCAGGTATCCCTGAGCGGGAGAGGGTGCCCTACCGGTCATCGTCAGTCTATCGGCCCGGAGAGAGAAACAGCTGCATCAATGGACCCACAGATGGGCCCATCGGTAGGAAGCCCTGAGCAGTAAAGGAGTCCATGCCATCTGCAACAAATGCGGGGGCACAACCTCTGGGGCGTCGGGCAGCAGACGGTCGACCTGACCACCCCCACCGATTACGACGGCCACCCAGTTACCTGGAGGCATACCACATGGGAAACATCCCAGGGACCCTATTCTGGAGACGCCACCCCCAGGTACACCACGAGAGATGCAGGGGGAAGCAGAGCGCAGACCTTACCAGCAGCGGCTCTCACAAGCGCCTCCCACCTGGACCTGCTGCCAGCAGTGAGGGTGCAAACATGCCGCGGGGGCCCGAGCGCGAATTAAGACCGGGCTTCTACAGAGAGGGGGGGCATTTGACATTGTACCTCCGTGGGCAGTTAAGTTCGGTCCCCACCCCGCCAGCACCAGCCCCCACTGGCTAAACACACCCTCACATCCCTCCTCAGTGCAGTCACCATCGTTAGCCAGTCTTCACCCGCGCGCGACCCAGGACAGACATGTGACCCTGTCAGACGTGAGACCGTGAGACGCGAGACGTGAGTAGTGATATATGTGAGTGTTTTCCGAACGCGAACTCTGCACCGCCGGCGAGCCTAGTGAGCTGCACAGGGGCTGATGACCCACACCCACCGTGGCCTAGCTGCAAGCTAGCCTGGTGCCCATCCAGACCTAACAGTACACCAGCCGACTTCCCTACTAGGCTCACCCGCTAACGCAGCCTCCGTTATCTTGATGACGGCAGTTTTATTCGCACAGAGACTCTTTACATGGGGCTGGCCTGGCTCCGCCTGCGACAGTCTGAAGCTTTGTGCTGCAACGCGAGTAATGTTAACCTACTCCACCGCTGACACACTGTCCTGCACAAACTATATACAACTCTGAAAATCTAACTTTAAACCCATATATGTACAAACTAAGCGGGAAAGAGAAATGACTGTTCCTTGGTAAAGCATGCGGTCCTATCATTGTCCTTTCCCCGTCCCATGTTAACGCGCCGGTAATTCGCAGCCTATCCTGTCACTGTCCACGTGCCGTGAATGGCCCATGCCTGCTGCTTGACCTATTGAGCTAACGATGCTGCCCGACCGAGCTCGCTTCTTGACCAGGGCACTGTCCCCAGTAGTCTGGAAAGCTGTTGCCACTCCCCACGTCACAATGCCAGTGTCCACTTACGCGCTGCCAGCCTCGGCGTCCTGCGTGGCACGTCTGTCCGCCGTGAAGGCCTGTCGGCGACTCCCGCTCCGTGCCCTGCGCGCGATTAACTCTCTCCCCCCTCCCTCACGTCCCGCGCCGCCTCTGACGTGTCGCAGGCGGGAGACCGTGACACAGTCGCCCAGTGAACAATGATTAACACAAACCCTTCAATATTAATAAAAACACTTTAAAAAGGAATTAACAAAAAATATTTACAGAACTATTACAATTATTAATTAATATGATTATTTACACAACCTCTGAGTCTTCTCAAAGGAAATTCCTCTTCGGCCGTTGGCCCCTCTTACGTGCGAGTCTTCTCTCCCTTGCCCTAGCCGCACTGCACTGCACAATATGTCGCACTCGCGACACAGGGCAGGAGAAGGCGTTGGCAAGACATAATGGGCTGCGGAAGCTAGTTAGACACTTGGGTCGACGTCAACCCAAACAAGTGACCTACGAGTATGTGTTGCAACAAACCTTTAATCCAGGATATGGAAAATTAAGTCCAAGAGACAGCACATATACGAGGGTTTTGTTTTTGAATTAACCTAGTATTACCAGATCACCTGTGCATAATAAGTGGTACAGAAGCATTCCGGGGGGCTGAAACGCTGGAATTCTTCTGCCAGGTCTCGAACCTGCTGCATATCAGTTATGTGACTACCACCATGCTCCAAGAATGTATCGTGTACTGCGCACGGATTTACTTGCTAATTTCCGCTCTGATATATCACCCACATCAACCGGAGTCAGGCAGTAGGAAGACAAGTTTTACACACACATTATGGATTTCATCGTGTGTGTATTTATGTTAAATATTACGCGTGCATTTCTTTGCATTATAAAGTTGCGTCTTCATTTTGACTAAAAAAAATGTAACTTTGAAAAATATTTACTTTAGTCGACATACTTTTCAAACAAATATGTTTGTGCTAGTGACTTTTTTGGAATCTTAATAACCATCTAACATAATTTGACCTTATTAAGTTTGATGTTTCTTTGTATTGACGCCGACCGCCAATGCTCCTCTGTCGCATAGACCGCTTTGCCTCATCAGCGTCTCGCAAAAGCGTGTGCACCGAACGCGCCCGTGCGCGCAGCAAAGGGTAGTGCGTGCGTCGAGGCGAACGCCGTGCAACGAGTGCTGCGCCGGCGGAGGGATCCGGCCGGGTGTGGCATATCCTTCCGCCGCACTACAACAGATTATTATAATTATGTTTCCACAGGTTTTTATTAAACATTATTTTTCATTAATTAATCATTCAGTCCTTGCAAAATCATGTTTCACTGTGCAAATTGTCCCGAACCTGGCCGGTTCAGTTTCCCGCGAAATTCACACGTTTCCGCGGGAGGGCTGGCGGGGGAGGGGGGTCGCGCGCGGCGACACCGGCAGTGTCCTTCGAGAGCTCATCCAGGCCGGCAGCCTGCGCGCAACGCGGAACCTTCAACCATTGCTTTCACCGACATGTAGTTTACAATAGTGTAATTTCTTTTCAACCTTTCACGTTCAGTTCCGCGGTCGGCCTAAATTTACCATTTACCAACTTAATTAAATCAGTGCTCCGAGATGAGTGTTCCACGTCATACGTAAGTACTGTGGGGAGTTTTGTGAATTTACGTCGGCGCTTCACGCCCCAACCTAGCCTACCGGCTACATAGTTTTGGCCCGCACACGGCAGCTAGCAGGCGACGTATGCCATCGAGCATAAGAACGAGTCAGTCCCTGGGACACATCTAGACCTCACGTAGAGTCGAAGGAGACACGGGCCTACGTGTCGCTAGCCCAGTTTATTAAGTGTAATGTATTCGTGAAATAGTTGTTCGTCCAAATGTTATCTGTCACGTCAGGGTTTATGTATCATCGTCGTACGGCATTGAGCCACCAAGCATAATAACGATTCAGTCCCTGGGACACATCTAGACACCACGTAGAGTCGCCGGAGTTACGGGCCTACGTGTTGCTAGCCCAGTTTACTAAGAGCTAGGTAATAGTGAAGTGTAGTGTTAGTCAAGATATCGTGTGCCATGTCAGAGTGTATTTTGTAACTTTCGCCTCACATGTACAAGTCCGCC
Organism: Bacillus rossius redtenbacheri; assembly: GCF_032445375.1. Lineage (NCBI taxonomy): Eukaryota > Metazoa > Arthropoda > Insecta > Phasmatodea > Bacillidae > Bacillus > Bacillus rossius. The sequence continues at coordinate 25,123,799 of NC_086335.1, read as the reverse complement.
CCTCACGCGCATTAAAATCGTGAGCCGCCACTGAGGAAGTGAGCTGCGCGTGTGACTAGTCGCGTCGGGCAAACCGTTACTGCCATAACGGGCAGCACCATGTATTGGGCTGTGCTGTATTAAATTCACCAACTAAACTTTGTGTTATTCTTCAGGCGTCCCGAGTGGCCATAACAGCTCGGGGGGCCCTACTGCGTTAACCCCTACCTCTAGCCACAAGGCCGAACCTTCCCTGAGATCACAAACCCAAGCAAAAATCACGTCTGAATAGTCAGAGGTAGCGGGGACAGCATCAAAATGGCGCCCGACTAGTGTGGCTTTCATTTTCTAAAAAATTAACTTTCAAATGTTTTTTTCAAATTTTTCAAAATTTTTGTGTTTCAAATTAGTGTACCAGTAAGGGCTCGCGTAGGAATAAAGGAATCACGAGGAAACGGACGCGACGCGCAGACAGCCAAAGGAGCGGGCCCCTGGCGATAGGCGCGCGTCGAGTTACGCGCCAGAAGCGCATCAAGTTACGCGCCAGGCGCGATAACGGCTGTGGGAGCGGAAGTCCGCGTGCCTCACACAGGGATCGGGTGCTGCAGCTGCGCAGCTGCTACGCGCATGAACATGAGCCGTGACGGAGCGGTAAGCAAAGACATGGAAGGGGTATGCCACGCATGCCTTCTGCCAGGGTTGCTGATAAATCATGCCGCGGCAGGGATTTTCGCCACCTGTACCTGCGACACGGAGAAGAAGCACAAAACAGACTTTGACGACGGAAAACCAGGGCCGACGTCTACATTTAAGTGCGGCGCGAGGGGGTGTCATCGGCGGCCCGATGAGGTGGCGTTCTGCCATCAGTGCGGCACCGTGAGGCAACGCTCGTGCATCGAGGCCCGGGAGTTCAACTTCAGGAATGGGCTGTTCATGTGCCGCGCATGCGAGCTCGCGCTGGACAGACCGTCAGCGACGCCGGCGGCCCCTATCGCACTGCGCCCCGGCGGTACCCTCAAACTGCCGGAGTTCGGAGGGCAGGAGCAAGAGGACCTCGCAAAGTTCCTACGGACATGCCGAGACAAGCTGGCACGATACTCGGTTCCTACAGATGAGTGGACGGAGAAGGTGTGCGATCAACTGAGGGGGTGTGCCCTTGACTGGTGGACCACAGCCGGAGAATACGGCATGGAGTGGGGCGACTTCGCCAACGGACTGGAGGAGCGTTTCAACGACGCCCGTGCCCGGGCCCGGTGTCAACAATCACTGTTCTGCCGGCCTCATGAGGCGGGGGACAGCGCGGAGGCCTTCATCAGGTCTAAGGCGCGGCTCCACCGACGGCTGGCGGAAGGAGAGGACGACAGCAGAATGCTAGGGGTGGTCGTCCAGCTGATGCTGCCCGAACTGCGGCCATTCCTTAGGGCCGCCACCAACAGAGGACTGGAGACGTTCGTGCGGTTGGCGAACGAGGTGGAGCGCGACGTGCAAATCGTCCGCCGCGGCCGCGAGCCGTCTACCCGACGGCCAGGAGCGTCTCTACCGATGTTGGCGGCCCCCGAGGACTCCAGGGCTCTGGTACCGTACGTGGCGCCAGTGCCGAGGCAACAGGGGGAGCAGCCGTCCCGACGCGCCTGAACCAGGGAAACCACCGGGGTACCAAACCAGGGGGCTCCGCGCTGCAAGTACTGCCGCGAGGAGCGGTACCACTGGCACGAAGTCTGTCCCACGCGGGCAGCTGTCTGGCAAGCCCGCGGGGCGGGCGGTCCCACGTCGGGAAACGCCCGCTAGAGGGTAGTGCCATGGCTGGCCACTGTCCCTGGAAACCTAGCCCGGCCTCCACTGTCACCTCAGCGCGCCCCGTCAGGACGGACGGGCGCGGCTCACCCGACTCGTCAGCGGCCCGCACCGGGTCGTCGGCGAGCCGCACCGGACACCAGGTGGCCCCGGCGACACCGGCAGCACCTGCGGTGTCCGATGGCACACCGGCACACTCCGTCAGGACGGACGGGCGCGGCTCACCCGACTCGTCAGCGGCCCGCACCGGGTCGTCGGCGAGCCGCACCAGACACCAGGTGGCCCCAGCGACACCGGCAGCACCTGCAGTGTCCGCTGACACACCGGCACGCCCCGTCAGGACGGACGGGCGCCACTCACCCGACTCGTCAGCGGCCCGCACCGGGTCGTCGGCGTGCTGCACCGGACACCAGGTGGCCCCGGCGACACCGGCAGCACCTACGGTGTCCGCTGGCACACCGGCACGCCCCGTCAGGACGGACGGGCGCGGCTCACCCGACTCGTCAGCGGCCCGCACCGGGTCGTCGGCGAGCCGCACCGGACACCAGGTGGCCCCGGCGACACCGGCAGCACCTGCGGTGTCCGCTGGCACGCCGGCACGCCCCGTCAGGACTGACGGGCACGGCTCACCCGACTCGTCAGCGGCCCGCACCGAGTCGTCGGCGACCCGCACCGGACACCAGAAGGCCCCGGTGACACCGGCAGCACCTGCGGTGTCCGCTGACACACCGGCACGCCCCGTCAGGTTGGACGGGCGCCGCTCACCCGACTCGTCAGCGGCCCGCACCGGGTCATCGGTGAGCCGCACCAGACACCAGGTAGCCCTGGCGACACCGGCAGCACCTGCGGTGTCCGCTGACACACCGGCACGCCCCGTCAGGACGGACGGGTGCCGCTCACCCGACTCGTCAGCGGCCCGCACCGGGTCATCGGCGAGCCGCACCAGACACCAGGTGGCCCCAGCGACATCGGCAGCACCTGCAGACCGTTTGACGGCAGCGGCAGCGCCCCGGGAGCAGTGCGGTGAGTCGTTCCAATTAGGGCAGTTGGGACCTGGGGCGGGGCATTTACTCAAGATCCCCGTCAGGATGGATGGACAGACAGTCCAGGCCCTTGTCGACGCAGCCGCCAGCCACATGTATGTGTCGGCGCAGTGCTATAGCGTACGGGATATTGACTCAGGTGCGGAGGAGGTACAGTTAGCGACGAAAGGGGCGACAGCTCGTATTGTCGGGCGCGCGAACATCACCCTCTCCATCAGAGACCATGTTAGCCACACAACAGCACTAGTAGTAGAGGGGCTACGGGAGACGCTGATCCTAGGGCTGCCTTGGCTGGCGCAGGAGGACGCCACTGTGGTGGTCAGGGAGGGAAGATTGCCCGTTGGCCATCACGAGCGGCGCACAGTTTACAGCCTGGGCTATTGGCCACCCGCCGAGCAGGGGACACCAATCACGCTCGCGGACTTGAGGAATGGTGTGCCCGCTGCCCATGTAGAGCTCATAAACAATGTCTTGTCCCAACAGCCACAGGTGTTTGCGGCCACAGACATGCTCCGCCGTACCACAACCACAGAACACACCATCCCCACCCGACCTCACCAACCCCAGTTAGTAAAACTGTACGGGTTCGGACCCACTGAGAGGCACGTCATCCAGACCCAGATCACGGAAATGTTACGCGATGGAGTCATCGAACCCAGTGAGTCGCCATACAACTGCCAGATTGTCATGGCGAACAAGAAAGATGGCTCCATGCGTTTTTGTGTGAATTTCAAGCCAGTCAATTCAGTAACCATACCCGCCCCACCACCGCTTATCAACATAACAGACGCTTTGGCAGGGCTGGGCGACGCCCGCATCTTCACGTCCCTGGACCTCAAGTCCGGGTACTGGCAGGTGCCCGTGCGTCCAGAGGACCGCCCGAAGACCGCGTTCACTGCCCCTGACGGCCGGCGTTTCCAGTTCTGTGCCATGCCGTTCGGGCTGATGGACGCCCCCGTGACCTTCCAGGCCATGATGGTGCGTGTGTTAGACGGGTACGCGGGCAAGTTCGCCGCCGCGTACTTCGATGACGTCATCATCTGGTCACGGTCGTGGGAGGACCACGCCCGGCACCTCGGCCTGGTCCTTGAGTGGCTGGCCAGACACGGCCTCACGTGCGCCCCCCAGAAATGCCACGTGGGCGCGGCTGAACTGGTGTACCTAGGGCACATAGTGGACGCGGAGGGTTGCCGCCCCCTGCCAAAACACCTGAACCTTATTGAGTCCAAACCCGCCCCACGAACCTGCAAGCAGCTGCAGAAGTTGATGGGCCTTCTCAACTGGCTGCGCTCGTTCATTCCGCATTTCGCCAGCATCACAGCCCCGATGACGGACTTGCTGTCCCCCAAGCTCCGGTTTCAGTGGACCAGCGAGGCGGACGCTGCCCTGGACACCAGTTCCGCGAGTGCCACCAGCTCGCCCATCTGCAGCCTGACCTTCCCCTGTTCCTTCAGACGGACGCTAGTCAGGAGGGGATGGGGGCCGTTCTGTACCAGGTGGGGGACAAAGGCGTGCACCGGGTGGTGGAATACGCGAGCGCCAAGTTCGGCCAGCCCGAACGGCAGTACCATGTGAACGAGCAGGAGTGCATGGCCGTCGTTTGGGCTATGCGCCGCTACCCGCCACCACCTGGAGGGCCGCCGGTTCACGCTGCGGACGGACAGCCAGTGTCTCCGCTGGCTGGACTCCGCCCAGGGCCGCAAGTCGAAGTTCACGAGGTGGGCGCTGATGCTCCAGAACTTCGACTTCGCGGTCGAGCACGTCCCTGGACGGGACAACCAGTTCGCCGACGAGTTGTCGCGCCATCCCGACCCACACAACACGTTTCAGGATGACCAGGACTGGGAGGGGCTGTTGCCGCCAGAGGTAGTTGTGCCGCCAGTCACTCCGGGGGAGGCGCCCGCGACCTTATTTCACATCCCAAGGGCCCCCGAACATCCCGTCGTCTTGCCTGTGGAGACCCTGAGCGAATTAGTGGAATTCGTGAAACAGGCCCAGCGGACAGACGAACCCACACAGGCCGAGGTGCGGTCATGTGGGGAGCAGGCTCGCCCCTACCACAGGTGCGTAGACGGGGTGCTGGAGACCCGGGTACCAGGGGGCATGGACGCCTGGCGCCTTCATGTGCCGCTCGGTGCCCGTGAGCAGGTAATGGACTTCCACCACACGCACGAGCTGGCGGGACACCCAGGTGCGCACCAAACACAGTTAGACGTCCGTAAGACCTTCCATTGGCCGGGGGTGACGCGGGACATACGGGACCTGGTGCGGCGCTGCCAGCAGTGCCAGCAGAGGAAGACGAGGCGGTCTGACGGGGTGGAGCAGCAGCGTCCCCGCCGGCCCTGCGACCCGTTTCACACCCTGGCCCTGGACATAATGGGGCCCTACCCGCGGACCACCCGGGGTAAGAGGTTCTTGGTCGTCATCACCGACATTTTCACCTGGTGGGTCGAGGCCTTCCCGGTGTCCAACGTGCGTGCCGGAACCATAGCCGCCCTGCTGGACCACGAGATATTCCCGCGGTATGGTTTCGCGCGCGTGTTGCTGACGGACAACAGCTGTCAGTTCAGCGGGAGGCGCTGGAGAGCTGACTGTCGCCGATGGGGTCTCGACCACCACACCACCCCCATTTACCATCCCCAGGCCAACCCCACTGAGAGGCGGAACCAGGAGGTCAAGGCGCAGCTGCGGCTAACGTTGGGGGACGACCACTCCAAGTGGGACGTCCACCTGCCGAAGCTGTTGTATTGCCTCCGGCACCGCACCAACGCAGTCACTGGTCATTCCCCTGCCGAGCTCCTGTACGGGAAGAACTTGGCGTTGCCCGGGGAAAGCAGGGTGGTCGATGTCGCCATGGGCACAGTGGCACGCTCCAATCGTGAGGAGGGGAGGGAGCACGCCAGACAACATCAGGCCCAATTCCTGGCGGCCCACACGCCCATGAGTAATCACCCCCCACCCCTGATCCAGCCAGGTCAGATGGTGTATGTCAGGCAGCACCACTTGTCGTCCGGGGCGCGTAACTTTTGTGCGGGGCTGGCGCCCCGATGGTCGGAGCCGTGGGAGGTCCTGTGGAGGACGGGCCCCTCATCCTATGCGGTCCGGACGCCAAGGGGGCGGCCCGCTAAAGTGCACCGGGACGACCTGCGCGTAGTCGCACACGGGGTCGGTGTTGGCCCAACGACCCCCTCTTCACCATCCCCTACACTCCAGGAAGCTACAGATATGCCGCAGGAAGGAGCAGCCCCTGAACCCACCACCCGGGGGGACATGCACACGGGCGACACAGACGGGGGTAGCCCCGGTCAGGCTCATGAGTGCACCCAACCCGACCTCCGGGACACCCCGAGCAGGTCCCCGATGCCGCTGACTACAGTTCCGCACGTCTCTGAGGAGGTGGGGAGTCCGTTGGTCTGGTTTCCTGACGAGGAGGGGGAGGATGTCTGTGAGGAGGAGGACGACGAGCCACTGTGGCCGCTGGACCTCAGCCTGGCGGACGCCACGTTCCGGGTGTCCGTCGACGAGCCCGAGGACGGGGAGGAGGAGCCGGACAGTAGGGATAGGCGCCCCACCCGCAGACGTCGGGCCCCAGTCAGGACGTGCGGTGCGGACGACAGCGAGCCGGTAGAGTTCGCTCCTGTCCCCACCGTGGAGGCGAGTTGCCCGACCACCCGGACACGAGGGAACCCACCACACTTCCCAGTGGAGACCCCTACCAGCACAGTCCCCACCACACGACCACAGAGGGCCCGCCGACCCCCAGCCTACCTGGCGGAGTACGAGTGGTCCAGGTCCCCGTCGAGCTACTCCACCAGGGCGCAGCCAGTAGGGGGCGTTCCAGGGGTGCCAACACTCGGGGCCGGACCCATATCATCTCCCCGTCCATGTCATCCACTCCACCATCACGCCACGCCTAGACCACACTGACCCCCCACCCACTTGTCACCATATTGAGCTAGAAGAGGCACACGTCGCTGCCCAGTCCCAGGGGGGTAAAGGACACAGGTCAGGGCGTAACCCTTTATCATTCATTGAGTGGGAGAGGTATTCAGGGCAGAATCTTTGCATCACAACACACCACCACTGCACCGCGTATTGTAGGGCTCGCAGTGCGGTGAACGTCAGTGAAGTGCTCAGCGTGTGAAGCGAGGTGTTGATGCACATAGCGGTCTCAGGGAAGGGGGGGCATTTGATGCCGACCGCCAATGCTCCTCTGTCGCATAGACCGCTATGCCTCATCAGCGTCTCGCAAAAGCGTGTGCACCGAACGCGCCCGTGCGCGCAGCAAAGGGTAGTGCGAGCGTCGAGGCAAACGCCATGCAACGAGTGCTGCGCCGGTGGAGGGATCCGGCCGGGTGTGGCATATCCTTCCGCCGCACTACAACAGATTATTATAATTATGTTTCCACAGGTTTTTATTAAACATTATTTTTCATTAATTAATAATTCAGTCCTTGCAAAATCATGTTTCACTGTGCGATTTGTCCCGAACCTGGCCGGTTCAGTTTCCCGCGAAATTCACACGTTTCCGCGGGAGAGCTGGCGGGGGAGGGGGGTCGCGCGCGGCGACACCGGCAGTGTCCTTCGAGAGCTCATCCAGACCGGCAGCCTGCGCGCAACGCGGAACCTTTAACCTTTGCTTTCACCGACATGTAGTTTACAATAGTGTAATTTCTTTTCAACCTTTCACGTTCAGTTCCGCGGTCGGCCTAAATTTACCATTTACCAACTTAATTAAATCAGTGCTCCGAGATGAGTGTTCCACGTCATACGTAAGTACTGTGGGGAGTTTTGTGAATTTACGTCGGCGCTTCACGCCCCAACCTAGCCTACCGGTTACATAGTTTTGGCCCGCATGGGGCAGCCAGCAGGCGACGCGTGCCATCGAGCATAAGAACGAGTCAGTCCCTGGGACACATCTAGACCTCACGTAGAGTCGCCGGAGACACGGGCCTACGTGTCGCTAGCCCAGTTTATTAAGTGTAATGTATTCGTGAAATAGTTGTTCGTCCAAATGTTATCTGTCACGTCAGGGTTTATGTATCATCGTCGTACGGCATTGAGCCACCAAGCATAATAACGATTCAGTCCCTGGGACACATCTAGACACCACGTAGAGTCGCCGGAGTTACGGGCCTATGTGTTGCTAGCCCAGTTTATAAGAGCTAGGTAATAGTGAAGTGTAGTGTTAGTCAAGATATCGTGTGCCATGTCAGAGTGTATTTTGTAACTTTCGCCTCACGTGTACAAGTCCGCCCCTCACGCGCATTAAAATCGTGAGCCGCCACTGAGGAAGTGAGCTGCGCGTGTGACTAGTCACGTCGGGCAAACCGTTACGGCCAGAACGGGCAGCACCATGTATTGGGCTGTGCTGTATTAAATTCACCAACTAAACTTTGTGTTATTCTTCAGGCGTCCCGAGTGGCCATAACAGCTCGGGGGGCCCTACTGCGTTAACCCCTACCTCTAGCCACAAGGCCGAACCTTCCCTGAGATCACGAACCCGAGCAAAAATCACGTCTGAATAGTCAGAGGTAGCGGGGACGGCGTCAGTATGGTAAAGTTGGACAGTGTGTCTGGTCTGTTATGTATATAGGTAATAATATCCAAGTCTGTATTGCGAATAATCTTTAACGGAATGTAGCTTTAAGTTTCAATGTCATCTTACGCTAGTATTTTTTAATTTTTCATTTAAATTCGGAAGCTAGCCAAAATGTAATCTTCCAATTAAAAAAAAAAATCGTTTTAGTGCAGTAACCAAGTCTAATGAAATTAATTCAAGGGAATGCACAGTTTTAATCTGGCAATTTGTAAGATTGAAATTTGTTTTACCTGAAGGAAATTTGTATGTATTTGTATTGATTTATTAAAATTACAATACACGTATTGCGTCGTCTCTGTCATGGCGACGCTTATTGTGAAAGCAGAAATGTTCACCAATTTATTCATATTATAAAGAATTTGGAACTTTTATCTACCAGTCAAGCAAGTGATTGGGCAATTAAAGATACAGGTAGGTGTATTTGATCTGAACGCTTGTTGCCGGAAGCAGCGTGACTTTGATTTAATCAGTTCACTCATAACAATACGATGTTTTGTAATGGTTACAAGATTGCAATGCAAGTTCGTGTAATTTAACGTACCTTAAGTTATACTTTTTGTGATATAACATTGTGGCTTTTTTCATGTTAATGTATTGTACCTGTAGTTTGTACAGTGAAAAGTGTTAACCGGCACATTTGAGACTGCGGCGAGAGTGTTCTAGATCACGATACCATAATATTGGTGATGGAAGGCGGCGCTCACATCACTCTTACGTTAAGGGACAAGTGTCCATTACGCCCTATTCCTGCACTTGTACCGTAAGAATGGAAATGTAATTACAAGTATTGCCTTGTTGATTTAATGATATCGATTCCGGCAAGTGCGGGAGCTTATTTATTGAGGTTGGAATTGAGTAGGATTTCATGATTTGGTAACAGTGTAATATTGATGAAATGACAACCATTGAACAAAAATTTAAATTACTGATTTATAAATTGATAAACATTACTAATGCATCATTTCCAATAAGACAAGTTAGGGCTGACCAAAAACCTAAACCATGGTTAACCAAGGGAATAATTACATCAGGTGTAAAGCTAAACAATTTATATTACCTTAGTAAAAACAGACTGTCACAACACCAAATTTCAGCAATATTATAAGAACTATAAAAAAATGTACAGGAAAGTTTTAAAACTGGCAAAGAGAAAGAATGTACAGAACAGGATCACTCAAAGTGATAATAAAATAAAAACCATATTGAAAATAATTAATTCTGAGCTAAGCAGTGGCACTAAAAAAAAAAAGTAGGTAAATCTGTATTGTACGGATTAGCGCCAAAAAAAATCGTACAAATATGAAATAACTTTCATTATATGCTATCTTACGTCCTCTTTTCAGAACCGCCTGCGGAGATTAAAAATTCCAATTACTTTTGGAGATATCGAATTTTTTAATATTCATTTTTCGGCGATTTTTTAAAAAAAAAATTAAAAATCCGAAAATACCTTTATTCTGTGCTCTTTTACTTCCTCTTTTCATTAAACCCGGCGGAGATCAGAAATTCCAAATACTTTAGGAGATATGGAATTTTTTAATTTTCGTGATGTGCACTGATGCGTCGTTTGAGCGGGAAGCCTACGATTCACACATCCTTCTGGACATACCCGAATACTCACGTTGGCTAGCCTTCTTTTCTTAAAATTAGCAAGAAGTAATTAAAAATACTTTAAAACACTGTGGATGGTTGGTTATATTAGGTAAGTATAGCTACATTAAAAAAACTGTAAAATCATTTTATGGTTGCTTAGCAAATAACTTTTTAATATGTAGCTATCCAGCGCTAGGAAACCGTTTACATGATTTCACAGTATTTTTAATGTAGCTATCCTAACCAAATCAACCATCCACAATGTTTTGAAGTATTTATAATGTAGCTAACATAACCTAATTGACCATTAGTTTTCATGAGTTGCATATTTATTTACAATAAACAAAAAAAAAACCCGAAGATGCACGATCGGGCGTTGGCCTCTCGTCTGTAGTGATGGGTCGTTCGTTAACGATTCGTTCAAAAAGAACGAATCTTTGAGAGAACGAAATCTTGCGATTCGTTCGCGATGTAAAGAACCGGCTCTTTGAGAGCCGGCTCTTTGAGAGCCGGTACCTTGAAAGATTCGGAAGAACGAAAACGCGGAGAGAACGAGAGAACGAGAGAACGAGATGAGAGAACCGGCCACGCGCCCGGTCCGATTCGTTCGTGAAATGATTCATGACGTCAGGAGTCTGAAGAATTAGTAATCACAGCGTGTGCATGTTCATAAGAGCAAACGATAACTGATCAAATAAAATAGGGTAACATGAAAAGTATCTATACCTGAAAATGTCAACTGTTAAGTAGTGGTTTAAAATTGCTTTTTCACATTCACATACACAAATTTGGAAATAAAAAACTAAAAAAAAAAAACAGTATGAATTAAAAAATAACAGGGAAAGTAACTACAAATGTTCACATTTACCATTTTTGGGTTAATTAATGTACTTCATTTGTTTCTCTTCATACTGAATCGCAGTAGTAGTATTAAATTTTTGTCTTTTTTCTCTAAATGTGTTGGTCTACATGTAAACACTTTACTGTCACTAGAGTGTAAATAGCCTATATATTAATATTTGTAACTTAAAAAGTAATAAAATATAAATAATCTTGTTTCATATACGCAACTGTGATTCACTGGTTACGGAAAGCAATGTTCAAATTCAAATACAAAAACACGTACGTAATACTCTAAAGGATGAACGAGTTACGACACCTGATAAAAGAGCCAGATCCTATACACAGAAAAGAACGAATTGACCGAGATGAACGAATCGTTCTGAACGAATCATTTCACGGCACTGATCCAAAAGAACCGATTCGGTCAAAAGATCCGTTCTGCCCATCACTACTCGTCTGTTGAAAGAAGGCTTGCCAACGTGAGTATTCGGGTATGTCCAGAAGGATGAGTGAATCGTAGGCTTCCCGCGTTTCCACCATTGTTGCTTGTTTACAAGTATGATTTTTTTTTTTTTTTTTTTTCGCGACGTAATTGAACGACTACATCACGTAAAAAGAAAATTACGTGAGTTCCTACTGTTCATCCTTTTTCCCGGTTTGTTAGGTCAGGTCAGCTACATTATAAATACTTTAAAAGTAAACAACCATTAAAATTAATTTTATTATTTTTAATGTCCGTTCAGTTTCAAAGTATTTATACTGTAGCTGACCTGACCTAATCTACCTTTGTCCCGTTTTGTTAGATCAGGTCAGTTACATTATAAATACTTAAAACTATACAAGTAAAATTAATTAATATTATTTTTAATTTCCGTTTATTTTGAAGTATTTATCATGTAACTAACCTTACCTAATGGAAAATTTCTGTTATTTAGGCATTCACGCACACACGGCAAAATATAAAATGGCGTCTGTTGAATGATTACATAGGGCTTGTATTGCAAAATAAGAACGGCGATATCTCCAAAAGTAATTGGAATTTTTTATCTCCGCAGGCGGTTTTGAAAAGAGGACGTAAAAGAGCATATAATGAAAGTTATTTCATATTTGTACGATTTTTTTTGGCGCTAATACGTACAATACAGATTTACCAAAAAGTAAATAATCTGGAAATAAATGGTAAAATAAATCCTGACAGTGAAGAGATTGCTTTAGAATTCAAAAGGTTTTTTTTTTTTTACTGATGTTGCCGATTGATTAAACTCTACAAATAACAGTCAAATAACAAATGCTATTGAAAACCTGAAAATTAACTGCCCATTTAACAATAAATCAATTTACCTATACCCAACATCGTTACAGGAAATATTAAAAGTAATAAAAAAATTAAAAAGCTCAAATTCGACAGATGTCTATGGCATATCTAACAAAATAACAAAACTTGCTGGACATCACATTGCTAAGCCGTTATCACTATTAATTAATGAGGTTTTTATGGAAGGTATTGTACTAGATTGTTTAAAAAAAGCAAAAATACTACCTGTCTATAAAAAGGGAAATATACTAGAGGCAGCAAACTATAGGCCTATTAGCTTATTACCAATTGTTGCCAAATTTTTCGAAAAAGTGCTCTAATAGACTATCATCCTTCTTCACGGGCTGTAAAATTCTGAACAGTAATCAATATGGCTTCCAAAAACACAAATCAACAATAAATGCTGTACATAATTTTACTAGTAAAGCTCTCGAAATCTTAGATAGTGGTAACACAGTACTAGGCATTTTTTGTGATTTGTCTAAAGCTTTTGATCTTGTTAATCATGAAATATTGCTTGAAAAACTTAATCATTACGGTATCCTAGGCAAAGCACTTGGCTAATGAATTCATATTTGCACAACCGTAAACAGAGAGTGGAAATAAAATCATACAATAAAATAGTGTTTTCAGACTGGAAAGTCATTAAACATGGATTCCCTCGAGGTAGTAACCTAGGACCCCTATTGTTCTTAGTGTATATTAATGACCTGCTGTCGTCCAGGTTATTCCCCGGGAAGGGTGCAGCTGTGCGGCTGCTCGAGGTAGAGGAGGGTTCAGGCCTCGTGGTCTCCGGGGAAAGCGAACCTGGTGCTCGTAATGACAACATCCAATAAATCTGGTTTTATTGTCACCCTGACCCTGATACATGGGGCTGACCCCGACCCTGCCTGTGCACGTCTAAGGGGGAAGCCCGGCTCCGTGAGCTGTGCCACGCCGATCTGTGCCGCACTGCAAGTCAATGCGATACTGGCTCTGACACGAATAACGACTATCGTCCCTATGGTCCAGCGACTTGACTGTGTCCTGTGGCCTGAAAAGTCCCTCGGCCGTGCCCTGACACGAGGTCTACTGGCCACACGGCGTTCAGGATATACTCCAAGTCGCTGTGGGTTGCGAGACGTGTCTTGCGTCTGATTCGTGACTCTGTCTGTCAGGGCGCCCGTGCCACGAGGGCTACTCGCGATTCTCACAACATACATATATATATGTACACAAAATTATTTACGACAGCCTAGATTTTAACACACTATATACATTCGCACACTCAGAGGCAGTGTCTATGATACAACTACAGGATGGTGCAGTTAAACCTGACTAGTGGCTGAGAGCACGGAAAGTTGGTACCTCGCACACGATAGGTTTCCGTGTTACACATGCGAGGCTGATTGCAGTCCAAGCTGTCGTCGTGGCTAAACTGACTAACACAGAATTACTCTTCAAGTCTCTCAGTTGCGTCCTGCGCCCGCCTGAGTGGCGGCCTCACGGATTGTCTCGTCGGCCTAGACTCTACTGGCGTTGCTACGTGGTTCAGCGCGTCTAGTAAAAAGCCTACCCTCGTCCTGACCAGCGACGCTGAGTGACTCTGCTTACCAGCACGGGGAAACCGCGACCCCTCCACTCTCGTGACCGGCCGTGCCCGTGACTCGCTTGCGACTGACTCCTATCCGCGCACGGCGCTACCCCGCCTCCCCCTCCCCTCACCGTCTCCCACGGAGCTCGTGACGTGTCGCAGGCGGGGCGGGACCTAAGTCGCCCAGTGCACAATCAGAACATAAAGACCCTTCAAATAAAAGTAAAAAATATATACAAATTCAGTCTCTTCTGTGATAAATAAATTGTCTGCTGAAAAAAAAAACACATTGCCCTCGTCGCCGGGAAGTACTGTCGTACTTGTTGGTACCACTGCGCCTAACTGGCTCCAACCCCCCCGCCTTAGCTACACTGCACCACACACGCATAACTGGCAGGAGGGGCGTTGCCTCGTCATAACGGCCTGTAGGAGCTAGGTAGGCACTTGGTTCGATGTCACTGCCTTTAAACATCCCACAAGCCAGCACAGTGCTATTTGCTGATGACACCTCAATACTAGTGAATGGTAAAAATATAGACAACATCGTATCCAAGGCAAATTTAATCCTTGGCCATCTAAATCACTGGTTGGAAGCAAATAAACTTGTACTAAATACCTCTAAAACAAATTGTATAAAGTATAAAGACCATATTAACTCTGTCGCTAGCAGGTTAAGTGTATCCTGCTATGTACTAAGGAGACTGGCAGACGTAGTTAGTATTGAATCATTAAAAACTGACTACTACGCTCACTTCCACTTTATAATGACATATAATATAGAAATCTGGGGAAACTCAGTGGGAATTGAAACAATTCTAAATTTACATAAAAGAGCTATTTGTATAATAACACATGACAAAATGTCAGCTCACTGTAAACAAAAATTCAGAAAACTTAACATCTTAACAGTCATAAACGAGTAGGTATATACTAAGAATACATACTCTTATTCATACATAAGGAGAAACGCTATTTTCAAAAAAATCTAGATATTCATTTATACAACACAAGAAACTCAAATAAATTGAGGATAACAGTTCATAATACCAGTCAGTATGAAAAGGGCACAAATTACATAGGCAATTTACAACTTATTGCCACAAAATGTCACAAATATAAGCGATTTATCTATATTCAAAAGAACAATCAAACAAGTTCTGTTAGAACATCCTTCCTACTCTCTGATATAATTATTTGACCTAATAACAGATAGTAAAACTAAACTCTGGTAAATCCTATTTAAATCCATCACAAAACGAGTAGAAAAATATTGAGTTTTGTAAACTAACTCTTCACTCTGAGCCTTAGACTTGAGTTTATACCATTTCTTATGTACCCATGTTTTTTTTCTTCTCTCTTACTATTGAAATGTAAAAGTACTCTGTAATATTAAGTTTTTGTGGTTGTACAGTATGTTTGTATATATGTATATATTTGTATTAATTGACTTGTTCTATATCCCGGAGTCCTTACCTCCATATGGGATCTACAGATCAAGAACTGAATAAATAAATAAATAAATAAATAAAAATTAGAATTAACAAGTGTTGATGTGTACTTAGTTGTTTCTTTGTTTGGGTAGTACCACAGTACTAATGGAAATATAGATTGCTTGTGATGTGTGTAATGTTCATTGTTTGGCTAATGAAAGGTGACGGAAAATATATAAAGTGGCAACGAATATGTGTACATTGTAGATTAATAAACTATGTTGGAATTGGTTTGAAGAGAATTGAATAATTAAAGTACAGACAAAATTACTTCCAATAAGAGTTGAGTAGGATATGTATAGTCGTCTGAAAGAAAGAATCAAATTTGTATGTGGAATGAAGGGTTAGGGGAAAAATGTGTAATTTAATATGTTAGGTTAGCACTTGGTTCAGGTAATGAAAATAAAGTGAAAGGTTGATTAGTTTATGTCAGCTACATTATAAATACTTTAATATATATTGGATGGAACAGTGTATCGTACGATAGAGGTCAGTTATAATATTACTATAACTACATTTTACAAGATGAGCAGAGGAAACCTGGTATTGGCTGGAGTACTGTAGATGCAGTATTTTTTGCTATTTCATTTTGGTATATAAGTTTTTGGTAAAATTCTACCCTTTCTAGTTTTTTGATGCCAGTATTTCATTTTTTAAAATGAAGACCTTTAACAATCAATTGTTCATGGTATTGTGATGTTGAATAGTCCTACCTCCCACCCAGTCTAGTTTGTTTTGTGATACCAGTATTTAATTTGTTTAACTTGAGACTTTTCGAGATAACGTTTTCTTGGTATTGTGAAGTAGACTACAGTCCCACCCAGTCTTAAGTGTATTTTGTGATACCAGTATTTTGTTTTTCATAATTTTATCACTTTTTATGCAACTTTTATTTTTCAGCATCGTGAAGTTTTGTAATAAATGGTGCTCACTTTATATTTCGCAATATCTCCATCAATTGTAATGCCTGCAGACATAATTTCTTTGATGATGAAAATCAGTATATAGACTAGTTTATGATATTGAAAACGCATGATATTAAAAAAACATATTTGTGTAGGGGTGGTAATGATGTAAGCGATGCCATCTTTGGTGACATCATCATTATTGTTATGGAATCCAGATCTAGACTAGTCCCGATATCTCAACCATATCGCGATGTAAACTAAAATTTTTTTTTTAATTTAGTGGAATTACCCTTAACAAACCTTTCTCTCACAATTGAAACACACACACCACACCTCTCACCTAACACAGCAAACAAAATGCACAGAAAACTCTACTAGCAATCTCTCATAAACAATTGAATACCATAAAACTACTTACCTTTACTGGCTTTATGAAAATAATTTACTATCAGTATTACTGTTATATTTATTAAATTTACATCAATAAAATTAACCATTCCATCATTAAATTCATCCAGTATCATTACATATGAACCGTTACTTGTCTCTTCACAACAATCACAATAACACTTTCATTTTCTACACCATACCAATCTGACATGTATGAAAACCAAAACCTTTAGTCTGTTTTTTTACTGCACCAGAAGACATAATTTTACTTCAATTATTCACTTTATACTTAACTCCCATTCGTTATTGCTTAAATACATACAGAACTGTTTGATATTTATAAAGTTTGTTTTGACTGAAAGAGTTACCGATGCAGATTTTATAGCAATGAGCAGCCCACGGTAATGAGATAAGCCTGGTTCAGTAAATCCCAAGCTTTCATCTGGAATAAGAAGGGATCTGAACTAACCCTACTCTGTTCATTTCTATTAGTGTTTCCTTAAAGGCACCTTACAGTGTCTCTGTTCAATATCTGCCTGTCTGGTATACACTACTCTTGAATATTTATTTGCTCTAATCTTTAGGCACCTACAGCCTGGCAGTTTTAATAATGCAGGGATGAGGCAGCATCTACATGGATGGAATAAGGCTGACACTTAATTGGAGCCAGCTGCCCTATCCGAGGGACAGACCTGTCATTCCATCCAGTCTGAAGAGTGTGAGGTGAGATGAGTTGGGGTGTGGAGCAGTGATCAAATGAACTGGTGGGGGGAAACAGGAGTACCTGGAGAAAACCCACAGACCACATCAACGTCCACCACGTTTCCCACTTGTGGAAAAACCTGTGTTCGACCCCGCCGAGAATCAAACCCGTATCGCCTTGGTGGGAAGCGAGTGTTCTAGCAACTCGACCACGGCACATCCCTTCCACTAGTATATAATTGCTATGAGCAGTCTGGTTCCAAGAAAGCCTTACGTGGTCGTGGTGCCGTGTTCGCTAGGTGCGCGGGGCCCCGGGCTGCGATGAAAGCCGTGTGGTGCAGCCTCGGAAACTGGAGAGGCACGTGTCTTTCGTCTCCCCACCACTCCTAATGGGAGGAACGCGTGCTGCCCCCGCCACCCTGCTTCGCCGACGCCGACAGCTGCTAGAGTCCGAAGCGCCGCGCTCGCTCGGCCTTCGCTCCACACCTCTGCAGTTTGCAGCTCGGCCGAGGGCCGTGGTGGACGCAGGCTGATGAAGTCTGAGGCACGGAGCGTCGCTGGCTCGACAAGCAGCTGTGAGAGCTAGTGTTTCATGTGGTGTATCCTTCTAAACTAGATTAGCTTGGGTCTTTTTGTATCATTGCCATCTTGGTTTTGTTTCCAGCAAACATCTTAGATGTTTTAAACAGTTTTATGTAAAGTTTTAGCTATTTCGCTCTCACTTTGGTTTCCTTTTGTCCGCTGCTCGGATCTCTCTCCACAGATCCTGGGTACACCACACGATTCATCACCGTACAGAGTTTTTTTTTTTTTCCCCTTAGACTCATATTATGGGAACTAGTTGTGCTAGTGGTAAATGACAATCTCACTTTCATACATCAGGCATGTAGGAAGAAAGTGTCTGGAGCAATACTAAAACTGGGGGCAATCTTTTACTGTTTTTGTTTCAAAGCTATTTTAATTATTTACATCAGTTGTACTAATTATACATTGGAAAATTAATTATTTTCTAGTTAGTAGACCATTTAAAAGATGTTGATGAGTATATTGTTAGCTGAGACTAGAAATCGATTTTCGGTAAACTCTGAAACACTTTACAAAACAGCTCCCAAATATCATAAACATACTGCCTGCGTGTATTGCATAGTTATTTTGGTAATTGTTAATGTTAACTTCATTATTTTATTTTTAATGCAATATGTATAACTTTTGAAAAAATTTTTATTATTTGTGTCAAACCATTTTTTTAATTTCAGAATTTTTAAATTTTTTACTTTTTTTTTAATGAAATGTTGGTAGCAAAGTGTTGCAGTTCAGTACATTCACTATGTGTTCTTGGCATGTAGTCAGTTTCTTTTTGTGCTATAAATAATATTATTACATGAAGTATAAAATTGTTAAATTTAATAGCTGAAACTCCAAAAATTTAAAAAGAAACATTTACAGCAGTGGTGGTTTTAATCGGTAGGAAAAGTAATGAAAAAGCTAGCTGAATTCATAATATGTTCTAAAATAAAAAAAAAATAATTTTTCAGTTGTATGTTAAACTTAAAATTTTTATTTAATTTGTAAACACAGCAATAGTTAAATCATCAAAAAAATTTCAAGCCTGCTCTCATAGTATTTAAAATTAAGTATCAGTATTTCTAAATAATTTTTACTAATTTAGCAAGCCTCCTTTTTTTTATTGCATTTAAGTTATGTCATTTTACTTTGTAATTTAATTTATCAGATACTGTCTCTTTCTATTCCTGTAAGATGGTATGTGTTAAGTAGTGTTTAAGAACGTAAGGCTTTAGCATTAGCAGTTTTATGTATTTTACTATTTTTATATTACATTCTTTCACTATACCAGTAGAAAATAAAATTTGTGTGTTTGTGTCCAGTTCCAAGTTTGTGGTAACTGACAACTCTGTGTTTTAACTTATGTCTAGCTTGTAATTATTTGTGATATCTAGCTTGGTAAGACGATTGACTGGAATATGTATCCTGTCACTAAATGATCGCATTGGAACAAGGTAAGCAGACATTTCCAAGTTAAGGCTTGAATGTTCTGGGGTCCTTCAGTTAGAGGTAAGTTGCTTTGTAAATAGCTCTTATTTGTTTGCAAACACAGCATTGTATTTTTGCCTTACTTTTGCTGCCTTCGTTTTTCATTACTGCCTTTTTTTTCTCAATACCCACGCTTGAAATGAATGGCAAATAAATTACTGCGTGGCTTCATGCCGTATTTTGTGTAGTTCTAAGTCAGGTTGTCCACATTCTGGAAAGTCAGGCGAAAGTTAGGGATGTTGGTCAGGGTGTCAAGGAATTTACTTTAAATCCTGGAAAAGTCAAAGAAACTCAACAGTGGTAATTAATTTGAGAGGAAAATTTCAAGCTCCAGACTGCCATCACTCAAGACAGTGGAAGAATTTTTTCAAAAGGTATTTTGGTGCAGTGTTATACACTATAAAATGGCATATACAATGTTCTGTTTGAATTATAATTTTTGTTAATAATTCAAGGTCAGCTATGAAAACGGTGGAGTCTGTATTTTCATAATTTATTTCTGAATATTGCTAAATAGGTGAATTATTTAAATAAAGTCTGAAAAATTTGAAATTTCATTTTTTTTTTACGAAAAGTCAGTGAAATATAATTGTAGAATTTTGTGGACAACCTGTAAATGAATAGCTTAAAAAAATTTTAGTTGTAAAATATTTAAGGAATTATAACCAGTATGAAGGTAAAACAAGCTTGATAGTATCATCAAGGGGGGAAAAGAGGTAAGATGAATTGTGTATGGTACACAGAATTACAAAATTAATGCACTTTACATTCATTCAGGCAGTCCCAAAAAGACTCCTAATTTTCCATCATTTACACAGTTTTGCAAACAAGTTAAAAGACTAGTTCTTGGACTTTGCGTGAACATCGAAGGTGTGCTTCAGCTTACAGCCAGCCTTGCTGGCCTCGGCTGATTGGCTCTGCTAGTACGCACTATAGTTTATCCGCCTGATATGCCTGTGGCTTTATTTGGATAACCATGTTTGGCCATTTTTCAGGCTTTTCTTGACATTTATTCAGGAAACCAGGTGTTGGTTGATACTGTTGTAGGTTCAGAAATTTTTATTGAATGCAGAGTTTTGAGTTTATATTCAAAACAAACCTCTTAAGGAATTTATAATATAAATCAGGAAATGGAAACCCTTCTATACAGGGCCGTAACTAGGCGGGGAGGGGGGGGCAAGCGGGGCATACGCCCCGGGCGCAAAGCTGTGGGGGCGCCGAAATCACTTGCATTGTAATTCCTACTACAACTGGTAACTGGTAAAATGTTTTTGCATGGAAGTTACAGTAGCACAGAAACTGTTACATGTAGGTATGGAAAATGATTAAATTGCACCATTTTTCCGTGGGAAAGCCCCCAGTCATCAGCTTTATTAGTGTGGTATGTGCAAAAAAAAAGAGGGGGGGGGGGGGGCATAAATCCATTCATGCCCCGGTTGCCAGAGACTGTAGTTGTGGCCCTGCTTCTATATAATATAAAAAGTTGTGAAAATCCTTTTGAAATCACCTAATCATGTAATAATCATAATTTTAAAACTATAACCAGTCTTTGAAATAAAGTTATTTTGTGACTGGATTTAACCAGTGGTCTCAAAGCCAGTGTCACCATATCCTTATGCAAAATTCCACTTCTACAATGGCCACAGAACATGGTTTCTTGTTATTAGTTGATATTCTTCTTTGGATATGGTTGCATTAGGCTGTTCACAAAGGTGAAATGCTGTGTATGGAAACACAATCACTTATATCACCAGGGTCTGGAAGCCTAAGATTCACACCCGTCCATTCCGAGGCCAGAGGCTCTAACTAACATAAGTTCTCCGCTTGCTCATGCAACTTAAGTAGCACATATTATAGGATAAAAACATGAGGTAAAGATGTTGAGATCGTCTTCAGTGACGGTGAAAGTATAGAATTGTCAAGCTACATTAAAAATACTTTAAAATAATATGGTTAGGTTAACTACAATAAAAATACTGTGAAATCATGTCAACCATTGGTTAGATTAAGTCAGCTACATTACAAATACTATAGAATGAGGGAAATTTGTTACGTTAAGTTAGCTACATCTTAATTTGGTAAATCCTTACTAGCCATTAAAATTATTTTACAGTATTTTTAATGTATCTAACCTAACCTAATCAACTATCCATTATTTTAACGATATCCCAAATTGTTTAATATAAACAAAAAACCTTAGAATGTTATACTACTAACATTTTTTAATTTTCCTTCAAAATTAAGTGTTTTAACAGATCAGCATAAAACTTCTAATGAATAGCCTAAAAATGTAATTTAAATTTCAAATTATCGATGTAAAGATTTTAGATAAACTGAGATAAAAAAACTAAATGTGTACAAACTGGTGTTGATTTTAGTTTTCTTACCAGGGTCAGTCTGCAGTTTAGTTCAGGTGATGATAAGATAGTGTTCAAATTCTATAGCAGAGTATACTTGGGTCTAGCAGGAAATTAAATACTAATTTTAATTTTAGCTAGTATGAAAGTTTATGTATTATAATTATAATATAACATCCACATCAACAAGTAATTATTAATATTTACTGACATTAAAATTTTGTATAAGTGACGCTAATTGCTGGAATAAATACGTATATGTATACACAAGAATAATTTTGTGTTTCTCATGTAGAACTTTGGAATATAGTTTGCTCTATTTGTTCATTTCAGTGTTTAAAATAAAACTAGCTGGTTCAAAATTACTGCTGTGTTTGCGGGAATGTAAAAATCAAAACAAGTTTTAGACTAGCTGATGTACATGTAAGTAGTTAGTTCTTTTTAAGTTGGGTTATTTTGAAGGAAAAGAAGTATTGTATTTTTAATTTGGTGTTCAAATCTTTGAATGCATGTTGCAATGTGTTAACTGTATTTTTTTTTTGGTTCATGATGGATGTACATATTATTTCTGTTAAATAACTATAAAGTTGTAATACTGGATTCAGGTGTATGAGTTATGTAAATAGCACACTAATCTTCAAATTCATGATTTTGCTGAATAAGTGCCTGAGTCAATGATTATTCTCAAACTAGGTAAGCAAGTGCTTAAGATTTAAGGCTTGGGTAGTTTCTTAGTTATTTAGTCAGTTGTAAGTTGCTTTGAAGATGGAAATGTTGTGTACGTACGTATACACATAGGTTCACACGTAGGGTGTATAACTACTTTATGTATAATACATACTGTATATTTCTTGTATTGCAAGGTTGTATGTATGTATGTGGATATGTTATATTTTTATAAAATTTATCATAATATATTTAATTATTTTTTTAAGTTGAAAGGTTGTTAGGTTGAAAATGAGCCAGTGGTAAAGTTTCAGTAATGGTAGTCAGTGAATTGGTTGCTGCTTACAGTTAATCACAAGGTGTTTATCCTTCTTAGAAGTAAATTGTATGATCCTCAGTAAAGGTAAGAAAGTGCTTTCAAGTTAAGGCTTTGACGAATTTGTAGTACTCTTGTAGAAGTAAGTTGCTTTGTAAAAAGCATTCAGTATTTTATTTTAGTTGAAGTGAATGGCTGTAAGTTTAATACAATTATGAATGCATTAGTATTTTCGCTTTTATGTGAAAAAATGGTGGGTAAGCCGGGAATTAGTATTATTTAAAAGTAAGTAAGAGCACAGTTTTATTAGGAGTTTGTCATATTGGGAAAATTGTAATCTTTTCTAGAAATATGATATGATGTTACTTGAAAGTTTGTTAGAAAATGCTGTTACTTTTTTAGAAATTAATCATTAGGCCCTATAAAATAATTTACCCATGGCAATGAGTGAATAGATATCTATATAAATATGAAAAATTAAGTAAACCATCTTCAAATAAAATATACACATTATAGTTGGGTAAAAATCAGTGGTAGTTTATGGTTTGAATTTTAAAAAATATCACTATTAGTAAAATACGTCAATGAATTAGTAATAATTCAGCATTTATTCAACTGAAAAGTCTTACTTTAAAGTCACTTAATATTAATAAAAGTGAAAAATTTGCAGTCATTGAAAATTATATTGTTAATAGTTGTATGATATATATTATAAAGATCTTGATTTGATCATTTGTACTTTTACAATGTATTTTCAATATAGCCAAACTGGGAAAATATATATGTGTAATTGGAAGATGTGTATAGGTATGGTTTGAAAAAAAATAGCTTAAATTTAAAGATTATGTAATGTGATGTTACATTTGTAATCTGGTTGGACTTCTAATTATTTCTCCTGTACTATTCTGAGAATGATTTCTCATATTTTTCAAAAGTTTTCTTTCGGGAAAAATCACACTAAAAATTTTACCAAAAAAAAAAAAATATTGATACATTATGGTAAAATTGCCAAATTAAAGTTTGATTAAATTTCCTGTTATGGCATTTATACTGACATACTACCTTCCTCCAGTTAGTTTCATTGTGTAAATATATATTCTGCAGGTCTTGATATGATTTTTATCCATTTTAGTAGTACTTAGGGTATTATTATTATTATTATTATTATTATTATTATTATTATTATTATTATTAGTAGTAGTAGTAGTATTTAGCTGAACTACATGCACTATTAATATAGTTAAAGTAAGTTAAAAAAAACTATATAAATACCAGTATATTACAGTGTATGACTTGAGATTTTCCTCCCGTCAAATGTGATCACGATGAAGTAAGGTAAGCAGACATTTCCAAGTTAAGGCTTGAATGTTCTGGGGTCCTTCAGTTAGAGCTGAGCTGCTTTGTAAATAGCTAATGTATATATTAGAAGTATGTATCCTCACAATTAGTGGAACTGTACAAACCTAAGGGTCTATTAGCTTGAACATAAGTTTATTTACTTAAAAGAAAGAAAAAAATATTTTTTGCAGTAACCTTATTTATTAGTTTTGCCAGTTAGTTGGCACTGTTATTGATTTCATACTTGTAGCATATCTTTGGTTTAATTGAAATGATTAAGAAAAACAAATTCAATTCTCATTGCAGAGAAAAAGTATTGTTTAGTTGTCACTCTCTATTTTAACAATATTTGTACTTGGAAGAAAATATTTATGACAATGACTTGTATTAGAACAAAAAAAAAATGTGTTAAATACCAAGTGTGAATAATACCCTTTGGCTTTACTGTAACTGATTATGGATCTGGTTAACTATGAGTATGAAATTATACTGAATATATAGATGCAAATTTTTTTTTATTTCAACTAAATTATATTTTATTTTTCAAGATTCAAAATATTTACACAAAAATAGTAATTATTAGAGTAAATGTAATCTTGGGTATTCAAAACATTTTTGAAGATGACTAAGTTAAATTTTACAAAATAGGCCAGTTTGTAGGAAACATATGCTAAAAGATTACCACAGCCACTCAAATATGAGTGCTGTTAACTTGCAGAAGTAGGTAAATAAAACATCTGTTTTGTACAGTTAACGTAATGATAATTAATCCATCTAGAAAAATGGAAAAATACTACACATTTAATTTAAATTTTATTTGCAACCCCAATTTTAAGTATTTAAAACGGGTTTATATAGGCTCTTCCAATGGTTGAATATGCATAACTCTTCTAATTATCACTGTGGTTAAAAAAAAAATTGTTTATACCTTTTTATAAGTAATCACTTCTCAATCATTGTAGCATACTTAAAATACTCATTGTATGTAGGAATTATATTCAGTTAGATCCATTAGTGTTAGGAAAGTACTAATAAAATTTCTTTTTTTAGAAATACAGTAAGCATTTGTAGATCTGTTGTATCTGTTTGGTTAAAAGCACTGTCATTACATTGTTATTACTTTGTCATGCCACGTTGTCATTACTTTTTTGTGCAGTAAGAGTGAACGTAAATAAAATTCAACATACAGCTCAAACACGCTATGTGTTGTAGGTATTTTGTTAGTAAAAAATTTTGTCTCATCCAGTCCATTTAGTGTTGAATATTATTGTATGGTACATTCAGTTAGCTCAATTAAGCAGTAGTATGTAGGTTTAGTAAAGTATTTTGTGTTATAAATCTGTGGTGGTAAAGCATGTTTGTCTGTCTAATAGATTACAAGTAATTATTTTTGTGACAATACTCATACTTAGCAAGTAAGTTAATATAAGCATGTCATATCTAGCTACTTTAAGGTACTGGAGATAATGCTCCTGACGTAACATGATCGTGTTGAAGCAAGGTAAGCAGACATTTCCAAGTTAAGGCTTGAATGTTCTGGGGTCCTTCTATTAGAAATTAGTGGCTTTGTAAATAGCTGTTAATGTGTGTTTGTTGGAGTGTGCTGGCTTTGTTGGCTGAGTGTGAGGATTGTAACACTTGTGTCTGATATGTGTGTGTCATGAGTGGTTGTCATCAAAATATTTTGTCAAAGAGGAGGCTTGCTAATTGGGTCTTATCGTATCTGCTAGACTGAACTTGTATGCAGTCATTGTTGGCTACCCGTCATCTTAGGAAGCATCTTCAGTCTTTCTTGCTTTCAAAATTTAGTGGTTATTTCATAATATTAAGGAAATAAACTTAGTGTGTACAATTTGTATGAATTGTGAAACTGTGAACTTCACGTACCGTACATATGAATAAACAGACACATACACATAAATATATGTTAAGTTTTATTCATATGGAAGGTTTTTCTTAAAGTTTATTCATTGTAGATAGTAATAGCATCTTTTAATTTAGTTTTGGAGACACCACTACTGTAAGTGAAATTCTTTTTTGGGGTTCAAGAGAATCATCATGCTTCTTTGAAACAATGTTTGAATAGTTTTAATTGAGTATTTTAGTACTCATTGCCTCTATATCATTTTTATATAGTGGTGTGAAATGAATTTTAAATTAGTGATTGCATGGTCTCTCAAAATTCCCTTTAATATGTTTCTAAATAATATTTCTGTTTGATTGGTGTACATAGTTTTTAGTGTTATTTGATTCTGTTTCACCGTATTATAAGTGTTTTAAAATATTCTTGATTTGTTTTGTCAGTTTTGGTATCAAAAATTTCAACTGCAGTTATATTTTTGGAGGTATTGGCTTTGTTTTATGTTTATGACCAGTTAAAAGAAACCTCAAATTAATAAAATGCTTTAATAAATATAAAAGGATTGTTTTTTAGCAAGCATTTTATTTGATTCTTGTTGAATTATTATGAAATTGTATTTAAAATGTTAAAACACTTATTATGTAACTGTTTTGAAAATATTTTAACCCTTTCAGACCTGAGTTTTTACAATTCTGAAAAAAAATAAACAAAGTGCACAGTTAGGATAATATTAATTTTCTAATGCTCACACAATATTTTTTTTTTCAATTTGGTGATTTTTTATATAAAAAATTTAATGTGTACAACTGTGCACAAACAGATTGGGATGATGCACTATTGTAATACGGTCACTTATTTGATTTATATTAAAAATTTGTAGTAATAAATCACTAAACATACAAAACATACATAAACACATGTACAAGAATGTGAAAGTCATATAAAATAAAATACTGCAACATATAATGGGAAATCTGAAACACACACAATTAGACAATATTACATAAAGCACTGCAATAATATAATTATATGATAGTACACAAAACACTGCACTCATATGACTGTTAGAATCACTGTGTGTGGTACATCAAGAAACAGTTCTTATCTTTATTTAGGCATAAATGCACTTTGCACTTCTGACACAAAATTCGGGAACGTCCAGTGCACTTAGGCATTTTACACCGCGTACCCAATTTTTCACTCTCATGGATAGGCATATGGTCGACTCCATCTTGCTGGACTTCAACACCTGGCCTCACCTCTCCCTTCCGCCTCTGGACAACAGGTTGTGTGGAGCAGTTTTCTTCCAATGAAGGACGTCCACGTTTCTTTGTAGTTGCCCGTTTTCCAACAAAAACCAGGCTTTCTGAGATCTTCATCCTGAAGTGCAACAAATCTGTTTTTTTTGTGGAATTTCTAGGGCTTCTGCATCCTTCCTGTATTCCAGCCATGACAGTGTAATAGCCATGTCTATTGCATGAAATATCATCCTTAGTGTCCACTTTTTGGATTTTATGAAGGTGCGGTAGTAGCTGATGAGCTGATCCAACAAATCTACACCACCCATGCCATGGTTGTACAATTTAACTACCTCTGGTCGCTCTACAGGTATGTACTTCTTCAGCGTCTTAGACCAACGATCTACTATGTCCGTTTTCCCTTTGCCTACAAAGTTCGAACCCATAACCACCGTTTTATTATCGACCCATTTTGTTAGTGTCACATTTTCTTCCCGGTTTGTGACTTCTTCACAAAAACCTCTTTCTTTCTTCATCGCATCTTTATCTGATATCAAAGTAGTGTTACCGAATCTGTTAATTCTAACAGTCCCTGCAGCATACACCCCCCGTTCCAAAAGAACTTGAAACAGTGCATAAGAAGAAAAATAGTTGTCGAAATAGAGTTTGTGGCCTTTTTCGTCACCAATTCTCTTTGCGAGCTGCAGCACCACTGATGGTGCAAGGCCATACAACTTCTGGTTACCAGGATCTATTTCGGCCATGTTTGCCTGGTAAATAACAAAATCATAGGCCAAGCCAGATTTACCACACAAAAAAAAAATCTTCACACCCCAAGGGCAAGGTTTGCCCTTCATGTACTGTTTTATGCTAAAGCGCCCTGTAAATGGTACGATTTGCTCGTCAATACAGAGGTGCTCTTCTAGTTCAAGGGCCATGCACCTTGAACGAACGGCATCATACAGTGGTCGTACTTTGTACAGCTTATCACTGCAGTTGTCAGGAATTTCTAACGTGTTTACAAGATGCAAGTTCGTTCTCAACTCAAAAAACCTGTCTCTTAACATTGCATCTTGAAACATGGTGATGCCAA
Organism: Bacillus rossius redtenbacheri; assembly: GCF_032445375.1. NCBI lineage: Eukaryota > Metazoa > Arthropoda > Insecta > Phasmatodea > Bacillidae > Bacillus > Bacillus rossius. The sequence goes on along the minus strand of NC_086335.1, from coordinate 25,095,646 downwards.
TTGCTTTGTCCCAAAACAAAGAAACTCTTGGGAATTTTAATGTCCCCATCGCAATATGCAGACCAAATAAAACCTGTAGCTCCGATGAGCAGGTGTGTTTGAAGCGAGGCTTGTGATTCTGAACTGCATAGAGGTTTGTCATTTCTGACATTTGATCAAAAAGAGTTACTGGTATATACTTTTCAAAATACGAAATTGGCGTGAGCAGTTCATTATCTAAATTGTTATTATTGCTGTATGGCTCAATCAAAATGGAAAGAGGTTTGTGGCGCCATACAATGTCACTCTTTTTCGTGTTTACATTACTGACAGGGGCACTTACACTTATCCGTTCCCGTGATTCTTCTTCGTCACTATCAGAATTTTGCATTGCTTCGTTGGTTCTCACTTTATCAGCACCTACTCGTAAAGGTTTCTTACTATTTTCAGTCAGAACTTCATCGTCCAATCCCTCGTCGTCAGACACCCAGTAATCGGAAATTTCACCCTTCTCTAACATATCCAGAATGCTGGCTGCATCTCTGACACCTTCAGAAGACTCCATAGTCTTTAAAAAAGCAATGATCTTAGAAGAGAATTAACATACAAAGTAATAAAAGCATAAATAACCAGTCATTATTAGTTTGTTTACACTATTTAGAGGTTATGTACATACCTAGACACTGCTTCACTCACGGCCGTTTGGTTACAATTGTACACATTAACTTTTTTCAATAAAACTAATTCAAATATTTACAAAATTAATGGAAATGAATTTCAGGTAGTAGATAAAGCTTTAAAGTAACTTAAAAATATTAACTGACTCACGAAAATAGAAAAAATTTACTAAATATAGCTTCCCGAAAAATCCCAATCCAGCACCTCGCAAAACAACAACACACTCCAACTTTCAAATGTTTTTCAAAAAAAACTTCTTGGCCATAGATAGTTATACGTATAGACAAATGAAACTACATAATGTACACAATCGTACACAATCGTTGGTGAGTGTTGTAAATTTTTTTTGTCTTCATAAACCGATTTGGAAGTTTAATGTGTACAGTTGTACACAGTGGGTCTGAAAGGGATTTATATGGCCTCATCATACCATCTTATAAATTGATATGTATCGTATTAACAGTCACGTGAGAATGTTTTGTCAGGATTTGTACAACATTTGGTTTGCAGAACCTACCTGTAACTGTGCTTACGTTGTACTTCGTTGTTGATAGTGTTTTTTTTTAAATTGTTTGTTTATTTTTTGTTAAATTAAAGTTTTTAAATTTTTGTTTCTGGTGTAGGTAATTTATTAACTGGAATTACAAGTTCATTTGTATAATTTGCAAAAATTATATATATGACAAGTTTTATTTCATTTGGTGAATTTATCTCCTCTAGATCATTTCATTTATTTGCCATTGTTTACTGTTAAAGTTTTGCCTGTTATTTTCAAGTCTGTTTCAAGACAATTAATATTTAAATTGAGGTTGAGTTGTTAATGTTACTCATTTAAATAAAAACTTAAAATTTTATTTGTTTTGATAAATGCGGAAGATATTTTACTAAAGGTGCATGGAAGGAAATTTGTTTATTGGCTATGTAGGTAATTGTTATTATGTGAATTGGTGGAATAAAACATGTCACTTCTGTGTTTGAAGTGTTGGCACATGTACAATCTTAAGAAATTTTTATACTCTGTACAAAATTTTATCTTGCAGTCATGTGGATGTAAGATGTATTGAAAACAATAAATTGTACCTGTATTGCAATGGTGTTGTTTATTTTGAGCTGTGTGTTAAATAAGTTTAATTAGGTTTTTCAATCTGTTTTGAGGAAAGCACATTTGTAATGAAAGGACATATGAGACATTTGGGCTTGCATTAGCTTGCTTTAGTACATAGGTAGTGAGAAACTTAGAAGTATTGCTCACCTCCTAAGATGTTACTGTTAGTTTTTTCTCTGCTAACCCTGTCTTATGTCCCTCTTTGTTTCACTTATTACTCTATAAAATATGAGGTGATAATGACAGTTTAAATGATCACCTATGAAAAAAAATTACATTAAGTTTATTTTTAATTTTTGTAGTTTAACTTAATGTTAGTACCATCCAGATTTACTTATTCCCCCCAGTATTTCATGTACTGTTACTGTTTAGGTCTGTCTCAAACTACTCTTCCACTTCATGAATGATATCTTCTCTGTGTTAAATTGGTCACCACATAACATGTTTTTCATTTCTGGAAACCAGACAGTCACTTAATGGGAGATTGGGAGACTAAGGTAGATGCTGCAGGTTCTCAAAACCACATGTCCTTGCTTTGTCAACTTTGAGTTAGTGTATTGTCATGTAGAAAATGAATGCCTCTGGAGAACATAGAGCAGTGTTTATTTTTTCAAAGCATCTTGCAAATTGTCTAGAATATTGCCAGAGATGGTTTCTCCCTGTGTAAGGTAATCTGTAAAATTTGCTATGACAGGCCCAAATAACTGAGGCCACTACCATCCATCTTTTGCACATTTCCATTGTTGGAGGTGAGTAATAGACAAGCTTTTACTCTATGCTCGTGGTTTTGGTATGTGAATCACACTAATGATCAAGGATTCATCCATAGTTGCTTATTGATAAAAATAAATCCACTTTACTCTGTACCAACAAGGTCAAAATGTGTATTGACACATTAGACATGCCATGGATAATTTTCTACACATTAATGTACCTGACACTAGTTTTGACGTCGACCCAGAGGCCACCCTAGCTCCTACAGGCCGTTATGGCGCGTCACCGCCTTCTTCTGTGCGCGGGCGTGTGCGGGAGCCAGTGGTGCCACCTTCAATAAATCAGTGTCCCTCCGACGTAGTTTTTTATGTATATTTTCTTTTCTTTCAGCAGGACATAATTTTTATTGTAAAAACTATAATATCATCCATCATGTATAATTTAAATTAGAAGGGTAAATAACATGTATTTTAATATGCACGGGGTGAACAAGTCGCGGGTTCCCGTCCACGAGGACGTGAGATGCTGCACGAGACGCGCGCGGGGAGGGGGTCGGCGCGAGCAGAGGAAGGAGTCGCGTCTGGAGAACCGCGGAGGAGTGACGTGTCGGCCGCGAGCTCTCGCCAAGACGAGTGAAACGGGTGAGCATAGAGGCCTCCGGGCTTAACGACAGTGACGCGGGGAATAGATCAGCAACAGTCTTCGAGTCGTGTCAGGCAGTTCGAAACTATGGAGATTAGTATGTCAACTATTGCCAAGGGGTCGCCTTATTGTAAATAGTTTAGTTTTCTTTTTATTAGTGTTTCATAATTTTTTCCTTTCCTCTCGTATGTATGTATATATATATATATCTTTATTCGCTTGTATAGTCATGCATTGCCTAGGATAAAATAGTACCATTGTGTCATGGACGAGACCTCGCCATTTTAATGGGACATTTCAGAAACTGTGTCCGCAGGTAGTGCTTGCCTGAATTCGCTATAGGACAGGAAATCAAAGCCCTGCCGGTTTGGGACAAACGCCATCGGTTAGCGCCGCGACGCCGGCGCCTACTACTTCCCATAGGCGGCCGTGTAAGGGGAAATTCTCGTGTAGTCAGGCCTCACCTAAGAACGGTCGTAGGCGGGAACTGCGATAGCCCCGTGCCAGTGCAAATAGTGGCCAATAAAAAGAGTGAGTGCCACGAAACCCTATGTAGTTTCATTATTAGCAGGCTAGATCCTCTTAACTGCCACGCGGCCCGAAACCCACCCCCAACTGAGCTAGCCCAAGAACCTACACAACCAATAAGGGGATCAGCCCGCTCGACGACAGTTTAAATTGATAACCTGCCGCACTGACTGGTGCTGCTGTTGCTGTTAAAGGCGTAGAGCGTCGGTGTTGTCTCAGGGTGTGACATGGCCTGGCAGGCAGCAGGTGATGACAACTAGAGGTACCCCTCTTAGCCAATGGAGGTGCTATGCTAAAGGACTTCTATTGAACCATGGAATCATAACACTTGTAATCTAGGACTTCTTTACGGGTACATGGTGATAATACATACCGTAAAGTGGGGTGAGATTGATCAATCTGATCATATATTTAATTGCCATTTGATAAGTATTTATTGTTTTAAGATGCACATTCCTTCATTAGATACAGCTTTACAAGGGGAACATTTTGTATGAAACAAATTTTGCTAAAAATAATTTAAAGGCACGAAAATTTAAGAAATGGAGGTGATCAATCTCACACCTACATCTGGGGTGACATTGATCACACCTTGTTTAAATGACAGTGCTGCTAGGCTTTGCTTCAATAATGAACAATCTAACCCCCAGATAAATCCATCGGGTGGTTTTTGAGTTATAGGTGTTTATATACATAGGTGTTTATATACATAGGTGTTTATATACCTTGGGGTGAGAGTGATCACTGGTTTGAGATTGATCATTGGTCTGAGACTGATTAGGTAAATGGAATGGATTCTTAGTAAATAATTAGATAAACCTTAATGTTGTTTTATAATGTCTTCCTATTAACATTATGTCATAAACAAATAAAAGCCAATAAATTTTATGACATTTCAAACACACTTTGGGCACCTACTTAACACTTGAAAAAGGTAGATAACTAGAACATTAATTGCATAAAGAGTAATAGCTTAAGTCGTATACATCAGTCCACCGGAGTACATATTTGCTACACTGATTTTTATATGTGAACTTAAAAATATATTCATTGAACTCTTCAATGTCTTAGTTAAATACCTAGAAAGAAAGACAAGAGTTTCAAATAAACATTGCACAAACACTGACAACTATATGAACTACGTAAGGTTAAGTGTCTTAGTACAGAAAAGTAGATGCATACATCATCGTTATTTGACATCAATACTTGCTTTAAAAATGTATTTAATACGCTCACCATCATTTCGATTTTTGGATTTGGAAGAACTGCAAGAATCTCTTTGAACTTAATTACAGAAACATCATTGTCAACAACTTTGAAACTTTTCTTAGACTCTTCCATTGACTTCATTCCTATCACACCTACATTTCCATCATCCATCACTTCTTCAACTATACACACATATCGAAACTCAGTTTTTTTCCTGTTGCCACCCAGAAATCTTGCTAAAATGTACTGCCCACCTTTAACATTGTCCGTTGTTGGCTTCTCATATTCTAATGAACATTCATGATCGTCACCGTCACTTTCATTGCTGCTGCTTTCACTACTCGGCAATGCTGTAGAACCATTTGCACTGCTGTCACTAGTACTACCAGTACCACATTAATTTATTGCACTTGCATGCGTAATACTTCATCCTGGCTCAACGCGTACACGTTTTCTTCCTCGACAAGATTTTGCAGTTGTAGAACCATATATTTGATTGCTAAGAAATGTGAATCATTTACACCTTCAACAGTCACTTCAGATTCTCCACCTGGAAGTTTGTCTAGCACTTTTTGTGCATTAAGGGGAATAATGCCACATGCCTTAAATCCAGCCATCAAGTTCCTCTTAATAGCACTACCTCCCAGGTCTCCTTTCTTGGGGGGCACTGCGTCCATGTGTAAAAGTGTGTCACGTAAGAGCGCTGGAAGCTCATCTTTTGGAATGCCACTTTTCCTCCGATTGCACAATTTCCATGCAGTAAGGGTTTTTCTCCATGCTTCCTTAAAAGGCCTGAAAAATGCTACATCCAGTGGCTGGCAAATGCTTGAGTTTGAAGGTTATGCAAACAAATGAAATATTGTTTTCTTCACACAGCCTTATGACATCTGGGTTGAAATGTGATGCCAAGTTGTCTCCCATTAACACTTTTTTCCCTTCAAGCCGCCTAGCATGTGGTAGGACTGTTAAGGAAAACCAGTACCTAATTGAATGTAGACATGTCTATCCAACCATGCACTGTTCTGTTGTACCTAGCGCCTAATGAGCAACATGGCTTGTCACAGCAAGGTGCTCCTTTTGGACCATTGTGTGTCCAGGTGTTCCACATATTCTCAGACTTGTATATGACATAAGGTGGGAGCAGAACTCCAGAAGCCGAGCCACACATAATTATGGAAGTTGATGTTTTGGAGTGGTTACAAACTTTTTCCGGGTATTTAGTTCCCCGGCGATAAATACAAAGCTTCTTTCCGGGATTATCGGTCACATTAGATTCATCATAGTTGAATATATTGCTTTCTGGTATGCCATTAACAGTTTCTTCCAAATGTCCAAAGTACTTTTTTTAAGTTTTTTTTTTTATTTTTTTTATTTGTTGGTCTCAGGCGGTGACGCCAAACAACCAAGGTTGGAACCTTAATGGGATAGAAACAGGGGAGTAGCGAAAACAGACCGAAGGAAGAAACAAGATAACCAGGGGGTCACAAAATCATAAAATTACGCGATTATGGGAAATAAAAGCAGAGATCGCCCGAAAAATTTCAGGTGACGAAACTAATAGAGCTTCCGGGAATTTGAGCGGGAACGGAACGCGTAGGACACCCAAATCATGAAAAAATAAAGAACGGTCCAGAAGAAGGGGACACTCCAGCAATATATGATTTATATCAGCCGTAGGGGCACCGCACGAACAGGTTGCTGAGGGCAGTATATGAAGCTTAAAGAGGTGGGAGGGAATAGCAGCATGGTGGGTGCGTAGGCGGAAGGAGGTGACATAAACGTTCCTGCCAAAACGACCGAACCTACGCAGGATGTCATCATCTAAATTAGGGTGCAAAGAAGTATAGAGTGAGTCATGGGAAAGTACATAAGAGTGCCAGACATCTTCCCACTCACGATAAATAAGGCGGCGCAACATAGGGAAAAGCGTGACAGGGGAAGTCTGAGTAACCGCTGTACCCTCTTCAGATGCCAATTTCGCCAACTTGTCAGCCATTTCATTCCCAGGTATACCCACGTGACCCGGGATCCATATGAAGGAAACTGGTGAGCCAAGTAGTTCTTGTTGATAGCATAGGGAGCGAATTTTCCAAAGTAACGGCTCGGCCGACGGAGCGGTCGAGGAGAGGGATTGAAAAACACTATAAGAGTCGGTGAGAATTACCGATGGCCCTAAACCTGTGGAAACGATGCTTAACAGGGCTTGATAAACAGCAAACACTTCGGCGAAAAAAATTGTAGTAAAGGAGGGGAGTCGAAAAAGCTTAGAAATCCGTGATGAGAGAATAAAAATTGCCGCACCAACGGCCTCCCCAGTTTTGGACGCATCGGAGTAAATACGAACATGACCAGAGAACCCACTCAGAGCCCGAGAGAGGTCCTGCCAAGTAGTAAGAGGGAGCTGAGTTTTCCGTCCCACGGCAACACACCGTGGTATGTAATACTGTACCTCATGTGGAAACTCATATCGAGAAAAGGAAGTGGAATGGGTGGAAGCAATGCTATGAAAAGCATCGACAAAGATGGGCGGAATTGGTAGATCGAGTTTATCCACTGCCCGAGGAACATTTGAGATACGAGAGAGGCGTGTAGTCAACCAATACTTACCCCAAACCCAGCGGAATCGGAGTTTAAGGGGCATGACATGGCAATCCACATGTAGATACGGAATCGGGGTCGATGGATACGCACCTGAAATGACTCGTAGGCAGGTGTTTTGAAGGACCTCCAATCTATGGATCAAGCGGGACGGGGTGAACAAAAGGACAAGACATCCATATTCAAGAACGGAGCGAATAGTAGAAAAATAAAATTGCCGCAATACCACCGGGTCCGCACCCCATGACCTACGAGCAAGGGCTTTTAAAAGCTTGCCGTCGTCCGGGGTCTCGGGCTCGAGTCCCGGTGTGGCTCCTAGTGGGAAAAGGCGGTTCTTGCTACGTATTGTCCGGGTGGGCGCCAGACTAGCTCGGTTCTAGTCGTGAGTTTGGGGGTCGTGGATGTATGTGCCCCTGCGTGGCCCACTAGGGCCGGCGGCGGTGTTGCGTGAGATGATTTTAAATAAGAGGCGTGGAGTTAAGGTGGTGGTGTCGTACCTTTTATTCATAGGAACGAGTCGTACACAATACAACACTCTACAGAGGTCCCCGGGGGGGGTTTACTCGTTATTCAGTGGCGCCGTATGGTTTGTGTTCCGCGTTACGTGGCCTCGGACGCTGCTACGTCTCATACGTCTCACTGGTTACACGGGTAACGTAATTTCGTAACACAAAGGCGGGACACAAGTTACGTGGCACTCGTTACTCGGGTAACGTAAGTTAGCAATACAAAGTACGGGACACAAAAATACACTGAATTAAGGGGGCGCGCACAAATTACGTGGCACTCGTTACTCGGGTAACGTAAGTTAGCAATACAAAGTACGAGACACAAAAATACACTGAATTAAGGGGGCGCGCACAAGTTACGTGGCACTCGTTACTCGGGTAACGTAAGTTAGCAATACAAAATACGGGATACAAAAATACACTGAATTAAGGGGGTGGACGATTGGAGACGGCCAATCCCGTATGCAAATGTCTCGGCGCGGGTGTTGTGCCCACTGTGGTGAAACACGCACCGCAATTAAGTTTGTCCAAGTTCCCTTGCGGGTTTGTGGTCAGCGCCGTGCGCGTGACCTTAAATAAAGTTCTGTAAGTTGCGGGAGGCGGCCCGTGCCGTATACTGAAGAGCAGCCCCGCTGACCAAGTGTGGTGCGGGGTGTCTTTAAATTGATGCGGCCGGATTAGGTCCTGGACCGAAAAAAGGGACCGGGTACTCACGGAGAGGTTAAGTAATAAAAGGGGTTCTGTTAATTAGTGACTATATTTACCGGACGTTACTTTCGATGTAGACAAAGGATGTTGCCTCTCCGTGGGACGTAGGTCCGCCCCGGTCCGTGAGCTGCGCTGAACTGCCGAACTGGCATGGCGTCCGAGGGAGGCTCGGCCTCTCTCGCGCCAGGCGTGACCTCATTACGCTAGACTCCAAACGGGTGTGTCTGGAAGAGATTTTATTGTCGCTAAAATCCTAATTTAATGTTTTAGGAGGAATGGGTACGGTTCTTCTCTTGTCTACTCAGGTTTCCGCGGCTTTGTCTTTGATTGCTGTTCGGGTCGCCTGACTCGGGTGGGCCATGGCCAGGGGTGTGTTCCGTTAGCGGGAGCGTATACTGGCGGGTGCAGGTCGGGCTCTGGGGTTGTCGTCGGCCAGACGACGTCAAACGCCCCCCCCCCTGTGAAGCCCGACCTTGCGCCGCTTATGGTCCCGCTAACATGGGGCCACCCCTAGCTCCGGCCACTCCATCCCGGCGTGGTTCGCGGCTCAGCAGCTGGTTGGCTCCGCGTACTGGACCTGGTGATCAAGGCCGACTGGGCCAGCGTGCGCGCCGCCCCGGTTGCCGTCGTGGCAGGCGTGCCGGGGGCGGCGTCGTGGCGCCTGGGCGGGGTCAGCGGCTGATAGGGTCAGCGCACTGGACCTGGTGATTGTGGCCGACTGGGCCAACGTGCGCGCCGCCCCGGTTGCCGTCGTGGCAGGAGTGCCGGGGGCGGCGTCGTGGCGCCTGGGTGGGGTCAGCGGCTGATAGGGTCAGCGCACTGGACCTGGTGATTGTGGCCGACTGGGCCAACGTGCGCGCCGCCCCGGTTGCCGTCGTGGCAGGCGTGCCGGGGGCGGCGTCGTGGCGCCTGGGCGGGGTCAGCGGCTGATAGGGTCAGCGCACTGGACCTGGTGATTGTGGCCGACTGGGCCAACGTGCGCGCCGCCCCGGTTGCCGTCGTGGCAGGCGTGCCGGGGGCGGCGTCGTGGCGCCTGGGCGGGGTCAGCGGCTGATAGGGTCAGCGCACTGGACCTGGTGAACGTGGCCGACTGGGCCAGCGTGCGCGCCGCCCCGGTTGCCGTCGTGGCAGGCGTGCCGGGGGCGGCGTCGTGGCGCCTCCTAGCTCCGGCAACAGCTCCACCCGGGTGGCGCTCTCGGTGGCCGCAGTTGGTAGGGCCCGAGCACCTGTCCCGGGTCGTCCCACGCCGAACATCCGGGGGTCGACTCGTCGAGGTGGCCTTGCGGCTGACAGGCTCTGCGCCTCGTTCCCAGGTCGTAGTCGGCCAGGCGAACTGGAGGTCTGTGGGCCCGTCGGGGTCGTTCCGCGGGCTCGCTGGCGGGTTCGCTTGTCCCCAGTCGATGTCCCGGTCCGCGGAGGTCCTCCTTCGGCGGCGGTTGACAGTTCGTGGACTGGTACGGAGTCCGTTCCCGTTCGGGTATGGCGGCTGATGCTGAGGCGGCGATCTCCGGGTCGGTCTCTCCGGGTTGCGTGACGATCGGCGTTGGCCCGTCGTCGTTGCCCGCATCGGATTGACCTATGCTGTGCGACAGCTCGGCGATCTCCACGGCCTCTGCTTCATCGCCCCGTGGGTAGCATTGCGGTGGGGGGCTCTCGTACACCCCGCTTCCCTCCCAGGGTACCACTGCCGTCTCCGGTGCGTTCTCGTGGACTTCTTCTGGTTCGTCTGGCACGTCGTGGGCGGGGTCGCCCCCGGTGTCCCCCGTGGCCATGCTAAGGGCATAATCGTCGAGGTACGTGGGCGGGCGCCGCCACCGCCGTGGTCGTGGCCTCGCCTCGTCGTCTGACGCGGCCTCTGCGGGTGATGTCCCGGGCGTGTATGCGAGTTCGTCGCGGGGCCTGTTGGACGTGGTGTTCGTGAACACTAGGGTGCGGTATGGGCGCGGTTCGGGTCGGCTCCTAGCGGGGGTCGCTTCTGGCGAGTTGTCCTCTTCCTGGACGGCGTCGCTCTCCGGCGTACGGCGTCCGTTGTCGTCCGGAGTGGGGGGTCCTGCGTCCCCGTCTGGGTTCCTCTCCCCAGGCAGGGCGGTGAGCCGGATGTCGTCCCTGTGCACCTTTTTCAGGCGCCGTCCCTCCGTGCGGACTAAGTACGTCGTCCTGCCTAGTCGTCGCCGTACCGTGTATGGCCCGCCCCAGCGCGGGGCCAGGCCCGCGCAATAGTTGCGGGGTGCGGCTGAAAGTGGGTGTAGTCGCGCGAACACCTGATCGCCGACCTGCATGGCGGGTGGAGGGTGATCTGTGATTGGGGTGATCCGGTTGGCGTACCTCTCCTGCCTACGTCTTGCCTCGTCGTGCAGAGTCACCCGTCGTTCGTCGCGTTCCTCCGTCGTCTCGTCGGGGTGTGGAGCGCCGTGTGTGGCCCATTCTCCCGGTAAGGGCAGGTTGTGGCCCTGTATCATTTCGGCCGGTGTGCGGCCGGTTGCGGCGTTGGTGCGGCGTCGTACACAGAAGAGGGCGTCAGCCACGTGTAGGTCCCACTGCGTGTGGTCTGCCCCCAGCCGGATCCGGAGCTGTGCCTTCAGTTCCTGGTTCCGGCGCTCTGTCGGGTTCGCTCTCGGGTGGTAGGCGGGCGTCGTGTGGTGCTCGATCTGGTGTTCGTCGCACCAGCCCTTCCAATGTCGCCCCAGGAACTGACTGGCGTTGTCCGTCAACACCGACTGGGGGTATCCCCAACGGGACAGGAATTCCCTGGTCAGCAGGCTGATGATGGTAGGTGTGCGCACGTTCCCGCATGGATACGCCTCCGTCCACCGCGTGAAGAGGTCCGTCACGACGAGGAGGAAGCGTTTGCCGCGCGGCGTGCGGGGGTAGGGGCCCATTACGTCTAAGGCTATCGTTTGGAAGGCGGTGGTGGGTTCCCTGGGTCGCTGTTGCTCCTCGCCGTCACGCCGCCTCGCCTTCCTCGCCTGACAGACCTCGCATTCGCGCACGTACGTACGTACGTCGTACGTGACGCGGGGCCAGTGGTAGTGCCGGGTGACTTCTCGTCGTGTCTGATCGGTCCCCGGGTGTCCAGCGAGGTCGTGGTCGTGGAAGAACCGAAGGACCGCTTCTCGGGCTTCCGTCGGGACGTAGGTCCTCCAGTCTTCCTGGTGTCCGGGTGTGTGAGTCTGAATCAGGCCGTCTTGCATGCGCCACGCCTCGTGTCCGGCGGTCGCTTGCTGGCGGCGTCTTGCCGCGTCTATTGACGTTTCCTGTGCTCGACGTACCCGGTCCTGGACGTCGGCCACGGTGTTGGGTGGGTCTTCGTCCCCGTCCGCGTCGGCCGTGATTCGTGTGCATGCTGAGTCGTGCGATGCGTGTCCGTGTGGTGTGTCCGGGGGTAGAATCTCCTCCCAGTCGTCCTCGTCCGTCAGCTCTGTTCGGTCGTCGGGTTCCCGCGACAGTAAGTCGGGGAGCTGGTTCTCCGTGCCGGGAACGTGCTCGACGTCGAAGTCGAACGACTGGAGGAATAGCGCCCATCGTATGAGTTTGCCTTTCCGCCCCTGCATCGTACGCAGCCAGGTGAGGCAGCTGTTGTCCGTCCTCAGTGTGAAGCACTTCCCCTCCAGGTGGGGCCGGTACTTTTTCATGGCCCAGACTACGGCTAGGCACTCTTGCTCGTTGCTGTGATACCGGCGTTCGGCTGGTCCGAGCTTCGCGCTAGCGTAGTCGATGACCTCGCGGACCCCGTTCGGGTCCGTGTGAAAAAGCACCGCGCCCACACCGAGTGCGCTGGCGTCGGTCTGAAGGTAGAGGCGGCGTCCGGGGTCTACTCGTGTGAGGGTGTGACAGCGAGTGAAGGCGGCTTTTATTTCTTCGAAGGCGCGTTGCGCGGGTTCGCCCCAATGGTACCGTGCCCGTGGTGACAGGAGGTCGGTCAGTCGTGCGATGGTACGGGAGAAGTCGGGGATGTACCCCCTGAGCCAGTTCACCAGGCCGATAAACCGTTGGAGTTGCTTCCTCGTCCGCGGTGGTGCCGCTTCAGCGATCTTGCGCAAGTGAACGGGTTGGGGTCGGTTGCCAGCCGCGCTTACTAGGTGGCCCAGGAATTCGACCTCCTGGGTCCCGATATGACACTTGTGGTGTGCGGCCGTGAGATGGTGTGTGGCCAAGCGTTCTAGGACCAGCGCCAGGTGTCTGGCGTGGTCCTCCCACGTCTCGGAGAAGACGATCACGTCGTCGAGGTACGCGATCGCAAACTGGCCCAGGTACCCCTCCAACACTCGGGTCATCATTCCCTGGAACGTGGCCGGTGCGCACTTTAGCCCAAAAGGCATGGCGCGAAATTGAAACTTCCGCCCGTCTGGTATCGTGAACGCGGTTTTCCCCCTGTCTTCCGCCCGTATGGGCACTTGCCAGTACCCAGCCTTCAGGTCGAGCGTACTGAAGACTTTCGCGCGGCCGAGTCCGGCTACGGCGGCGTCGACGCTGATTTGAGGTGGGGGTGAGCTAATCGTGATCGCGTTTAGCGGCCGAAAATCGACGCAGAAGCGTAGCGAACCGTCTTTCTTTGGGGCTAATACGACGCAAGCATTGTAATGACTGTTGGACGGCTCGACTACCCCGTCGCGAAGCATGTCCGCCACTTGCTCCCGGATGGCCCTCTGTTCCCGGAACCCGTAGCCTCTCGGGGCCTCGTGTACTGGGTTGTCGTGGGTGGTCGGGATGTGGTGTTCGGTGATGGTGGTGCGTTTCAGTGGGTCGGCTACCGCGAAGACGTCCTGCCTTTCTGCCAACACGCGTTCCACTGCTGCTCGGTACTCGTGGGGGACGTTGTGGCGGAACTGGTCTAAGGTTACTTTCTCCCCCTGACTCTCGGGGGTAGTGCCTATGGCGTACACCGTGAGCCGCTCGCGGGTGCCAATGTAAACTCGTCTGGGTTTCATTTCGATCACCGCATCTTGTCTCGCTAACCATGGTTGGCCTAGTACTATCCCTTCGTGTAAGTCCTCCACCACTAGGGCGGTTACCGTGGTGACGTCGTCCCGAATGCGTACCTCGAGTTCGGCTTGCCCTACTGTCCTTCCCGGTTGCGTGCTGGTTGCTAACCGTAACTCGGCTTGGTGGGGCTGCAGCGCGCCGGGGGGTACCAGGTGGGGGGCCACGAACACGTGGCTCGCGCCCGTGTCTACCAGGGCCGCCGTGGGTTGCCCGTTGACTTCCACTGGGATACGGAGTAGGCCGTCGCGAGGGCGGACTAGCTGGTTTATCTGCGGTGTGGCTGCTTCCGCGGCGGGTGTGGGTTGGCTCGGGTTACTCGGAGGCGCGGGTTTTACCGCCGTGCCCCCGGATGGGCGTTTCCCGACGTGTTGGTGAAGGGTGGTGTTTGCCGGCGTGGGCAGTCGACATGCCAGTGGCGGGTACCTGCGGGGCAGCCCAACTGGCATCGCGGTAGTGGGGGTTCCTGCTGTGTCGATGACCCATCGGGCCTACCAGGTGGTGGTGCGTCCTCGATGGCTCGTCGTGGGCGGTCGGGTGGGTAGCCCCCTGCTTCCCTGTTCTGGACGCTGGCTATTCTCTGACCCATTGGGCGTCTGGCCAGGTCCCGGCCGGTGTTCGGGGGGTCGTAGTGTCGCAGTCCCCGGATGTTCCGTTCCGTGTCTATGGCTTGTCGGACGTAATCCTCGACTTCCTCTGCGCGGTGACACCGCATGAACGGTTGCAGTTCATTGTGTAGGAGGGTGGTAATGGTTGCGAGCGCGGTGGCTGGCGCGGCGCCGGGTGCTACTCGATTGAACAGTTGCATTTTCTTGGCCAGAAACTGCTCGACGGGTTCGCCGTCGCGTTGGCGTTCGCCATAGAACTGTGTCGTGCATTGGACCAGTGCGTGTTCCGTGTCAAATCGGCGGTTGAATGACGTGGCAAACTCCTCCCAGGGCATGCCGAAGCGTCCCCAGATGTTCCACCATTGGCGGGCGGTCCCCTTCAGCTGTTCGCTCGCTCGCCCCGACCATTCATCGGTCGGTATTCCGGACCGTGCCAGTCTAACCTCGCAGTGTGTTAGGAAGTCTCTGGGTACTTCGTGCCCTATTCCGCTGAACTCGGGTAGTGCTAACTTCCCTGTGTAGCACGGGTTGCGTGTATGCATCCCCATGTTTGGTCCGGTGATTGCGCTTGGTGGTGGGATGTATTTGGGTGCCAGATTGGTCCGGGCACTCGTGAGGCCCATAGTCGGTAGTATGCCTCCCAGTGTGACGTTAGCTTGTGCCTCCGTCTTAAGCGGTGCCCATGACCACGGTAATTGGGTGTGCGGCTCGCCGAGTAACGTCTCGCTCCAGGGCTTGCCCCAGGTCTGTTCGGTGACGTTGTCCCGGGTGTTCGCGCATTGGCATGTCCTGTACCACGGCAGTGATCCCGTCAATAGGTCTATTTCCCTTGGTAATAGGCAACGCGTGCACACGAGGTCTGTAGGTGGTGCCTGCATGTTGAGCTGTATGTTGTACGTTCAAGTTCGCCGTCTGTGACGGGCTGTTCGTAGTCTGGGCGCGTGTTGTAGCGCGCGGGTTTTAGATCGGCGGCGGGCAGGTGCCCGGACAGCCGCACAAAGAGGAGGCGAAAACGGTCCGCGCGGAGTGGGGGTATCGGGATGGTTGCCCGAAGCGGAGAGCGTGGAGCGGAGTGACGAGGTGGGGGTAGGTGCCCGGACAGCCGCACAAAGAGGAGGCGAAAACGGTCCGCGCGGAGTGGGGGTGGTGACGTCGCTCCGTTGCTCGCCTCGCCGTGATGACGTGCGGGGGTGGGGGTGGTTGGAATGTCCTTTGTCCGCTCGCCTCGTCGCGCCGGTCTGTCTGGCCTTCGACCCTTCCTGTGTCCAAAATGGCCGTTTCGTGTCTCCGCTGTCGCCTGTTGGTGAATTTATTTCGAAAATGTCCAGAAGTGAGAAAAAAAAATTTTTCACGTTATTTTCTGCCCCACGCAGCGGGCGCCAAATGCCGTCGTCCGGGGTCTCGGGCTCGAGTCCCGGTGTGGCTCCTAGTGGGAAAAGGCGGTTCTTGCTACGTATTGTCCGGGTGGGCGCCAGACTAGCTCGGTTCTAGTCGTGAGTTTGGGGGTCGTGGATGTATGTGCCCCTGCGTGGCCCACTAGGGCCGGCGGCGGTGTTGCGTGAGATGATTTTAAATAAGAGGCGTGGAGTTAAGGTGGTGGTGTCGTACCTTTTATTCATAGGAACGAGTCGTACACAATACAACACTCTACAGAGGTCCCCGGGGGGGGTTTACTCGTTATTCAGTGGCGCCGTATGGTTTGTGTTCCGCGTTACGTGGCCTCGGACGCTGCTACGTCTCATACGTCTCACTGGTTACACGGGTAACGTAATTTCGTAACACAAAGGCGGGACACAAAATACACTGAATTAAGGGGGTGCGCACAAGTTACGTGGCACTCGTTACTCGGGTAACGTAAGTTAGCAATACAAAGTACGGGACACAAAAATACACTGAATTAAGGGGGCGCGCACAAATTACGTGGCACTCGTTACTCGGGTAACGTAAGTTAGCAATACAAAGTACGAGACACAAAAATACACTGAATTAAGGGGGCGCGCACAAGTTACGTGGCACTCGTTACTCGGGTAACGTAAGTTAGCAATACAAAATACGGGATACAAAAATACACTGAATTAAGGGGGTGGACGATTGGAGACGGCCAATCCCGTATGCAAATGTCTCGGCGCGGGTGTTGTGCCCACTGTGGTGAAACACGCACCGCAATTAAGTTTGTCCAAGTTCCCTTGCGGGTTTGTGGTCAGCGCCGTGCGCGTGACCTTAAATAAAGTTCTGTAAGTTGCGGGAGGCGGCCCGTGCCGTATACTGAAGAGCAGCCCCGCTGACCAAGTGTGGTGCGGGGTGTCTTTAAATTGATGCGGCCGGATTAGGTCCTGGACCGAAAAAAGGGACCGGGTACTCACGGAGAGGTTAAGTAATAAAAGGGGTTCTGTTAATTAGTGACTATATTTACCGGACGTTACTTTCGATGTAGACAAAGGATGTTGCCTCTCCGTGGGACGTAGGTCCGCCCCGGTCCGTGAGCTGCGCTGAACTGCCGAACTGGCATGGCGTCCGAGGGAGGCTCGGCCTCTCTCGCGCCAGGCGTGACCTCATTACGCTAGACTCCAAACGGGTGTGTCTGGAAGAGATTTTATTGTCGCTAAAATCCTAATTTAATGTTTTAGGAGGAATGGGTACGGTTCTTCTCTTGTCTACTCAGGTTTCCGCGGCTTTGTCTTTGATTGCTGTTCGGGTCGCCTGACTCGGGTGGGCCATGGCCAGGGGTGTGTTCCGTTAGCGGGAGCGTATACTGGCGGGTGCAGGTCGGGCTCTGGGGTGGTCGTCGGCCAGACGACGTCAAGCTGAATTCGCTTCCGACATTTATTACGAAGGTGAGCTACATGAGCCTCTCCTGTACAGCGAGCATCAAACATAACACCTAAGTATTTGTGAGAGGTAGCCAAAGGAAGGGCAACGCCATTAAATAGAGGGAGGGGCACACCTACGGGACAACGCTTTTTGGAAAAGTACATGACTCGACACTTCGTGACAGAAAGCTCAAGGCCGTGGAGATCTAACCAATGTCGTAAATGAAGGAGAGCGGAGGTCAGAGTATCGGCAGCATCAACATAGGTTTTACAGGGGTACCACAACACAATGTCATCGGCATAGGAGAGGGAGCGGACCAGCGGGCCCAAATGAAAAATTACATCCTGCGTATAGAGGAGAAACAAAATTGGACTCAAAGCACTGCCCTGCGGAAGGCCTAAACAACTAACCCTAGAGATCGTGTCGCCAGCGACAACCCGAGGAATATAAATCCTTTCGGTAGTAAGAGCTTGTATCAGACGAATGATTTGGACCGGAAAGCCAGCAGAATCCATTTTGCGGTACAAGACAGGAATAGAAACTCGGTCAAACGCTGTTTGAAGGTCGAGAAAAACAGCGGAGACGATACCTCTCGCTTGCATGCCTTCGCGGTTGTAGGAAAAGAAGACACTAAGCGCGTCCGATGTCCCAAGACCTTGGCGAAACGCAAATTGTTCTGGACGGAGTAAGCGGTGATGTTCTAAAAACCACAGAATGCGAGCTTTCAATATTTTTTCAAAAAGGATAGCGAGGCATGATCGTAGCGCAATCGGACGATAGGACGTGTGACACGATAGGGGCTTATTGGGTTTAGGTATAGGAAGAATATAGAATTTACGCCACGCCTCCGGAACAGTAGACGATTGTAACATGACATTATACAGACCTAAGAGGTAACGGGAACTGGGAATCGGCAAATGTGCAAGAACCGAGTATGATATTACTTAGATCTGGACTCGCCGCCGTATTACCGCATCGGCTTAAAAAAGCCACGAGTTCGGCTTCGGAAATTGGCTGAAGGGGAAAATTGAGGGGAGGTCTGGGGAGGACAATCGACGCGGTATACGGGTGAATGGCAGATTCTTCCGGTACAAAATCCGGCGCTATATTGGACATGAAAGGGGGCCATAAAGCATCAGGTAGAGGAGACCGTACAGCAGGATATGCATTACTTACAAACTGATTGTAACGTCGCCATAACTGTGATGTAGACGTCGAACGGGAGAAACCAGAACAAAATTTCACCCACGCCTGACGTTTACGTATTTTCCAAACACGTTTTGCGACGGCTTGTTGACGCTTGAGAGCGAGATAGTTTTCCAAATTAGAGTGATGTTTGTATTGGTGAAAGGCATGATGTCGTGCAACGTTCACCTCATTACAGGAACGATCCCACCATGGAGCCGAGCAACGTCGTTGGGACTGCCCGCAGATATTAACTGGAATAGAACAAGTAATAGCGCGACATAGTTGCATATAGAACCAGTTATAGCACTGTTCCAATGAGGACGACGTGATAATAGGGGCGACTTTATGAGTTTCACAAAGCAACGATTGGAACAAAGACCAGTTCGCCTGAAGGGTATTGAGCTTACAGTAAGTGGGAGAGAATTGAGTAGATGACTGACCGAAAGGGTTGTGAGAGATCAACAACGGGAAATGGTCACTACCCCAGTCATCCGGTAAGACCTGCCAAACTAAACGAGAATATAAATCAGAGGAAGCGAGGGTAAGGTCAATTGCTGTAGGTGAAACCGAAGGGTGACCATGCCAGGTAGGTTGACCAGTGTTAAGTAAAAGTAGACGCGATTGATAAATGGAATCCAGAAGGTGTGTCCCAGCAATGTCTGTTTTGAGATTACCCCATTGAATATGGTGACAAATAAAATCCCCACCCAAAATGAGGCTGCCGGAAAACTGGGAAAAAAAAAGGGTCTAATCTGAGGCAGTGATACAGAGACGGGGGCGAACGTAAATGGAGACAACAGACAACACACTACCCTTGAGGTGAAGATTAACAGCTACAGCATCTACCTCAGCCATCCCCGGAGGAAGTCGAAGAGAAAGGTCTGAGTAAACAAATGATTCATCTAAAAGAAGCGCCGTTCCCCGGCCGGGAAGGGTGGATACGATATTCCGGTAGCGTAGAATACGAAGAGGCCGAGAATTAAACCCAGATTCGGATATCATGAGAACGTCTACGTAGGTGGACGTAAGAAACTGTATGAGAGGAAATCTGTTAGAATGAAGAGATCGAGCATTCCATTGCAAGAATGTTAGTGGATGTTGAAGCATGGTAAAATATGCAAAGAGACGCTAAGAAAGGTGAAAGAAATTAACCGAGAATAATCTGAAGGAAGGATTGAAACAGTCCTTCCTTGTCAAACGACACTGTCGGGTTCTGCCGTACCATATTAAACATAACTTCCATGGTATCCATTAAGGAGTTCAGTTTAGAGCGAGTGTGCGCAGAATATGGACCTGCGGAGGAAGAACGATGCTCGCGGGAACCATCGAGTAGAGAGTCTTCACCTGGGTCGGCAGGGCTCCTAACGGGTACCTCGGGAGAAACGCGGGAAGTGGCAGGCGACGGAAGATCAGGAGGACCAGGCTGTAGAGCATGCATTGAGAGGTCTGGGGTGTCCGGTCGGAATTGAGCATAATAACGACGAATATCAAAAGAGGGGGAAGATCCCTGACCCACCATAGGGGGAACCGCTTTGTAACAGGTCAAGTATCCATCGGGCCGACTATTCTGCGTCACAGAAGGTGACTGAACTCTCTGCGCATATGAGTGATCAAAGCGAATTGGGTCAACTGAGGGAGTTTGCACAGCCCCCGATAGGTGGGGAAAGTCTGTTGGCGTCAAGTGGGGATGTAGCGGTCGACGTACAGCTCGAGATGGTGGACGAAATGAAGTCTGTGTTGTAACCAATTCCTTGGCGGCGTTGTAGGGCAAATTATTGTGAGCCATAACACGCTTCACCTCCCGCTCGTACTCCCACATAATGCAGGTTTTCTTATCAGTAGCGGAATGAGACCCGTAACAATTCACACAACGTGGGCGAGCGGAATGAAGACACTTGTCAGGCTCGTGGTCCTCACCACAGTCCGGGCAGAGCGCTACCCGGGCCCGACAGGTCTTAGTCGAGTGACCGAAGCGGAAGCAGCGGTGACACTGAAGGACGGACTGTACTCGTGGGGAAACCGGGAAACGTTCCTTATAGATGACAATAGCATCTGGCAGTGATTGTCCTTCAAAAGTGACTTTGACCAATTTGATGGGTTGTCGCGGGCCAGACGGAACAAATCTAGTAAGACGTTCCAGGGACAAAACTCTGTGTGAGGGGGACTCAATACCCGACATCAGGTCTTCTACGTCAACGTCCAGAGGTACTCCGTAAATAAGGCCTTCCCTGATTAGTAAGCTCTGAGGAATGAAAGCTGAGAAATTATGTGCGCGAGGGATCTCGGATCGCAAGAAGCGATTAGCGCCATGGAGAGAGGTAAAAGTTAATTTAAGTCTATGCGGACCGGCCCTTTGAATGAACTCAATGTCCGGATTCGGGTGCAGCTTACGGCCGACAGAGAGGGGATGGAGGTTAACGACATGTTTGTCATTAGATTCGATAAGAACAACATAGGGACCTGGGTGTCGATCGGGAAAAACAAGGTTCCAGCTTTGGTTGTACCTTATTTCTGAAGAATCAGGAGGTGCCGAATCAGTCTTGCGGTTAGCCTTAGTTGTCCTATCTTCTGAGATGCCTTCATCCTCTCGTAATTTTCGTTTGCCTTGTTGTGAAAGTTCAGATTCCATAGGTATTATATGTAGCGATGGTAATGATGAATCAGAAGTTTCTAGATTATTCCATGATGTAGCCACAGTGCGAGCACGACGATCGTTCCCGCACGGGACCACAAACACGACTGTTTTTTTAAGGTGTCTGGTGTTATACTGGATCTAGAAGTAGTAATGTTTGTTGCCAATCGTTTGGCAGCAACATTCTCTTTTCTTCGTAGCAAGCTTCTTACCCACTCTTCTCCTGGTAAATTGTTTTTGAATTTGGAAATATTACGGCCACATTTGTCGAGGTGACTTTTCACGAACATTCGAAGGTCTGTATAGAACACTTCAAAACACTTGAAATAATAACTGCCTCTTCTTTTTCTGAGAACACAGGTTGGCCACCGGTTTTTTTTAATACATTTGCCATGATACTTGTTATTCAAAGTTCCGTACAATATGTTTTGTGCCTCTTTGCCGCTTTGCGTAAAGATAGTCCATTATCTACCACATCTTTCAAGGCATTTCAATTTGCTGTTCACTAAAATTTCCGTAGGTCCGACTCCCTGGTTTTCTGATGTAAATTCTTCCCATTTTGTTGTTTAGGAGACTGTATGGTCTACTCAGATTTGACAGTTAAAACCACCCAATGTTTACACATTTCTCAGTGCACTATCATAACCTAAAAAGTAGGGAAAAAAAATTAAACCCTTTGTACTGGTAAATAAAATCACAAAAAATACACACCTTATGTACACATTCCGAAAGCTAGATAGTATAACTTTAAAGGGTGATCAATCTAACCCCAGGTAATAATTGACGTCGTACCGACCATGGCCTTTAAGCCCGTGCTCTGCACCGCCAGTATCGTATCCCGTTTTCGGAGCGCGCCCCTTGCCCAGCCGGATTGAGTCAGGCGAGCGCCTCGGGCGTGACCCCAATAGACAACAAACCTCATTAACAGTCACCGCGGCCACTGGCCTTAATTAAAATGCCCGTGAATGTCGGAATAGGAGAAGTCCCTCTAAAACAATTCACAGTGGGACAACATGGTAGTAAATTTACAGTCGCCAACTTGATGTCACATTTTAAATAATTAAATACATTAAAACTATTGTTAAGGCTTAAGCACCAATTACCAGGTGCTACATTTTAATTGGGCACCTGGAACATGTTTTAACTGGTAATATAGTAAATTAAATTAATATAAGTTTTTTGACGCCGACTCACAAAGAAGTGAAAGTTTCTCTTCCTTGCGAGGTGGCCATGTCCGGCAGTCTCGAACCACTCCGCGCCGGGAACAGACGTGTGTCCGTGGGCAGCATCCAAGTTTCTTTCATTTTATTACTTTTTATTCTGTACTAAATCTTTAAATTTAAAACCTTTTGTTAATTCACCGCTGCCCACGTCGACTCGGCGCGTATTTTGCGGAGCCGGGCCTATCCCGACCGTCTTCAGTGTGATACCGCGATACGTATCGTAGCACAAAACGTACGGTACTGGCCGACTCCAGCGAAAGTGTTTTTACTTAAGGACGCCGTGCATATGCCTGCCGGCTGCACACACGTAAGTGTTTCGCCGAATTTAGGAGCCCGCTCATAGAGCACCCCCTGCACCCATTAATGTTCGGCGCTGGCCGTCTCCAGCGAGCATCGACCCGCGTCCCGCGAGACTGCCGCGGTAACCATTAATGTCGCGTAGCGTTATGTTTTTTCTGTACTAATCGTGTAACGGCTAGACGTCGCCAAGTGTTGGTGAGAGTGTTTTGTAGCGGGACTAAATTAAAGGTAATTCGCACCAACTCGTGTATACTAATTTTCCGGAATCTCCCGTCCTCCACACGGCTAAGCGGCCTTCACAGTCAAGAGAGAACCATTCAGGGTAGATTCAAGCCGTGTACCTGGCGGGGCACGCGGGGGCAGAGTACCCACGATCCCACACCAACGGCCTAGCAGCCCGCTAGCCTGGCGCCCCTCCGGACAACAAGAGCACCGCGACGCCCGTAGCGCCCGTCAGGTACCCCCCGGGCCTTTCACATAGGTCGGGTGATGGCAAATGGCGCCCTTGCGTTGGGCATAACTACAGCCGAAAATCAGACAAAGGGGACAGAAGATGGCCATTTTGGACGCGCGCAGTGGAATTTGGCGCACAGAGGAGCAGCGACAAAGGGACCACCCGGAAGCGCGCGTCACCGCCCGCGCCGACCCTCGCCAACTTTCACTTTCACCCCACACCTCCCCTTCGGGCCTTCAGCGAACATCCTCGCCCGCACACCACCCCCCCCCATCCACCTTCACATCCTCGCGCTCTCCGCTTTGTGCGGCTGTCCGGGCGCTCTCGGGCGCCGCTACATACGGCTATCCGCATCCCCCCTTCGCAGTGGCCAGTCTCGGCTCTCCCTTTTGTGTGGCTGTCCGGGCGCCTCTCGGCCAGCGGCCCGAATCAGCGCGCGCGCCAACCCCCCTCACCACTCTTTATTCATCGGGAGTCTGTTTGTAAACAGAGCCACGTGCGCGCACGAAGCGACTGTCAACACCGACGCGCCGCGCGACGCAATGGCAGACAGACTCAAGACGAACACCTGTCGAGTCTGCTACTGGCCACAGGGCAGGGACCTGGTAACGGGGAAAGCGAACCCTCTACAGACATGTAAATGCGCCCCGGATTACAACTTGCCGGCAATCAAGGTCGAAGCGCTCATAGAACCGTGGCACAACAGCACGGAGACGGAATTACAGGCGCGAACACCACCGGTGGACCACACACCCCTACCAAGCTGTACCACCCCGGCCATCACCGCCCCCCAACCACCCACGCCAGCGACTGGAGCTCGCACCCTGGCCACGCGACGCGCGCGCTGGACATCACCGAGGCCAAGAGCGTGTGGCCCGGCATGGAAGACCTGGCACGAGCCCTGCCGCCCCGCAGAGCGACTCTGCCAGAGTTCACCGGAGCCCCGCACGAGGACCCAGGGAATTCCTGACGCAGTGCGAGGCGCGCCTGACCGGGTGTTGGACGCACCAATCGGAGTGGGCAGAGTGGGTCAGCGAGCAGCTGCGAGGGACCGCTCGGAGCTGGTGGAGCATGTGGGGCCGGTTTGCCATGCCATGGGGCGAGTTCACGGACACGTTCCGACACCGGTTCGACACAGGATCGCCCCTCATCGAGTGTTCCGCCTCATTCTATGGGGCTCGGCAGAAGGACAGCGAGGCAGTGGAGGTGTTCATCGCCACTAAACTCCAATTGTTTCGCCGCATCTCGCCCGGCACCCACCTGGCCGGGGCACTGCCCATCATCACGGGCTTAGTGAGGGACGAGCTGCAGCCCTTCCTGCGTCGCTGCCACACCGGCGGTGTAGCGGAGTACGTGCAGGAAGCACGCGAGACGGAACGCAACTTCCAGAGAGCCTGCAAGCGCGGCCCGACCACGAGCACCCGAGGGGGTGACAGCCCACCAGAAGCCCGGCGGAACACCGCACTACGGGACTCACCCTCACACCAACACCGAGGACCACGAGCCATCGAGGCGCCGCCAACTTGGCGAGTGGAGCGACCGCGGGACGCCGGAGCACGAGAGCAAGTCCCCCTGTGTCGCTTGGGATGCCCGCGTGGCGAACGTCACTGGCACAGTGAGTGCCCGCGGGAATTCCGGGCGGCGCGACCCGCCACACCGCCGCGCCAGGAGATGCACGTGGTACCACCTTCGCCACAGCGCAACAGCCCGGCCCAGTCGGGAAACGACCCCCGGGGGGACCGGGATTAGAGCCCCCTCCCCCCGCACAGACCATCAACCCCGCGCCTGGCGGGGTGCGCGCCCTCCCGACCTTGGGACAGCTGGGCCGCCCGCGGGACAACCTGTTCCGCATCCCCATTGAGGTGAACGGCCGGCCAGCTGCCGCGCTCGTCGATACCGGAGCGAGCGACGTGTTCGTACGCCCCGCGTTCGTGCCCGCAGGCGTGTTGCGTCCGGGCAGCGGCGAGCTGCGCCTGGCCACCACCACACACACCGGGCGGATGCTGGGGCATGCTGAGATCGTGGTGAGTACGCAGGAATTGAACAGTAGTGTGTCCGCAGTAGTCGTGCAAGACTTGTGTGAGGAGGTGGTGCTAGGACTCCCCTGGTTGGTCCAGCAAGATGCGGTCTTGGAGCTAGGACCCCCCCGCCTCAACCTGGGAAGAGCCGAGAGGTACGTGGTGTACACGCTAGGACAGACGCCCCCCCGGCAGGACGCGGTGCTGACCCTGGCGGACGTGCACCACGATGTCCCCCCCTCCTACCAGGCGGAGGTAAACAAGGTCCTCGCCGCCCGACCCGAAGTGTTTGCCGTGGACGGAACCTTGAGGCGGACCACCGTCACCGAACACTGCATCCCCACCCTGAATGATGACCCAGTGTTCGACCCGCCCCGTGGCTACGGGTTTCGCGAGCAGCGAATCATCCGGGAGCAGGTGGACGAGATGCTGCACGACGGAGTCATCGAGCCGTCCCACAGCCGGTACAATGCGTGCATTGTGCTGGCCAACAAGAAAGACGGGACAAGCCGATTCTGTGTGGACTTCCGGCCGTTAAATGCCGTGACCGTCAGCGCCCCGCCCCCCCAGATTAGCGTCGAGGCCCCCAGTTTTGGCTTGGGAAGGGCCCAGGTCTACAGCACCTTGGACCTGAAGTCCGGGTACTGGCAAGTGCCCATACGACGCGGGGACCGGGAGAAGACGGCGTTCACGGTGCCAGACGGACGGAGGTTCAAGTTCAGAGCCATGCCGTTCGGCCTAAAGTGCGCCCCGTCCACCTTCCAGTGCATGATGACCCGTGTGCTGGAGGGCTACATCGTGCAGTTCGCCCTAGCATACCTGGACGATGTCATAGTGTACTCAGACACCTGGGAGGACCACTGCCGCCATCTGGCCTTGGTGATGGAGCGGTTGGCCACAAACCACCTGACAGCCAACCCAGCCAAATGCCATCTCGGAGCTGCCGAGGTCGACTTCCTGGGCCACGTGGTCAATGCGGAGGGGAACCGCCTCCAACTAGGTCACCTCCAGCAGATTGCGATGGCAGAAGTCCCACGCACCCGGAAGCAACTGCAGCGCTTCATCAGGCTGCTGAACTGGCTCCGGAACTATATTCCGAATTTTTCACAAGTCATCGCGCCTCTGACGGACTTGTTGTCGCCCCAAGTCCGCTACCACTGGGGCTCACCCGCCCAGACGGCATTCGAGGCCGTCAAGAGCGCGTTCACCCGGTGCCACACACTGGCCCGCATCGACCCCGAGCGCCCACTCGTCCTCCAGATGGACGCAAGCGCCCTGGGAACCGGAGCCGTGCTGTACCAGGTGAACGACCACGGAGAACGGCAAGTGGTGGACTACGCCAGCGCGAAGTTCGGCGCGGCGGTGAGGCGGTACCACAGCAACGAACAGGAGTGCTTGGCGGTGGTGTGGGCCGTGAAGAAATACCGTCCACACCTGGAGGGCAGGCATTTCACCCTCCGCACCGACAACCGCTGCCTCACCTGGCTCCACACCATGCAGGGGAGGAAGGGGAAGCTGATTCGCTGGGTGCTGCTCCTACAGTCGTTCGACTTTACGGTCGAGCACGTGCCAGGCGCGGAAAATCAGCTCCCCGACCTGCTCTCGCGCGAGCCAGACGGCAGACGGGAGGTGCTGGACGAGGAGGAGTGGGACGAAATCCTGCCTCCATCCCACACCAGCACGACTGCCGACGGACACCCTACCTGCACCCGCCTCACGCTCGGCGTAGAAGGGACCGAAGACCCTCCCAGTACTGAGGCCGACCTGGAGCGGCGCGTCCTCACGGCCCAGCGCCGCTCGCCAGACGCCGACCGGCGCCGCGAGACAGCGTGCGGAGGAGAGCACTCCGCCTGGCAGCTCCGGGGCGACCGGGTCATGACCAGACCGCCGGGGGAAGAGGACGAGTGGAAGACCTACGTCCCACCCGAAGCGCGCGAGGCAACACTGCGATTCTACCACGATCATGACCTCGCCGGACACCCAGGCTCGGACCAGACCCGGAGAGCCGTCTGCCGGTACTACCACTGGCCGGGGGTGAACCGGGATGTCCGGGTCTACGTCCGGGAGTGCGAGATCTGCCAGCGCCGCAAGGCCCGCCGAGGAGACGGGACACAACAATAGCAGCCTCGCCAGCCGTCAACACCGTTCCAGACGCTCGCGCTGGACGTGATGGGGCCGTATCCCCGCTCGCCGTGGGGTAAGCGCTTCCTAGTGGTCGTGACCGACATGTTCACCCGCTGGACAGAAGCCTACCCCTGCGGCAACGCACGGGCGGCCACCATCATCGAAGTCCTGACGCGCGAGTTCCTCACTCGGTTTGGCTACCCGGAGTCCGTCTTGACGGACAACGGCAGCCAGTTCCTGGGGGCCCGGTGGAGAGGGTGGTGCCAAGAGGCACACATCATCCACCACACCACACCCTCATACCACCCCAGGGCCAATCCGACTGAGCGCAGGAATCAGGATCTGAAAACTGAACTGCGGCTGCGCCTAGGGGAGGACCACACCCAGTGGGACCGCCACGTCGCCGACGCACTGTTCTGCGTTCGGCGGCACGTGAACATGGCCACTGGGATGACTCCCGCCGAGATGATCCAGGGGCGTAACCTGCCGCTGCCCGGCGAGCTGGCAACACACGGCGTACCGCACCCAGGAGAGCAACCGGAGGAGCGCGACGAGCGACGAACCCAGGAGCACGACGCGGCACGCGCAAGACAAGCCCGCTACAGTCAGGGAATCACGCCCCAGACAGCGCGACCCCCGGCACAACTGCGGGCCGGCGATCGGGTGTACGCCCGAGCGTACCCCCTGTCGGCAGCGCCGTGCAATTACTGCGCCGGACTCGCTCCCCGCTGGGAGGGGCCCTACACCATGACGCGGCGCCTGGGGGCGACGTCCTACATGGTGGACTTGGGCGGCCGCCGTGTGCAGAAGATCCACCGGGACCACCTGCGAGTGGCGGCGACCCCCGGGGAACCACTCCCGACCGAACACGAACATGGAGATACAGCAGACAGACCAGACATCCCCCTTGATGCACTCCCTCCTGGAGGACTGGAGCAACAGCGAGAGGAAGCCGAGGACACCGCTCCAGACGTGCCCGAGTACCTCACCGACGGGGAACTGGACGCGGACGCACCCCACGACCCCGGCGAGGCACCCTGTCCCGCAGAAACCACGCCACGAAGGGAGGCCCCCGAGAGCGAGCCGCCCCCGCGGCATGAGACACCTACGGAGACTCACACCACGTCGCGCCGGCGGAGAAGGGGCCGGCCCCGCCACGCCAGGTGCCGGGTGACAGTAGTCGCGTGGGACGACTCCGAAGACCCCGCCAGAGCGACCCCTGACCCCGAACCCATCATATCCGACCCAGACGAGGACGAAGAGGAATCGCCCCCGAGCCCGACCAGAGGTGGTTGGGGGCACGCGGCCTCCCTTGCCGACGCAACTTTCCGCGTCACCGTCACACAACCGCGCGAGGAGGGGGCTGGACGTCCCCGTCGGACACGACGCAGACCAGCGAGGCTGCGGGAGTTCGTCCTGAACACCACCCCGGGGCGGAGCTCACCCAGCCCAGCGCTGATACCCGAGCGGGAACGCCAGCCTTACAGACGGCAAGGCCCGACGAGCCCCGAGGGGAGTAGCCTGCGAGAGCGCCCCCGACGGGAGCGCCGACCCCCGGCCCACCTGGCTGAGTACGTCCTGGGCAGTCTCGTCACGCCGCCCCACACATCACGTGCCGCGGCGCCGCCTCCCGGCCCAGCTGCCCACGAGTCGGTGGCAGCAGTCGTTCGCCTCGCCACATTATGCCACATTACGTTCTGGACATTCACCCACTGGCGAGGCGCCGATGCGCCATAGTGGCCTGTAAGGATCGAAGGAACACTGTAGTATAGTCAAATTCATGATCATTTGAACGGTTGTTAGTCTGTCTTCCAGGGTTAAACAAGCCAATTGCTTCTGCATCGTTCTGCAATGATGGTGTCCAGGTGACACCAACCATCGATGCTCCTCTTTCGCACAAGCTGTTATGCCACATTGATACCCACCCCTTAGCATGTGCATACAGCGAATGCACCTGTGGTTAAAGTTAATGCAGCGAAATAAACAACACAGAAGTCGATGGGTCGATAGCTATCGATGAGTGTTGTGTTCATCCACCACAGTAGTGGATTTACTTCTCCAATGGCTATAGATCCCAAATATCGTTAATTATGATGTATTTATTCATTTATTTATTCAAGTTAAGGTCAGCCATGCACAGTGCGCGAATGCTACGAAGATAGCGCCGCTACCGGCCACGTTGGCCATATCACTCCACCGGGTGTGGCAAGGTGCTTCTGCCAAACTATGCAAAAGGGTTCATGTATTTATTTCCAGGTACAGACTTAAACTTGTAACTGCTTTGAATTTCTTTTCCCATAAACACATTGTTCAACGTGCGACTATGTCGTAAAACTGGTAGCTTCTGTTTTCCTGTGCTCTGTGCTTTTTGGCGGGAGCCAGCACAACCGCCCCCCCCCCCCCAGCCCGGCGCTGGCAAGGGAGTAAGTCGCCGCCGGGAGCTGACACAGGCCGGCAGCTTCCACGCTACCCGGGAACAGCTTTTTCGCGCGCGAACGAGCATGTTGACATAGTTTTGCTCATCGCGCACATGGGCAGCACAACGGTACTGTGCCTTAAATATATTGTCTGAGTGTAGTGTATTCATCTTTTAATTTAATATGGTGTCCAGGGTAGCCTGAGCAACCCAGGGATTCTTTCAGTCGGCAAGCTTCTGCCTCCGGTCATGTGGCCGAACCGAACCCTGAGACCCGGACGTATTTTCGTACGGACTTAATCAACCCAGGGAGGCAGACGGAGCAGTGTCAAAATGGCGCTCAATGTGGGGGCAATCATACAAACAAATATAATAAACCAATTTCCAAATTTTAGTTTTTTTTCTCATAGCGGACAAGGACTCATGTAGAAAAAGGCAACAGTGCAGCGTGAAACCGGAGCGGGTGCCTGTATAAGAACGGCTCAAGTTCCACACCAAAAGCGGTGCGACCTGCGCACCCGTCACAGCCGCGAAACTTCAGCTGACAGTCGCGATACTTTCAGACCACCAGACTTATGCACGGGCTTCCCCGAGACAGGAAGCATGCGAGCACGTGACACTAACTCGGCAGTGAGCAGAGGCGACCTTCCCTACCTGATCGCGCCCTGTCAACGACGTCCCGACCCGTCGCGTGGGCCGGTTGACCGTGATCGCGATGCAGAGCTCAGAGGTAATGATTGACATGGACGAGGTGTGGGACACATGTCTAATGACCGGGATACCCATGGGCAATGCAATCGCCGGCATGCATGCTGTGTAGAGTGGAGGTAAAACGGAAAATATACGAGGAACAGACGAAAGCCACGCTGGCACATGGGTGCAATGCTGTGAAGTGCCACCGACAACCCGACGAAGTGGCATACTGTCACCGGTGCGACACCATGAGGCACCCAGCGTGCACAAAGGTGGCGAATTCTTGAATTTCCGGGACAGCATGTTCATGTGTACTGCATGTGAGAACATAGTGACAGGACCAGCACAAGTAACCGTCGTGAGTTAACCTCAGCGAGTTAGCGCCTGCGTCAAAATACCTGAATTCGGGGTACAGGCGCACAAGGACCCGGAGAAGTTCACGAGGATGTGTCGTGACCGCCTGGCCAGGTATGCCGTTCCATTGGAGGAATGGACAGAGCATGTTAGCAACCAGTTCAAGGGGAGCGCGGAGGACTGGTGGGCCATTATTGGCGAATACGACATGGAGTGGCACGACTTCGCTACATGCCTCGAGGGGCGATAAAATGATGCGCGCGCACGCGTGCAATGTAAATGCTCTGTGTTATGAGAGACACAGAGGACAGGCGAAGATGCAGAGACCTTTATTAGAGCCAAGGTTCAACTGCACCGACACCTGGCCACCGGAGAAGACATCAGCACTGCCTTGGGCAATGTGGTGGAGCTGATGTGACGGGAGCTACACCCCCACCTGCGAGGAGCTGTCGACAGAGGCCTCGAAGACTTCATACAGCTGGCCAAGGAGATATAACGAGAGCTCCGCCTGTCACCTCGCCCATGAGACACCCTGGCCCGACGTCAGGAGACGTCACCCACACCAGTTTTGGCAGCTGAGGACGCCCTGGCGGTGGTACCATATGTGGCGTCCGCAGCCTCAGACACCACCAGACGGGTAGGAGAGACGCGAGGCCGCGGCGCCGCACCACCGGCGAACCCGAGTCAGCCGAGTCAGAGAAGCCAGCATTACAGAGCCCCGTGCTGGAGGTACTGCCGGGAGGAGATGTACCACTGGCATGATGTATGCCCAACTCGGGCCGCGCTGTGGCAGTCACGCCGACTGGTAGGATCTCTGGTGGGAAACGCCAACTAGGGAGCAGAATACCAGCGGGCTACTAATCGTGTCCTGCATTTGGCCTCTGCCCCCTTGTGCGAGTGCTACATGCTCATTCCTGAAACAAACATGGCTGCCCCGACACTGAAGGGTATTTTTTACCTAATCTCTATGCCTAAGCTAGTTATCCTGTTAGATGGTGATGCACCCGGCACCAATAGATGGCGCCTGCTGCAGAATGTAAGTAAGTGGGATTTATTGTGTCATTACTCAGGGAAGGAGCGGGCTTCCGCTCATGTTGGGAGCATCCTGAGAGTCAGAAATTAGCATAAGATCAGGACAGTCAGTGATATCTTATAGAACATGCTGCAAAGGCTAAATTTGTAAATATTGACTATAATGATAATGTAACCGACTTGTATATAAGCTTGGCTTGTACTGTACCAGTCAGAGATCCTTACCCCAGAGAAATCTGGGGAAATACAGCAGAATGTATAATTGGTGTATTACTTTCTGATCCCCTCTTCCTTCCTCTCTCACTCTCTCTCTCTTTCCTTCCTACGGAGTGGCCTTTGCTGGAGCAGCCCTTGGGATTACACTCTAGCATCCCTCTTCCCCTGGAGTGGCCTTTCGAGGATTATGCTCTAGGACTTCCCTCCTGGAGCGGGTTTTCGAGAATTATGCTCTGGGGCCTTTCCCCTCATCCTCCTTGTTCTCCTGCCCAGCAAGAGGGCAGGACGCAGGTATCTCAGACAAGTACCAACATCTGAGAGACAAGGAGCAGCTGCCAGCATACCAGCGGGCTTTTAACCCCACCTCAAGCCACTCCAGCACTGGATGCTGTTGCTGGGACAGGTCATACTGTTTCTGGATCATAGCACCTGCAGCATCTGCTGGGTCAGCCCGCACAACCCAGTCACCTGTCAGACCAGGCGGTGGGGTCACACACCACCTGCCCCAGCTCCTCACCAGGTCGTCTGCGAGCGACGCCGAGTACCAGGCACCACCGACGACACCAGCACCACCTGCAGTACCAAGCAGCAGACCTTCTCGGCTCGGACGAGCGAGCGATGACCTGGGACTGCTGATCTGGGTGCTGGTCATGCTGAACAGCCGGCTAGTCCATGCTCTGGTAACAACTGTGGCGAGTCACACCTACGTCACGACCCACCTGGTGCCAGAGGCTGGCCTGGAGCACGGCGAGGAAGTCGTCAAGCTGGTCACCCAGATGACGTCTGGGCGCGCTCTGGTAACAATCACCATTCGAGACATGTCCAATCGGAAAACAGCCCTGGTGATGCGAGACCTGAGGGACGATCTAATCCTCGGCCTACCCTGGCTTGTCCAGGAGGATACATCTATAGATGTTAGTGAGGGTAAGCTGCATGTAGGATGCCAATCGCAGGACGCTATACAGCATCGACCGAGGGGTGATGCCCCAACCCAAACCTGCTGTTACGTTAAATGACCTTCACAACAAGGTTCCTCCAGAATACACAGACTTGTTCAATGTTCCTGGCACAGCAGCCACAGGTGTTTGCCACTGCGGACAGGCTGCGGTGCACCACAGTGACCCAGCACACCATACCAACACGTCCCCATGAGCCTCGATTTGTCAAGCCGTTCATTTCGGATCACATGAGCGCGAGGCGATCCAAACACAGATCGCAGAGATGCTGCGCGATGGAGTAATCGAGCCGAGCGAATCGCCATACAACTGCTTGGTGGTGATGGCGAAGAAGACGGATGGCTCATTCCGGTTCTGTGTAAATTTTAGGCCAATCAATTTATTCACCATCCCCGCCCCTTCACCACTCATTAACATCACAGATGTGCTGGCAGAGTTGGGAGATGGACTCGTTTTCTCCCCCCTGCACCTCAAGTCTGGGTACTGGTAGGTGCCAGTCTGCCTCGAGGACCGACCAAAGATCGCTTTCACTGCGCCCGATGGCCGCAGGTTCTAGTTCTGTGCCATGCCATTCGGGCTGATGGATGCCCCCGCGACCATTCAGGCCATGATGGTGCGCGTCCTAGAAGGGTTCGTTAGGCAGTTTGCCGCAGCCTATCTGGAAGACGTGATTGTCTGGTCGTGGACTTGGGAGGAGCACGAGCAGCACCTTGCCTTCATCCTCGAGTGGCTGGCCAGACACAGACTGACCTGCGCTCCCCATAAGTGCCACGTCGGCACGGTCGAACTGGAGTTCCTGGGGCACATAGTGAATGCGCCGACTTTCGTCCCCTGCCAACCCAGCTTGACTTCATAGAGTCCAAACCTGCCCCTTGTACCCGGAAACAGTTGCATCAGCTAGTGGGCCTTCTGAACTGGCTCAGGAGCTTCATGCTAAACTTTACTATAGTGAGAGCCCCAATGACCGACCTGCTGTCCCCTAAATTTAAATTCAGGTGGACCCCAGAGGCAGACCGCGCATTAAACACCATAAAACGCTTGTTTCGTGAGTGCCACACCCTGGCTCATTTACAGCCTACAGAACACATTTACCTACAGATGGACGCCAGCCAGGAGGCGCCAGCATAGGCGCGGTCCTGTACAATTTGGTGCCGGAGGGCGAGCGGCGCGTCGTGGAGTACGCCAGTGCGAAGTTTGGGCCAGCAGCACGCCGCTACCACGTGAACGAGCAGGAGTGCCTCGCGATTGTGTGGGCAGTGGGCAGGTATCGGCATCATTTGGAAGGCAGGGCATTCATACTCAGGACTAACAGCCAGTGCCTCAAGTGGCTGGACTCTGTTATTACTCACTTACTCTTAAGTGTTTACTTACACTTAAGTGTTACTTACTCTATTATTCATTTGCACACAAAATGTTTTCGCAGGAACCAAAGATGCGCTCACGCTCCACGACCTCTGTCACTTTGACTGTGCAGGTCATCGGTACTGGTCGCGTCCGTGCATCGCAGAATCTCACACCACTCGATTATCACCGTGTTAGTTCACAATCAACATACATCAGCTCCATGGTTTGCCCCCCTCCTCCCCCGGGGGCCCATAGCATTGTTTTTAGTTTAGGCCTAGGGACTAAGGACCAATCTTTGTTCGTCCACGTGATGCTTGATTACTTTAAGGCCGTGTGCCACACTTAATTATGCACTCTACATAAGAATATCCCCAAATGTTGATTGGTTGTTTTATATGCACGCAAATCAGCGTTTTAGGGTCTTTGTTTTATTCCACGGGTGTAACCATCGAGGGATGGCCACAATGCGGTGTTAAGAGTGTTTCGCATATGTTTGTTAACCTTGTTACCTACTTAATCACAGTAAAATGTCAAGTGAAAATGATTTTACAAGTCTTTAATATACTAAATATTCTGTCAAAGATAGCATTATGATGTGGTGTTGTTTTCAGGCGGAATGGTATGTGGCGGATGTCTCCAGATGGAAATGGATACAAAGTGGCTCAGCCGGACCGACGCTAGCTCTGGGAGAGTGCAGCATCCTGCGTGAATGTGGGTGAATGGATTCTCTGACTAACATGGTCCACTGGAGAATGATTACACCTAGAACTGCGGTGATAAGGGAGTCGGAATACCACACTCGTGAGTTAGTGGCTCTTGAGCATGCCACTATATTACAAGATTGAATAAGTTCTAGTGACTATTGATGACTGTGGCATAATATCTGTCATTCTTCACTGCCATGCTCAATGTAGTACCTATGTTGTATGTATGTGGCTCTGGGCCAGGTGTAATCAGATTTTGTTGCCGCCAGCCTTTCTGTTTATGTGGGGGCGCACAAACCACCAAAAACAAATATTTATTTAGAGAAGAGACTAAACATTGTTAGTCATTGTAACTAGAGTTTTAAACAGCATATTCTATATTCATAGAAACTTGCAAATGCAGGTTAAATTTGCACATAAAGTTTTCAGTTTGAGATGCTGTGGTTCTGAGTTGTGACCCTGTTGATGTGCTTTTCAATTGTGATCAAAGATAGGTTAGAACATAGATATATTATACTGTATGTCTTCATTTAATTGTATTGTCTTCCTCATCATTCGGTTGACGTCGACCCAAGTGTCTCCTCGGCTCCTTCAGGCCGTTATCCCTCGTCAGCGTCCTATCTTGCATAAGTGAAGTGTCTACGATCAGGGACGCACCCGCGTGCGCCCTAGCACGTCAGTAGACTTCATTATGTTTGTAAATAGTTATACTTATTATGTACATTTAAATTCATCACGAGCCTTCAAGATTGTATATATTTTGTAACGTAACAGAACTCTCACGTCTTTAAATAGTGTGTCTGAATATTGTACAAAATACTTAACTAATTCTTAACTAATTAATTAATTTGTATTTTCGTTTTATCAATTACCATTCAATTACTTGTCATGTCACTTCTTAATAATTATGTGATTTTTGTCAAGTGCTATGTTTAGTAATGTAACCGCAGCCTGGCTCGCCGCGAGACGAGCCTCTCCCACGCCGGCCTATTTCCCCTCCCCTCCTCCACAGCCCGCGAGCTACGGCGCGCGGACGGGCGGAGGAGGGCAGTGGCTACAGTCAGACTCGGAGCAGATCAGACGTGGGCTCGCTCCGCTCCGTTCGGGACGCGTGTAGCACGGCAACGTTGTTCGCTCTCAGTACGGGACTGCCTCTGCAGTCGAGTTGCACTGTGTCAGAATTCGTTGCACTGCCGAACTTTCTTAGTCAGTACGTTTCGTCACAGAACTATCTCCGCATACGTGACGGGTCGCGTACGTGCTACGTAGCACTGCTGAACTTTCGTAACCGGTACGATTAGCTACGGGACTGCATTCACTGTTACACCGTGTAACCCTTCTTCCTCCTTAATTGGAAGAGGGGTTGCGTCCCCGACTCACTCTGGGCGCGAAGGGAAAAAATAAATATTAAAACCAGGCATAAAAAGCTAAACAATATAAATTTCCCACACCACTGCCCAGGGGTCAGGCCAAAAAAATTCAAAGGATATAATAGCAGAGTAACCATTAAACAAACAAGAGGCAAGACTTTGGACGTATGTTATTAAAAAATAGAAATTTGCAAAAATAATTTTTACTATACATAACCATACAAGCTTAGTTACAAAAGCTGACGTTAATAATGGCAGCATCTTATCCCCATTTGCGATACTAACAATAACCTTTAAAAAATCGTAAAAATATAAATACTGATAACAAGTATAAAAATATATAAGGGCGTGAGGCGTGGCCACTATAAAATATCAAAATTTACTGACTGCCCTAATACCAAAAATCAAACAAGACAATCAATATAAATATATAAAAAAACTACAAAAATAATACTGAAGTACAAACAAATTATTTAAATAAAGTTCTTAAACTCTCAATCAACGGTTTAGTCTTTCTTCAGATGTTCGTTGCTAAAGACTTGCCAAAAAACAAACAAAGTTAATATCCTAGGCGTGCGCTGGCTTCCTGACTTTCCTCACCAACTCCAGAGTCTAATGCCACGCCGGGCCATAGGTACGAATTCACAAAGGCGTGAACGATGACCAAAAAAAAATTATCTTATTTTTAAGGGAAATGTAGCAAAAACTCTTCACGTAACATAACCATGTTACCACAGAAGTATTTATCATCAGCTTCAAACAAAGTCTTACTTCTTTATTAACTTGCCAATGATTTTATAAAAACGTAGAATGGCCGCACCAACCAACATCAGGCTGCGCATGTAGTCCAATACCGATCGCATACATTTAATAATACTGCACAAGCTGATATATTAGCCAAATGCCAACTTTACGTATGCAAATTCCGATGACAAAGTCTCAAAAACAAATTGCAAAATGTTCGTTTCTTCCAAACTTATACTTTTATTGCAACTACAGGCAAACGGGCGACCTTATTAAAAAATCCCACACTGGAACAACGTGTGAAACAAATGGGCCTCTTCACCAAACAGGCTAATAAAAGTTCCGTCCAAATAAAATTTAGTATGGGAAAATACACAGTTCACTAGGTTTGCCAAAAACCAGTGCAGCACCACGAGGGTAAAAATCAAAATCGCGGCCTCTCTTTACCTTGATTACTTCTGTATCACAGGGCAATCCATTGCCCTGTCGCCCAGCGTGGAGCCTCCATCCCAATACTCTTCGTCGCCCGTTGCCGTCCGGCACACCAGTCCGCACCGTCACATCCCTCTGTCCTCCACGGTCGCTCGGCACCCACTCACCGGCCCAGCTGATTTTTTCTTCCCGGCAAGCCGAATGTCTGACGTCATCAGCCAACCGCCGGGCGCTCACCAAGTGGTATTTACGTGAAACACAATCGATATTCTTAAACTCATAATCGATAGCTACCAAACTGCGTATAACTAATTAACAGAAACAAATATAATTAAAAAAATTTACAGATAAATTAACATTAATTAAAAAAGGCGTAAAAATACGTGAAATAAAAACCATATAAAACTAGAGACCAGCAACAAAAATAAATTACAAGTAAAAATGTGGCCCTGCCGGCCACAACCTCCGCCTAGAACAAAAAAAATTTAAACAGCAACCTTAAAAAAACTAAAACGTCAAAAAAACAAAACCTGGACTTGGAGAAAAAGCATTCACAAAAACTTCTAATCCAACAAACCAGCCCAAACTCAAACAAACAAACCAGCAACAAGGAATACTTGCCTCCAAAGCCCCAGCCAAAATTTCAACGCTAAAAAAAAACAAGAGAAGGATTTTCCAACAAGTAACGGAAAAGACAAACTAAACCCACAAACCTAACAAACAGGACCTAAGTAAGCCAAAACAAACAAACAAGCTCCAAAGTCAAATCCGAAACGTATTAGACAAAACCTTCTCTCTCAAAATTATCAATAACTAAAGAACAAAAAAAAAATAAAACACCAAGTCTGACAACCCGGAGGTTGCAAACTAAAGCAAAGAACTATAAAAACTATAACCTCACAGGAAATATATCAAAACCATCACTGGTAATCTAAATGACCACTATAATTCCTGGTGCTGATCCTGCTCCCGCTTCTTTTTAAAGCAAAATTTTTCTGAATGACCGTTTTTGCCACAAAAACCACAAACAAATTTATTTACCTCCGAAACCGAGCAATCCTTAGCAAAATGCCCTACCTTATTACACTTAAAACAAGTCTCATCAATTTTTTCATTACCCGGCGTTTTAAAACAAACCATTTTAAAATTCATTTTACCTTTACCCTTATCGAATTCACATTTAGCGTAAAAAATATTATCTACCTGGATAGCCCAAGTGTTGAGTTCCTCCACACTATTAGGTCTGCCAATAAATGCGCATTCGTGTCTGATGGCAGGATTTAGATTTTCCAAAATAATAGCTACAAAACGGTGATCATCTAACTGCAGACCAAATACATTAACGTGATTTCTAATATCCTGTATAAATTCTAAGGTGCTTTCATTTTCCCGTTGAAAACGGAAAATCAATTCCTTAATTAGATCGTCCTTCACCCTCTTAGGGCACAAATATTCCCACAAATTCTCTTTCACTACCGACCATCCAACAGACTTATTTATACCTGACGTAATCACATCTCTAGCGATCCCGCTACATTTAGTCGAAATACACCTTAACAATTCTTGCTCATTTTGTAAACAACAATTAGTTTTCAAACTATCTACCCCCAAGCAAAACTTTATTAAATCTCTTGGCCCACCGGAGCATAAAGATGGCAACCTATCCAGTTCCTTAAAAAGCAATTTACTTTGCATAGCAGTATTCAATGAATTTACTTGGCTGATCTCCGAATTCTCCACATTTTCCTCAACAGGTTTTTTCCTCCCTTCTTTAATGTGGGTACTTAATTTCCTGCGTAAGG
The DNA here is from genome assembly GCF_032445375.1 of Bacillus rossius redtenbacheri. Classification (NCBI taxonomy): domain Eukaryota; kingdom Metazoa; phylum Arthropoda; class Insecta; order Phasmatodea; family Bacillidae; genus Bacillus; species Bacillus rossius. Next base: position 25,056,575 of record NC_086335.1, on the reverse strand, counting down.
TATCAATGTCATCCTCCAGACCACTCTCTACTCCCGCTGCTTGCAAATTAGCGTAAACCTGTTCTTTGGGAAGTTTATAAATCCAAGAAACTGCCATTATTAAAAAAATCAAAAAAGTCAGCAAAATCGCAAAAGTCCAAAGTCTCTGCCCAGCAGAGTGGCGCAGGTTGCAACCCTTCTTCCTCCTTAATTGGAAGAGGGGTTGCGTCCCCGACTCACTCTGGGCGCGAAGGGAAAAAATAAATATTAAAACCAGGCATAAAAAGCTAAACAATATAAATTTCCCACACCACTGCCCAGGGGTCAGGCCAAAAAAATTCAAAGGATATAATAGCAGAGTAACCATTAAACAAACAAGAGGCAAGACTTTGGACGTATGTTATTAAAAAATAGAAATTTGCAAAAATAATTTTTACTATACATAACCATACAAGCTTAGTTACAAAAGCTGACGTTAATAATGGCAGCATCTTATCCCCATTTGCGATACTAACAATAACCTTTAAAAAATCGTAAAAATATAAATACTGATAACAAGTATAAAAATATATAAGGGCGTGAGGCGTGGCCACTATAAAATATCAAAATTTACTGACTGCCCTAATACCAAAAATCAAACAAGACAATCAATATAAATATATAAAAAAACTACAAAAATAATACTGAAGTACAAACAAATTATTTAAATAAAGTTCTTAAACTCTCAATCAACGGTTTAGTCTTTCTTCAGATGTTCGTTGCTAAAGACTTGCCAAAAAACAAACAAAGTTAATATCCTAGGCGTGCGCTGGCTTCCTGACCTTCCTCACCAACTCCAGAGTCTAATGCCACGCCGGGCCATAGGTACGAATTCACAAAGGCGTGAACGATGACCAAAAAAAAATTATCTTATTTTTAAGGGAAATGTAGCAAAAACTCTTCACGTAACATAACCATGTTACCACAGAAGTATTTATCATCAGCTTCAAACAAAGTCTTACTTCTTTATTAACTTGCCAATGATTTTATAAAAACGTAGAATGGCCGCACCAACCAACATCAGGCTGCGCATGTAGTCCAATACCGATCGCATACATTTAATAATACTGCACAAGCTGATATATTAGCCAAATGCCAACTTTACGTATGCAAATTCCGATGACAAAGTCTCAAAAACAAATTGCAAAATGTTCGTTTCTTCCAAACTTATACTTTTATTGCAACTACAGGCAAACGGGCGACCTTATTAAAAAATCCCACACTGGAACAACGTGTGAAACAAATGGGCCTCTTCACCAAACAGGCTAATAAAAGTTCCGTCCAAATAAAATTTAGTATGGGAAAATACACAGTTCACTAGGTTTGCCAAAAACCAGTGCAGCACCACGAGGGTAAAAATCAAAATCGCGGCCTCTCTTTACCTTGATTACTTCTGTATCACAGGGCAATCCATTGCCCTGTCGCCCAGCGTGGAGCCTCCATCCCAATACTCTTCGTCGCCCGTTGCCGTCCGGCACACCAGTCCGCACCGTCACATCCCTCTGTCCTCCACGGTCGCTCGGCACCCACTCACCGGCCCAGCTGATTTTTTCTTCCCGGCAAGCCGAATGTCTGACGTCATCAGCCAACCGCCGGGCGCTCACCAAGTGGTATTTACGTGAAACACAATCGATATTCTTAAACTCATAATCGATAGCTACCAAACTGCGTATAACTAATTAACAGAAACAAATATAATTAAAAAAATTTACAGATAAATTAACATTAATTAAAAAAGGCGTAAAAATACGTGAAATAAAAACCATATAAAACTAGAGACCAGCAACAAAAATAAATTACAAGTAAAAATGTGGCCCTGCCGGCCACAACCGGGTCACATTTTGTTGCCAAGAGTTTATTTCCGGTAGTCCGGGTTGCGGCGGGGGAGGACGCTCGTTCCGCGACGTGCCGGCCAGGCTGCGGCAGGATTCTTCACGGAATAAAGGAGCTCGTGGAAACGGACAGCATCATCTTCTCCTTGCTACCATCTGCCATTCCTTCTATCTACGTAAATTTCCCTCCTGGTCCCATATTTCCCGTTCCCGGCCACGTTGGCCTGAACTCCACTCTCTCTCCGAATGGAGCTACGCGGGCAAACCAGAGCGAGTCTCAGGACAATTCACAACAGGGACTTAGGGACTATAGGCCGAGGGACGTCACGGTATTTTCGCATGAGAGTCAACACAAGTTGATTACGTAAATTAAGGCTATGGCTGTTTCTTGAAGCAAATTAAGCTATGTAGTTTGAACTTTTAGTTACATTAATTAAAGGAATAAAAACACTTACTACAAGACTTGAGACATTAAAACTGCCAACTTTTCAATTCATAAATAAATATTATTATTTTTGACATATTCATTTATATGCCCTTCTATTAACTGTTTCGACATTGTGCATTAAACAATAAAAAAATAGAACAAACAGAAAAATAATATTCCTACATTTAATATTTTTTATTTTATTTCCCAGACAACTGTAGTTTTACCTTGACCAATAATATAGGCCATTCTAGCTTTTGAGGCCAAACCTCTAAAGCTAAGACTACAGAGCAATGGGTACGAAAGCTTGCAATTTCATTGACAGATACTGTACCAATTTTGGTATTTTAAACATTAGATAAAAACTTGACAAACTTGTTACAGTATAAGAAAAATTAAATGGCGATGATAACATTTGAACAATTTGTTAAATATGCAGCCAATTTTTGTGTGATTACCATTAACATTGGCATGTAAAATTTTGAGAACCCAACATTTGTAAAAAAAAAAAATAAACTTGTTATTGTAATACATACACACGGTCTCTAAATGAGTTGATCAAATAATTTGGCTCAGTTGTGACACACTTATTACAATCTTGTGATTCTAAGTTCATATATTTAACATTCATAAACTCTGATAAATTGAGCCCCAACACTTTTCGGAACTGTCCTTCACATCTGTTCTGTGTACGCACACACGACTCATGATGCTCACTGCTCTTTGTTAGTTTGGTCAAATACACTTGAAACTAATACCGGGCAGCTGCAAAATTTTTGTGTGAAAATCTGACATTCTTGTCACATTTTACTGATAGATGACAGACAGTATGCCCAGTACGAACAATATATATGTTTAATACACATGGTGCCAACATTATGACAGCAAAATAATTTCCATTTCTCTTAGAAATACTTATTGTAATCATAATACATTTTTATGGGGAAAAATAAACCTGAAGTGCTTCAATTTTCTTAAAAAGAAGTTAATCATTTGGACCCACAGTAAAACTTCGATTAACCATCACCAGGGCCGGTGCAAGGTAAATTGGCGCCCTAGGCGAAAAACCTTAATGCCCCCCCCCCCCCCCCCGGCCGGTCACCCCATAAAAATTGTCCTGGCCTCAAAATACATCACGTAAGCCTAATATTTTGTCAACAATCAAATGTAAGCAGGCTTGTGTTTTTTTATTTTTTACTTATTACAAATCATAAACAGGTCACCGTGGATTTTAAATAATTACTTATATAAATATAAACATTCCAAACTGTTACAAAAATCAATTTTCATCTAGTTTAAATAATCGTTAAACATATTATATCAGCTGTTATGTGTCGTGCTGCGCCGCCCCCAGCTACTTGGCGCCCTAGGCGGTTGCCTGGTTCGCCTATATGGACGCGCCGGCCCTGATCATCACTCATTTAACAGTTATTTCTGTTATTCTTCATTGTCTAAAAAAAATTGTGGGTATCACCAAAGAAACAGACATCTTTAAAATATTTCACAGATTACTTTTACACCCTACTGCATAAGCATAAAGCTTAAAGTGACTGTACTGTACGATGGTGGAATATGTAGATATGTATTGTTTGATTTTAGAATTTTATTTTAATTTTGTTCCAAGCTTGCAGTGAAATCACTTTCCTGTAAATATGTATTAAAATATTTCTGTTATCCGTCTATTTATTTATCGGTCACAGCCCTGTTCCAGATGGTGACAGTTAATCGAGGTTTTTCTGTATATAGTTTAATAATTTATCAATAAAATGTTTCTGTAGTCACACCTCTTGCCACTAGGTCATCCATCCACACTATCGTGTGTGTTGTTAGTATAGCTGTCCGGTATTAAGCCAGGTTCATAAACTACGCAAGGAACACAACATGCTATCAACACAAAAAAATCACAGTCATTTTTTATAAAGCATGCAATTCGCAAGACGCCACCAGCCCTATAACTTGTAATAGTAAAACATTAGAGAACATAATTTATGCTTCGGGCTTCTGTTAATAAATCATATTTATCATTAAAAAAATAGGAACTGGTAGTACTTTGATTTAAAAGTGTTATTTTTTTTTCACTGTATTTATTAAAGGTAAATCATAAGCCTCTCTGCACATTACATCTGCCTTTTCAAAAGTTTTTGGGAAAAATTCTCCTAAAAACGTGGCCCTCGGAAATGCAAGCCAAAATGCAATAAGTTGAAGTTGAACATTGCATTTACGTTTTACGCCTTGCATAATTTATAGACCACTACTCTATAAAGAGGTTGGTGAACACACTGCGTTCTGGCATATTTGCTCAGTTTATGAACCAGGCATCAGCCTCTACTGCATTGAAACTTGGTGCTGGTCTCTGAGAGAATCGTCGAGAAGGTTCTCGCACGCACCGACGCCCCAGCGGAGCGCACGAACTGGGGCCTCTGTTCTCCCGGCAGGCGCGCCGTGTTCGCCCGCTGCCCTGGCCTCACTTGTCGTCGAACGGCGTCTTGACGAAGTACGTGGTGAGCTTGCCCTTGCCCTTCACGTAGGTGGGGCCGCGGCACTCGCACTCGTAGCCCGCCGCCATCAGGATCTTGGCGGTGTCTTCCGTCACCTGCCGCGCACAACAACAGGAATAAGCATAATTAGGGGCAGGCATTTTTCGCGAAAAAAAAAAAATCTGAACGCCTATTAGACTGCAACAAGGTATACCCGCAGCGGCGGTTAATTCCTTGTGATTGGCTGCCGTCTGCGAGAGAAGTCGTTGCCTTGTTTGACCGAGCCACTCAGGACGCGTTTGCTTCCGCAGTGAAATACTCTGATCGATGTTGTAACACTGAACATGCACCTGAAAGAAACTCACCCAATCACGAAACACAGACGATGTTACAGTGTTTTAACTTTCAGCTACTCTTAGAATCTTTTCGCGAAATGTGCATGCCCCTAAGCATAAGCAGAAATTCATTTCATGAAAAAAAAAAAGGGGGGGGGGGGGACGGCAATAGAGCCACTTTTCCTGCTGTTTTCTTTCAAATTCTTTCCTTTCGTTGTCTGGAATCATATTATTAGCAAGGATTTCCGGTGGCGGGGGCAGGGGGATTGATGTATCCCTCCCCCCTCTGGACCCCTCTGAACAGCCATCATGACCGGCTGTAGACCTCCAGTTGTAAAGAGGAAATGAAAGATGCCATCTCTTTCTGAAAACATTGGATCATAACGATCTTATGTATATAGCTTAATTTTTCCAATTTGTCATCCTTAAGGCCTGTACCACAATTATGTGTAAACATTAAAAAATAGGAAATGGATCTGGACCCATAAGATATCTGTGTTCTTTTATTCTTCTGCCACTTCCACAGTACACGCAAAAATAAAATAATACCAAATAATGATGTTAAATTTCATGGTTACGAAATATTAATTCAACAGAAATTTTTTTTTAACCTACAAGAACATAACACGGCAGTAATATGTACAGGTATGTCCGAGAGCAGGCGCCAGGCGCTGGAGCCGTGAGCCGGGTCAATGACCGATTGCTCTGACGTCACGGCGGCCATCTTGGATGACCGTGATGACCTTTGACCTTGACCTTAACCTTTGACCTTCAAAATTGGTCAAAATTTGCCCAAAATTCCTCAAAAAGTTTTAAAAATTATAAAAAATAAATTAATTAAATTTAAATAAAAATGATTTAAAAAAAAAAACATAATTTTCCCTTGAAACAGGAATTTTTCCCTCGAAAATATAAATTTTTATTTTTTTCAAAATTTTAGAATTTTTTTGGAAGAATATTTTTTTTCGAAAAACTGGAAATTTTGGGGAATTTTGTGGAATTTTGGGCAAATTTGGGCAAATTAAAAATTTTAAAAAAATTGGTTGTCTGTAAAGTCGGTTTACGGACGATAGTTTAACGTGACAAAGTCTTAACAAAACATTGATGAAATGATTGCATACTTTTATGAATAAAATTGAATCATTTTAATTTTAATAATAAAATGAATAAATACTTGAAATTATACTAGTAATCAGATTTTTAAAATGCAAGAATAATTAACCTTTATTGCAGAAATTGTTGTAATAAGCAAAGAAAACCACATCAACTTTTCACTTCACTTTATAAACAGTCGAGTGGAATAGTGATAGATGGGGCGCAAGCGTACAATGAGCGTAACGGGACACAGCGTAACGGTACACAGCGTAACGGAACAATGTGCGTAACGGGACACTTTTCCGTGCGTGCAGCCGGCGTTCATCGATTTATTAGACGTTGTCACGTCAAAAAATATTTATCTTGTAAAAGAGAGGCATATGGAGGCATATGGAGGCATATGTGCATACCTGCAAGCGACCCATGATGCCGCAGCTGTCCATGCGGGAAGCCACATTGACGGTGTTGCCCCAGATGTCGTACTGGGGCTTCTGCGCTCCCACCACGCCCGCGATCACAGGTCCGTGGTTCAGGCCTGGTCACACACACACGCCCGTCACACAGATACAGTCACCGCAACACAGCTCAACAGCTCAGAGAGGTGCGCGGGGAATGTAATGAGCTGCAAGTATGTATGTTTTGTCAGTGTATTTGTTACATTCGTTAAAAACTAAAATTGCTAATCCATCAAATGCCTACATACATTATTATCAGCACATTTGCATGAAAAAAAAAATATATATATTCGAAATTTGTACATATATACATACGTGTTCGTGTATTGGTTCCTATGATTGTAGCTACATTCACCAACTTTCATACAATCATACAAAAATACACGGCTGACAAAAAAAAAACAAAACAGAATCATCAAATTTGAAAAGACCACAAGTTTTACTCAAACGAACATAAAACCATTTTTTTTTGTAAATTTTGTAGTACAAGCATGAGTATAAGTTTCAATTATACAGTTTCCCCAAGTGTTCCATACACCCTCCTATGGTTACACAGCACAGTAGTATACTTTGGTTCCTCCGGGGACTGGTTCTGGCTTAATGTGCGAGGTGCCAACCGGCGGCCATTTTTGGTGTCAAATTACCTCACAATTCCTCAAAATTTCCCTATTTTGAGGGAAAAATAAACTTTTTGAGGGAAAGTTTCCCATTCTATTCCCCAAATATGCTAGAGGTTTGAAATTTCCCCACTGCTAAAATTCACCATCGGTAAGACTCAAATTAGCCTCTGGTGGGAAACTTTAACATCGACCTTGGCCTCGGCCGCCCTAGTTACACTTTTAGTTGCGGCCGCCATCTTGAAAAATTCGTAATTATTATGATATAAAAAGTAAATGTGTTGTAACTACGTTTTAAGAAAATGTCTTATACCAGTAATATTTAAAGCCAAGTTGTTAAATTATATTTTTGAATATTATATTTGCAGGTGTGTAAATTACGTATTATTTTGTGTTCACAGAAAGTCAATATTTCATGAGTACGACTGTACTTCAAAACTAAGTGTATGAACCAGACAACTTGTTCGATGATTATGTTTGTTTCAAATTTTGTTTAAAAATAAAATTATACATACGCAAAGCACTTCTCTCGCTTGTTATTAAAAACTAATGTCTAGTGTTGCACCTCCCGTGGTACAGCACTGGGCAAGAGAGTAACATCACGATCACAAGATAACGTAAGTTAACAGGTAACGGAATTAACGTGCGTTTAAAGTATGAAATTTATATAACGGATATTTCTTAATGACGTGGGGTTTAATTTTTTTTAATTGAAAAAAAAATTACATTCGGGTACAGATGGCATGAGCAACGCATGATTTTGTATACTTTAAAATACTTTTGCAAACGTTCGCATACTTTTGCCATGATTTTTCCATGCTTTTGTCGTATTTTGCATGCATTTCGGAAACGTTTTGCATACGTTCGCGTACGTTTGCATATTTCCGCAACTCTAAACTTTCAGGTCTGAGGTTTTATCCGGTGTTAGCTTTAGAATTGTGAACATTTGTATGGACATTTCCAATAGGATTATTATTTATCATAGTTTAGCTCTCATAAGCCCATTAATCCATTCTTAGATTCCACTGAGGACATGGACAGGGACTAGTAAATGAAGATATATATATATATATATATATATATATATATTAACGCATGATTACACGTGTTTAAAATATTAGAGTATCCGAAAGTTTTTTCCTATCCCTCTTGTCTGTGCACCCATGGTTTTTTTTTTTTTTAATTTTTAAATTCAGAACTATAACTAAACTGATATCGGCTTGACGTTGATTTCTGGAATATTCTGTACACGTTCGGAAATGTTTTTTTTTTTTTTTTTGGATCTCTTGACCTACTACATTGGCACAAATCAGTGTTGATGTATGTCTCGGCCTCTGCCAGCAGACAAGCGTGTCGGACATGCACGGGGAAATCCAAGTGAAACGCGGCATGCATGCCTGCCTGCAACGCGGCGGAGGTACGCACCCATGCGCAGCTTGAACCTCTGGAACGACTCCCTGTTGATCTGGTCCAGGATGGTCATGAGGGCGACGGCGAAGTCCACCAGCACAAGGACGTTGTGGTCCTGCTGCTTGCTGGCGTTCTGCCCGGCCGCCACCGAGAACACGACAGCGCGGACTGGAGCGCACTATTCGCCCTGCTCTGATCCGCCCCGAACATACCCCAAGTTAGCCGCTTACTCGTGCAACTTGGCGTTTGTGATCAAAAAAAAAAAAAAATTAAAAAAAAGCCACTTTCGTTAAAAAGGTAATTTGAAACTGTTCACACAATGAAGACACTACACTTCAGCTAATGTTTTGGGCGTCTAACCAATATGGCGGAGCAATTAGCTGAAAAAATAACGGCTTCAAACATGCAGGCGTGGTTCTGTAGTGTTTGCCTTAACCGTAAAATAACAGATATAATACAGCTATACAAATAGAACACACCTTCTTAATACCGTTTATACTGTTGCGTTATAAATATACAGATGATTCAATTTTCAGTTAAAATTTCTTACTAAAAAAAAATTGGTTGTCTTTAAAGTCGGTTTACGGACGATAGTTTAACGTGACAACGTCATAACAAAACATTGATGGAATCATTGCATTCTTTTATGAATAAAATTGAATCATTTTTATTGAATTATCACTATTTTGTATGGATACAAAGGAGTGAAATTAAATCTACAATTTAATTGATAAATTTACTTTTATTTGTACTCATTGATTCAAATATGTTTATTACTTAAACGAAGAGATTATTTTAAATGTAACTTTTATACATGTTTGCAATTTAACTTCTCCCAATCTGTGTTATTCTGTTAAGTATAGGACGATGATAGGAAAAGTAGGAAACGAATGTGAGTGTTTTAAGTTTAATGTGCCTCGAAAAAGTCAAATCGATGGTTGTTCCAATCGAGTGGAAGAGAGATAGATGCGGCGCAAGCGTACAATGAGCGTAACGGGACACAGCGTAACGGGACACTTTTTCGTGCATGCAGTCGGCGTTCATCGATTTATTAGACGTCACGTCAAAAAAAAACATACACTCTTTACATTATTTTAAATGTCACTGATATAAACCAACTAGAGCTGTAGCAAACCGTGTGTACTCGGTACTGAGCAACGGGTGCGCCATCTAGTACCGAGTAACGAAACGTTACACACGAATGCATTTCGTTACTCGCATTTTTCGTAGTATGGAACTGTTCACTTGTAGTTCTACACTTTACCTTTTAAATCAAATTTAAATTTAGAATGACTTAAACACAAGTCTGGTTCAAAATACGGAAAAGTGAAAAAATGCACCTTACGCAGTTTGGTATGAAATGTATAAGTATGTTTTCTACAAATTGCGAATGTTGCGACGCCGCGACGTCATACTGTACGCGCACGCAATACGACTCGATTCGTTGCTCTAACATAACATAGAATGTTATGAGGTATCAGAAGTAACGAGTAACGTAATGATACGATAGTAACGAGTACATACGGCTACGTTTTTTTTCGTTACTTTTACACCGCTAAAACCAACCAACAATTCATTTTAGTTTTGAGCAATAGGGCACGTGGAAAGGTACATACAAAACAATGAGAATTTTAAGAGTACTTAACAAGAATCTTAGGTATTATTTATTTACCAGACATCTTCCATAGTTCAAACAGAAAATTATCCAACTACGGTCGAACACTCTCACTTCTGACAAATTATTGTCAATATTTTCGCTCTTGTATGTACTTATGCATTTAAATATTTCGTCAGCGAGAGTTAATTTATCTCATGCAAGAAAATTGTTGCAAGTAGTTCCTAACCTTGCCTACAGATGTCGTTACGTGCTGTGTTGAGGTAAATATTTAATTTTTAAGTGAGATGCGGGATGCTCTCTCACGGTCGCAAGAAAAGGAGGGCTTTGCTAGACATCAAGAAGAAGGAAATTCGTCTTATATGATAGTGTTTCGCAGCTGTCTCCAGGTATATTAATAGAATCAGTAGCGTATCCTATTTCGTATGAATTTCACATGATAAAATTATTGTAAGTGCTGATGTGGTAACAGGAATTCGCCAATTAAAATAAAATCTCAATACAATTGCCAGTCTCATTAAAAAAAAGAAATCATGCAGCGATGGTTTTCTAAGAAATAAACCAAAGAACACGGAGAAAACTAACAGCAATCTTGACATATGTAATCAGGATACATAACAATTTAAAATGCCGCTATGACAACCTAAAATTTGAGGTCATAACCTCAGCGGCTTAGGGTGGCTTGTTGACGGGGAATTTAAGCCAATTTGGAATATTTTAAAGCCATAAGCATTTTTGAGAACTAAAATGGAAAATTTTTCCTCTAAGCGGGAGTCTTTCCTTCAAAATAGAGATGTTTTTTTTTCTTATTTGTTTTTATGATTGTTGACGGAATTTTTTCCTTAAAAACTGAAATTTTTGGCAAATTTGGGCGAATGTTTGGCAAATTTAAGTAAATTTTGAGTATAATTGACAATTTTTGAAGGTCAAAGTCAAAGGTGAAGGTCGTCATCCAAGTTGGCAGCCATGACGTCACAATCCAAGATAAAGGCTGACTATCCCAATCCTAGCACAGGCACCAGGCTCAGGAAATTCTTTAATATAACTATTACTATCGAGAAAAATTAGAAGACGTAACTTATACGCGAATTACTATTTTGGCAGTGTGATTAGAATTCATATATTAACATTCACCTTTTCCTTTCCAAATAAATAAATAAATAAAATTAACTCTCACAACTTTTACAAATAAAATCTTTATTCAAAACTTAGCTGTGTACACTTTCACAATGGACGTAAACTATTAACGAAAAAAGCAACCAAAGAACACTTATTTTGACGCTCTGTATTTACTGCACTCTGGTGACGACTTTGAAAATCAATAGATTCCAACAACACAATTGTAGACGGGGCAGTTTTCCGAGCGTCAATGTGACGTCATTTACATTAGGATAATGACATGGACTGCCCACAGATTTGGACTGCTGTAGACTGCCTTTTAGTCGGACGTCTGACTCGGCGTCAGCGGTTGTTTGGATAACCGTTATTTTAACAATTTTGAACACCCCCCCCCCCCCCCACAATGCAATTCATATATCCGGGTTTCAATGCAAGTTTATGACATATATTAGTAGTGCAAATAAACATTCTTCGTCAATGTACAGTAGTGTACATGATTTTAGTCACATATTTCAAGGCATCAAGTAGAGACTTACAGCTTATTTCCGCAGTCGTACTTACCTGTCCCTTGCCTTCTTTACCAGGGCAGAGACCAGATGCCAACATGTAGGTGCTTCCGATCGTCTTTATCTTCTCAATGGAACTGAACTTCGGCTTCAGCAAGAGCTACAACATGATTGCAAAAATCCTATTCACTAGAAAACTAGCTTACATTACGTCATCCTAGTATTATACACTATACCTAGTACGACAACAACCTGAGTTACGTAACATGAAATTCACAGTTAAGAATTTTTTTTAATTGCCTTTTAGATCCTCGCATGGCCTTATGGTTTGTCAACGTACAAATTTACTTCTGGGAATTTTGTTTACTGGAGTGTACAGTGGAAGAGAATTACAGTAATGAAGAGAATTACAGTAATTTCCTTTTTCTTTTCATTGAATTTTCAGAATGGTGTGAAAATATTAATTTTTTAAGTTGAAAAAATATTTTCTTGTCTTAAACACTGATGCAATTATGAAGATACACAATATTTTGTTATGCAATTTTAATTAATTCTTTATCATTCCAACAAGAGTGTTGCGCAACGGTCAAAGGTCGGACTTACATTTGGCAAGACCCAGGTTCAAATACCGGTCCATGCATTCTGATTTAAGTTTTAAACTCCAGGAAAAGGCCGGGATAGCTCTTATTGTAGATCATGACCGATTCATTTCAAAAATTTCCCCGAATGTTATAGTGTTTTTTACGTCTCTTACGACAGCATCGATAAAGTTTAAAGTGTAAAGGAAGAATATAATAATAATACTGTATTCAACTAAAGTTATAACTAGCATTTTGGCCTGGTGTCGTTTTGAATTTGTCTATTATTAACTCTCTGAAATGGTGTGACTCTGGAGTGTTGTGTTATATGTACCTATCTATCTGTATAGCGATCAGAATAGACTTTAACTATTTTGTAGTGTAGGTATGTTGTTAGTGTGAGAAATAAAGTAGGCCTAATTAGTATATAAATAGTGTTTCGTGTTACATTCTTTAAATTTTGGTGCTATTTCGTATTATTAACGTTAAAAGACATAGTTTTAAACATACAGAGACCGGATACTACTTAATGGCTTCTACTATATTAATTTTCTTCAACAAGATAAAACACATAAACTTAACAGCAACAAACATGCTCTAGTTTCTCATTGTTATTGGGGTATATCATTTTATTATTACTTTCAAATGAGGTATTGGTGACAATCAATTTTAAACCACATAAAAACATGGGACAATAATGGCAGTAGACAAATAAAAACACACTTTGTAGTTATGTTGTTTGGAAAACTGCAAATATTTTTAATAACTTTATCCCTCACTGTTAGACAAATATCCCACATAAATAAATTCAACTTTAGTACAAATACAAGCAATTTGTATTTCAGAGAAAAAAAACTGTGGCAGTGGTAGATTAGCTTAACAGAATATCCTTAAATTCGTAATTTCCGGAGGTATGTAGGGCACACACACAAACCAAAAGTTCGTTTGTCCTGAAAGATTTTATGTCACCAAATATTTTCACCACTTGAAAGTTTTATTTTAACTGCTTAGTCTATTTATAATGCGCCGGCTAGCTAGTTCAGGGTGAGCAGATAACTTTAAAAACAAGACACCTGGGGTTAGACGAGATAATGAAGTTTGTAATAAATTTAAAAAAAATAATGTTTATAAAAATTATGTCACGAATTTCTATTAAGTTCTTTAGGCAATGAAAGTTCATTTGTCTATAGGGTCATAAATATCAGATGTGTGTTTTGGGTAGCGGTGACAATTAGGGAAATTAACAAGCGCCACAATGGCGTGACTTACGGTATCGGCGACAATCGCAATTTCAATTCACAATTAAATAAAAATTTTACATGTTTCCCTAAAACATTTTCTACACACGTAGCTTTGCACATCTACTTGTGCCATAAATACACACAATCCTATTTACTTTCAATTGTTATTTTTATTTAACAAACTATATTGGCTTTAAATTCGAGCGTCATTCGGTCTTCAAAAAAGTCCCCAACATTCTTCGATCGTTGCCAGCCCCGTTCAAAAACGTCCATATGGCGCATTCCTATTTGCCAGTACGAATCGTAAGATTTAAACTTTAAGTCCAAAACAATTACACACAATTACTACAATAACCGAAATATTAAATGTTTTTCAAAATAAAAATTAACCAAGGAAAAATACGTGTTATTAAATGTTGCAATAAAAAAAAGTTTTTAAATGTATTGTTGCAAACGACTCGGTCCACAGAGTCATAGAGAGCATTCACATGGATAGATGTTTTCTGTTTATAATCAAATAACATTGACACTCGATACTGTTTTGTAATGATTCACAATATTAAATTAAATGTTTGCAAACGTAAATATAAACAAACAATCTGGGCCTATGTTTCGGCACAATGCAGAAAGTTTTTTAATGCACTCTTATCTTAAATATAATTACAAGTATTGAATTTATTATTATAAACTCTATATTATATATTATAATATTATATAAACAGATAAAAAATTTCAAAACATAACACTAAAAGAAATAGATATAAGAGGTAGGTATTACTTGTTTGTAGTGCAGAAATGTGTTCCTTTTCTCTATGAACTTGAAATAAAATATTAAAAGTAAAGTTTCAATAAGCATTTCTACCTATGTAATAGTACATTAGAATTGTTGAATATTTAATTTCAAAATACTTGTCAAATTTGACATTACTTAAAAGTAGTATGAATGGCTTACGTATCCCTCTGCCACCGTTTCTCTGTCAAAATTGTTTGTAAATAACTTCATGTACACTGTTTCAAAGAACATAATATTTACAGACTTTATAACGAAGTATTCACTCAAACAAACGAAGAGATCTTCGTAATTTCAGATAACAGTTTCTTCGTTGAAACAACGCCATATTTCGACTTCCACGTTTGGTTTATTTTGCATAAACAGGGTAATCATACATTGTGGGAGCAATATGGGTTTTTGCAATAGTCCCAAAATTTTTCTAATTTTTTTTTGACGTGAAAACGTTTAGTAAATTGATGAACTCCGGCTGCACGCACGAAAAAGTGTCCCGTTACGCACATTGTTCCGTTACGCTGTGTCCCGTTACGCTCATTGTACGCTTGCGCCGCATCCATCTCTCTTCCGCTCGACTGTTTATAAAGTGAAGTGAAAAGTTAATGTGGTTTTCATTGCTTATTACAAAAACAATTTCGGCAATAAAGGTTAATTATTCTTGCATTTTAAAAATCTGATTACTAGAATAATTTAAATTATTTATTCTTTTATTATTAAAATAAAAATGATTAAATTTTATTCATAAAGTATGCAATCATTTCATCAATGTTTTGTTATGGCGTTGTCACGTTAAACTATCGTCCGTAAACCGACTTTACAGACAACCAATTTTTAGATACAAATATTATACTTGTGGATTCACGTTCGAAGTAAACGAATTTAGTACCCGCAAATATACGAAGATAACAATGAATTTGACGAAGATCCCTGGATAGTTTGTTATGAACGTTCTTCGTGGAAATTAAGGGGTGAACATTGTGAACAGGGTGGTTGACAGTGCTTTGTACCTTGTCGAAGTCGCAGATGATCTCGTTGAGCAGCCGCAAGCACTCCAGACCTTGCTTGTTGACGTCCGTCTCGTCGTAGAACTCCTTGTAGTTGGGGATGGAGGCGAACATGACAGCGATGCAGTTGTACCGCTCGTGGTACAGCTCCTGTTGGCCCAGCAGTCGGGACGAGTCAGAGATGGTCACAATTTTTTTTTTTTTTTTTTTAAATATTATGTGTCCTACAGCTTTCGCCAACGGCCAAAGGGTCATTATATTCAGTGTGAATCTCAGTTTCAACTCTTTATCAAATATCAGAATATATATGGTACACCCATGCCTTACCCGGGACTCGAACCCAGGACCCCTCGCACCGTAAGCCGGTGTGCATCCGACTACGCTACGGAGGTCGGCGAGATGGTCACAAGTCTGCTGGACCGCTGTCCAGGGTGTCCACAAGGAAAAAAAAAATATTTCGTACCAATTTAGGCGAGAAAAAAGTACTATATTTGAAAAAAAAAGTACTAAATTATAATTTGTTATGGTTTTAACAATTTAGGAAGTTATTATGACATTGAAATGCTCTAACTTAAATATCACACCACACACACACACATACATTCCATAGTTTTTAAAAATAATTACGCTTAGTAATAAAACTTGTTGGAGTTACTGTAATATTATTATATTAAATAAAAAAGTACTAGATCTGAGCGTAAATGTACTAGACCACTAAAAAACTTATAAAAGTACTAGATCTAGTAGGAAAGTACTAACTGCGGACGCCCTGCCGCTGTCGTGCTTTAATGTCAATACGGGATGCGACCAAGCTGTAGCTTGGAAGAATTTAGAACCGCAGTTACCGTAAACAATAAATCAGCATGGCTTGGACTATCGGCTTTCTGGTCTGTTAATTTTTCATAAATACAATGTTTGATTACTTTTTTTTTACATTTTATTTGCTTTTAAAATGCAATACGTTCTTTTAAAGTAATTTCATAATTATTTTGCATTTGCTGGGTAGATAATTTTTATTTATTTTTTAAACATTAATTTTATAATTAGAAGAAGTAGCTCACTATCATATCCATTTTTTTTCAGGAAGCAATATTTCACCTTAAATGTATTCTTAAATTTTTTTTTATATATAATATATACAAATAATAATATTCATAGAGTTTCCGTTTATTTTTTTCTTACTCAAATATACAGTTTCCCTTCGATCTCAGTGAAATTGTGTACATCTGACCTTTGAAACACGAGAAAGGCCACTGTCTGCTTAAGATTTCAAAAAAAAAAAAAAAAAAAAAAAAAACACCCGTTGAAGCAGAATTTAGATCATTTTTGACAGAATTTTGCTATTGTATAGTTGAGGCCTTTTCTGTCTCCATGGGAACGGGCATTGCATCGTTTGATGGCGCGTGGTGGTGGCGTACCCATGAGGAGGGACAGTGCAAGATTTTTCTGCCTGTACAATGCCGTAGCAAAGCTTGCGTACTTCATCTTGTGTGTGCGTGTGTGTTTATCTATATACTGAAAATTATTTTTTGATTTTTGGCAGTATTTTAAATTTTTTGCATGTGTTCCAAAAAAAATATTCTAAATTATTTTGTGATCCCACTCTACTGTTGATTAAGATCTGTACCTTGATATTTGACAGTGAGAAACATCCATTATAGATACTGTCAGACTGTGTTCTTCTTCAAATAAACTTTGATTAAACTATATAAAGTTAGCCTATAGTGTGAACCAAACTGAAATTTTTCCAAACCTTATAGGAAAATCATTTTCAAATTCGAGTGTTTCATAATGTAAGCTTGAAATAAGTTTTTATCCAGCTAACTTTACTCCACAGAGGGAAAGTGTATCAAGAGTAAACATCACGACACGAGAGAAAGTTTGGATAATACTTGTACATACAAACAACCCGCAATATTGAATTGTGCTTTTCACCTTAGTTTGCTATGACTTATTTAATTCAAGATATTATAAGCTTAAGTCAAGCTTTCTGTCTTTTCATGTTGGGCGGAAAAAACACCATTCAAGAAAACTATGTATACGTTCACTACGAGTCTGGAAATGAACCGTTTCAGTATTCGTGGAATGAAGAGGATAATTTATATCTCAATGATACATGGAGTTTATCAAATCTTAAAGGTGTACGTATACATTTTAGTGGATTGACATGACAACGTCTAATAAATCGATGAACGCCGGCTGCACGCATGAAAAAGTATACCGTAACGCACATTGTCCCACTACGATGTGTCCCGTTACGCTCATTGTACGCTTGCGCCGCATCTATCTCTCTTCCACTCGATTGGAACAACCATCGATTTGACTTTTCAATCATGTTTTCGTCGTTTGAATTATTAATATAAGGTAATTTAACGATCGTCCACCGATTTTCAGCACAATCGGTACGGTTATTTAAAAGTAATGTTGAATTTTCAAATACGTTTTTGTACGAACAATGGT
This sequence comes from Bacillus rossius redtenbacheri, assembly GCF_032445375.1. Taxonomy (NCBI): domain Eukaryota; kingdom Metazoa; phylum Arthropoda; class Insecta; order Phasmatodea; family Bacillidae; genus Bacillus; species Bacillus rossius. The sequence continues at coordinate 25,038,599 of NC_086335.1, read as the reverse complement.
GTATTACAGTTACACATAATAATTCAAATTACACCCGGGATCTTTTGCACAATGTTTAAAAAAATATGTAACACATTATAAACAAGTTTGGTGTATTTGGGATGCGTATTTGTTATAAAATCGTATTATAAAAACGAAATAATATTACTCCCCTATGGTGCTGCCATCTACGATGACAGACGCGAACCGAACGAATCGACGTATCTATCCGCTTTCCACGGCAAACAGACACTCGTTAATACATATTTTCCTTTGTTTATCGCGAGAAGCGTTATTATTAATGAATTATAAATAAAATTTAGTGCCCGGGGCCTCAAGTGCATATCATTTTGAGCACTGGAATACATAAAAACGTAAAATATTCTCGACGAATTTTAATCTCGGCCCCAGCGCACCACGAGCGTCTGGGTTGGAGATTAAAGCCGAAATTCTTTCTTAAACTTACTAATACTTTTTTATTAACTGCAAGGGCATTTATATTAAATTCTACGTTTAATTTCACGACGAAAAAACTTCGTCGTTAAATGTGTAATTGCGAAAAAGCGTAAAACATTCTCGACGATCTTGAAGTTAAATAGCAAACATTTATAAAGTTATAGTGAAAATAATCTCTTCGTTAAATTACGTAATAAACATATTTGAATTAATGAGGGAAAATATAAGTAAATTTATCAATTAAATTGTAGATTTCATTCCACTCCTTCTTTGTAACCATACAAAATAATGATAAATCAATAAAAATGATTCAATTTTATTCATAAAAGTATGCAATCATTTTATAAATGTTTTGTTATGACGTTGTCACGTTAAACTATCGTCCGTAAACCGACTTTACAGACAACCAATTTTTTTAAAAATAATTTGTTTAAATATAATCACGAACAATTATTTAAAAAGCCCGTCTTAACATGTTTGATATTATAGAAGATTTTATCGCACGGTGATTGGCAGGTTCTTGCACGCTCGGCTCAGGCGGAACGTGACAATGAGTCACGCTTTTTCGTGCGTGCAGGCGGTTATCATCGATTTATTAGACGTTGTCACGTCAAAAAATGGAACGCTGTGTTTCGGAAGTGGCAAGGTGGACCGGGAGGCTGCTCGCCTGCGTGTTGCGGTTGTCCAGGAAGTGCTCGGCCACGTGCGCCGGCAGGATGTTCTCCAGCAGGATCTTGTTGATGCCGCGCATCGTCTCCACGTCCTCCTGCTCCACCTTCAGCTTGGCCTTCCACAGGAAGTCGGCGCGCGACGTGAACTCTATCTGTCGGTCCAGCACGTGCAGCACGACTGCCACAGCCAGCAGCGGCGCCGCCAGCTTCACGCCCGCCGGCAGGTACTCGAACCTGCGCCGCGCCACGCGTCACCGCGTCACAGCTGCGCCCGCGTCACGCGTCACAACGTTGCAGCTGCGCCGCGTCACGCGTCACCACGTCGCAGCTGCGCCCGCGTCACACGTCACCGCGTCGCAGCTGCACCCGCGTCACACGTCACCGAGTCGCAGCTGCGCCCGCGTCACACGACACCGCGTCGCAGCTGCGCCCCGCTCGTGCGCACCGCACACACAGACCACACACACAGGTCGCACCACACAGACACAAGGGTCCAGGCGTGGTACCTTTCGCCGTATTCCATTCATCACATACAACAATATACATTAATACTTACTACTCAAATACATTAAAAAAAAAAAAACAAAGTACAAAATAGTTTACTGACCACCAATTGTAACCACCAGTGGTGAATATAGGTTATTAGGGTTTTTAGGGTGGGGGGAGGGTAATATGACGAAGCTTACTATTATTTGCGTTTTTAGGTAGATTTCAAATACATACTACTACCTATTGTAGCCATTACCATGGTGTGACTTACGGAATTTTTTTAATATAATTTTTCGTTTGATCGTTCAAGGACCACAAAACCATCTTCAACTCAAAAGGTTATATATATATATATATATATATATATATATATATATATATATAAATTTTGTGGACACAATAACCATCGCAATTTTTCTTTCAAATTACTTCCAATCTGATACATTAAATCTAGTAGTGGGAAATCTCGGTCCAGTTCGTCAATAGGAAATATTCGACCAAGAGGTTGAAATGGGAAGATTATATGAAGAATAGAAAAAGAGCCCATAATATGGGAAATATCACATCTTTTTTAAAACTCTTAGGAGCAATACCAAACTCTTTTGTCTGAAAAGGTTTTTGATACGACCAACCATAACTGCAAGTGGTTAAAAATAAAAGGGTTGAGGGGAAAAAAATTCATAACTCCATTTGCAGACACAACATTGAATTTGTACCTACAAATTATGTATTAATCTTATAATTTTCATCTAAAACTTTTGTCTGAAACAATTTGATAATTGGACGAACCATGGTTGTGGGGGGTAAAAAAAAAAAAATTTGGAATTAAAAAAATTCATAATTTCCGTACTATGTCCATTATTAAAACCGTTCTGTTTTATTGTTAAACTTTAAATTATTATCTACAACTTTAGCCTGAAATAATTTTTCATACGTCCGGTCTCGGGGCGACACTTGGCGTGCACTGCTCCCACCAGTCTATTTTTTTCCTAACCTAACTAAAACTAAAAGTATTTGGGAGGGGTCCGTGTTAGGGGAGGGACCTAGGTGCGTCTCAGGCCGAAGCCTATACGCCTGGTCATGCTGGGGTTAGCCACGCCGGGAGAGGGTCGCATGCATCATGTGCTAGGAGGGGATTAATTGGCCAGCCAAGGCAGCGATTGATGCAATGACTAACTCCCCTCACTCGTAAATCTAAGACCATAACTGGAGATAGGTTGGGCCCCAGGTAAAACCCTGGGCACTGTCATGCTGGGAGCAAGTTAGGAGAATACAGGATGCTGAGGATGGTCTGGATGAAGAGTCGGGCGGAGTGGAAAAGAGTCTACCGTGCGGGGGTCGGGCACTCGGACTCGTGTATCCGGGACTGGATTCAGCGAGCAGGGACTCCGCACCACCCACCAGTCGCCGTGCGTCCTGAAGTAGGCGTGGAACACGTGCATGCTGGCGTACAGGGACACGTGCGCCGCGCCGCAGACCGCCATCAGGCACAGCTTGAGCAGGAAGCCCGCGCGCAGGAACACAGACACCGTGACCAGGCTCAGCACCGTGCAGTACAGGTACGTCTGCGACACATCGCAACCCCCTCTCAGCCGTGTCCTTCACTGCGGAGGCCCGCTCGCGACTGCAAAGATCGTCACTGTTAAACCATGTTGTGTGGAAAACTTTACGTAAGCTTTAATGTTATTGCATGCATGCAAACAATCTCCCTTTCCACAGATGAGTTGTGTCGGTTAAAACCCACGCGAAAAACTCTCGGGTCATACGGTAATCCCCTGCGAATCCTGCAGATCTGCGCACCCTGTTGGCGCTTATTTTCGAATTACAATTTGGGAATGACTACAAAATATAAAAAATTACTTTCAACTGACTTTATGTTATGGTCTTTGAAAATCTCTTAATGTGTGATTGGTGTCCTAACAAAAGGCCAAATTTTAATATTAAACGATAAAAAAAAATTGTTTTGGCTTGAAAACTGTTGAAACTATCATTGAGTCTTTCAGTAATAGTTTCTAAGCCTTATTAAGTATGGTCGAAATCGATTTCGAGATGATGCTAATAGAGCACTGATAGAATTAATTGGTCGCGGAAAATTGGAAGCACCACGAGAAAACCCATCAGCTCACGGGACAGTTTCGCCACTTGTACCAAAATTTGCGAAGAAGCCATGGAATCTAATCCCGCATGGCCTACTGGGGGAGACGGGGCAGAAATATGCCAACCACATTGTAAAAAAAAGAAAAAACACACCAGAGTGATTTAAGGACAGAACGGAAATCTAAACTCATAACTGCTGGAATTGTAATTTGAAACAGGCTCCTCTGGAGTGTAAATCCAGCGTCTTGCCACTGCAACCCCTTGCTCCACGCAAGGATCGTGCTGCATGTATACAGTGTTCATACGTCATCTACATGCATCACATTCTAGAAACGCCCCTATTTCTCGTAATAACACGGAACCAGATTAGACTCATCCAGTGCAAGCTGGAGGTATGACGTCAACAAACCATAACAGCAGGAATAATAATTATCATATATATATATATATTAATACAATAAGAACTAAAATGAATTTATAACCTTTAGCGAAACCCACGCAGAAAATACATTTGTATCATTATACAGAAATATTTATTGTGTAGCTAAAAAAGTGGGAATTAAAATAGTTTAATTTTGAACTATGTTTTATTGAAAGTTCTATATCATAATTTAATATTTGTCTGTTTGTCTGTTTGTTTGAGTATCACGAAAAATCTAGTGGGTCGATTTTGTTGAAACCGTTAGACTTAAAAACTAGCGTATATTTTATCTTGCTACGATGATGGGAGCTGAAGATATAACCATAAAACCACTTTTCCACACAAACAAGTGCAACCAATATAAGGTGAGCTCCCGTTTATACCAACACCCATTTCTACCAATAGTACAATGTTCCACATACATATACTTTTTTTATTAATTGTATCAAAATCAATAACTATTTCAAGAATGATGCCAACTTTTTTATTATATTATGTGATAATTAAAGAAAAAAATCACCATACGATTATTCGCACGGGGAGTCACACGGAGATCTTTGGAATTGTGAAGGATCAGAGAAGCTGGAATCACGAGAAGAACCAAGAGTTGAATGACTTAATGGATCTTTCTGATATTGGCAAAATAATACAAGTTAGAATTCTATGACAGACAGGGCACATGTCACGAAAGTTAACCATCTCTGGCCCAAAACAGTCCTGCTTGGAAGACCTTATGTAACATGACCAGTAGATCGACACAGAAAACGACGGGAGGATGACGAGCCAGAAAGATCTTCGGCAAGATCCAAGAGAAAACGATCCAAGTGACGCAAAATCGTAATACTGTAAAGTTGAAAGTGATCTTTAGGCTTCGTGGTTAAAAATTAAGTTATTGTATTGAAATGTAATTTTAGAAAACCAAGTGTATCATATCTGGATTATTTTCTTAAAAGCGAAATATTATTTATGCAATCTTTTAATAATATTTTAAAACCAAATCTTTAGTGTTATAATGTTTACTAACACATTTCTTATAATCTTGTAATAAATTAATGAGCCAAACTGTTGGCAACAACTTTAATCCAAAACTTACCGCTAATAATGCTTATAGCCACATATTGGTTTCATAAACAGTCATTATCGATAGCTGTACATGATGGTTTACGGACAGCATCTAGAAAAATGAGTGTTCAACAGTGAGCTGTAGACTTAAAAGGTACATCCTGAATACCTAGTCTCAATCTTATTTGCACTCGGTGGTTTAATTTGTTTAGTTCATAGCTGCAGACCCGTTGTTAGTTGGGTAAGTATCTGGGTAAATTAATATTTTAATTTCTCACACACAATTAATTGTGGTGGTTAGATTGAAACCTGCTTCCTTTACCACGTCCATTGCACTTCATCCGCACGTTCATCTCACTTTTTGATCAGTCTTGCCATCGACTGCTTGTTTGCAACAAGACGTATCCTCCTGTGGACGAACACTCACCGGCGCTGCGTCAATGTAGTCTGTGTTGATGAGGATTTCCGTCTCGTTGCTCTTGAAACCACTGTCTTCGAAGGTCGTCGATGTCATCACCTTCATCGACTCTGGGGGCGTGGCATCGAGCTGCAACAGTGACATCATAATTCAAAATGGTGGAAAGTTCTAGACAACATAAAGGTTTAAATAAAATGTCAGGTTTCAAAATGGCGGCCGGAGTCTAGGCCAAGTTCCAAGATTAAGGTCAAGGCCAGAGGTAAGGTCATCCAAGATGGCCACGTGACGTCACAATCCAAGATGGTGTATCCCAGCGCTACATCCGCGCAGGAAAAACATATGAATACTACTATTATAATCTGCCATTTCAAGCCTACAGTATTGATTCAATCTTAGCAGTTTCCACGCTTCAAGCTTTATATAAAATTATATCAAGATTGAATTAAAGATCACCATGGTATAACATGGCAAGTTTATAGCAAGCTTTCGAATGCAAGTCTGTGTCGGACATCAAAGTTAAGCTTGAATCCAGCTCGGTATGTATTACACGCCTACACAACCAGTCTAATTCAAGTGATTCTGCAAGCCGGCCCCTAGCCAAAATTATGACACATTGTCATGTTTTCGTAACTTTGAAGACTTGTGCCTGGAATTTTTATTAGTTGAATAATTTCTGTAGTCTGCAATTGGTTAAGATTACTTTAAATTTTAACTTAAATCTTTCGTGGTTTTTGCAGCTATTTAAATATTTTGTTCATTTTAATATACCCAGAGGTATAGTTAAAGAGAAGTCTATATTAACTGCTTGCACTGAATTAGTACAGGTTACTTAAAATAATTAATTATAACTTTGTTTCAAAAGTAATTTTCAGTTTTGATAAACTAGAAATAATATTTTATCGTTTAACGTATGTGACATACGATTGGTGTTGAAATGATAATAGAAATTCTGATGATTCTATTTATCATTGAGATATAATAATTCAGAAGATATAACCCATTGGATAATATAGTGGAGTAGTATTTATTGTATAATTTAGTGAACTATGTGTTAAAGTTTCTTCGATTGAAAAATTGTTAATGGTTTTTTCTTCGTGTTAACTTACGTGCAAAGGTAGTTTAAAGACTTAAATAAAAAATTAAGATTAAGAAAATTTCAATAGTATTTTCAGTCCAAGTATTTAAATATTGGTAAATTCGAATAAAAAGTTGAAACAACTACCTTTACTATCATTTTAAATCTAACGGTTACAGAAAATTCTAAACTCACAGATTTCGTACAAATAATCGTTTAGATTTTACTACACACTTTCTCAATACATATGCAGACAAATAAATACAATTAAAAAAAAATCATCCCATATTTTTAAGTAAAAACCAATACAAAATAATAAAAAACAGAACTTAAAAAAAACTCAGTAGAATTATATTGGTAGTAAAGGCCGACCATATTTCTAGGATGTTTCATTTTAAAAGATTAAATGAATCCAGAACTCACTACAACATTGATTTACATTATAATTTTGTTATAAGTAAAACAAGAGTATTGAAGTAGCTTGGCTTCTGGTTTGTAGCCGCGTCCTTGGCGAATAATTAATTAATTTTTGAATTATTCACCAAGGATGCGGCTACAACCCAGAAGCCAAGCTACTTCAGACAATAGCCGTGAGAGTCTGCGAACATTATTAAAAGAGAATTAGTTTAGTGATTACACTAACCCGACACATAAAAAAAATATCGATACATTTAAGTCGATATCATTGAATTTACATGTCGATCTTATGTGTAAAACGTTGCCATGGGTGCGGTTGCGGGGTGAAAGGGGGTAAAAGGGGAAGGGGTGGAGTGCAATTGCGAGAGGGAATATAAGGGGGTGGGGGTGGGAAGTGGTGGGGTGCAGTTGCGAGAGGGGGGATAAGGTGTTAGAGGTGGGATGAGGTGGCGTGTAGTTGCGAGAGGGGTTGAAAGAAGGGGGAAGGAGTGGCGTGCAGTTGCGAGAGGGGGTATAAGGGGGTGAGGGTGGGGTGCGGTTGCGAGAGGGGGTATAAGGGGGTTGGGGTGGGATGGGGTGGGGTGCAGTTGCGAGAGGGGGGATAAGGTGTTAGAGGTGGGATGAAGTAGCGTGTAGTTGCGAGAGGGGTTGAAAGAAGGGGGAAGGAGTGGCGTGCAGTTGCGAGAGGGGGTATAAGGGGGTGAGGGTGGGGTTCGGTTGCGAGAGGGGGGATAAGGGGGTGGGGTTGAAAGGGGGTGTTACCGACCAGCGTGATGACGGAGCAGCTGGCCACGAGGCACGCCGTCAGAAGGAAGACGCTGAGCCGCAGCCAGCGGCTGGAGCTGACGGCGTGGCTGGCGCAGGGCGAGGTGTCCGAGTGCAGTCCCTCCAGCCAGCAGAGGTACAGCAGCAGCAGCAGAGCCAGGCCGGCCGAGCCCAGCGAGCCGCACAGCACCACGGTCCTGCCGCACACCGCAGCGGTGTCTCACAACACAGCACCGCGCGGCACCGGGTTCGAACAGAGCACTCCCCACTCAATGGAGTAGGTGTGCTTTTTCAAGTGAAACTTCTTTGTGCGAGATGGGAGTAAAATTGCAACGTTTTTGTGAAACGTTGTGAAACGACTTCTGACGCCTCCCTTGAGCGAACTCCACGTGGCGGCGTGCAGCTCAGGTTGAACCCTGCCATGCTGCAGGGATAGGCGGGTCGCGGTGGTAGGAACCCGCCTGCGCCTGACGCCACCCCGACTTGCTGGCATCTAGTAAGGGAGTATTTGTGCAGAGGGCAACACAGCGGGGTTTGAGCTTAAGGTTGTGCACTGCACCACGGGCCATATTCGCAAGGAAATAGCCTTCTTTCAAGCAAGTATTTTTTAAATTACTTATGTAAATCATTATTGTTACACAGTGTTATATAAGTATTGTTTCATTAGTTTTGTAACTAAATATTTTTGAAGTGAAACTTCTTTGGGCGCGATAAGAGTAAAATTTCGTTTAACTTCTTTCACGTGTAATAAGTTACACGTGCTCTTATTTAATTAAAATTTATTGAAAAAAAATTTAAATTCCTTTTAGAATTTTTTAGATAACAATTACGGATTTTCAATATGGCGGACGTGATCTCATCCAAGATTACGGAATCAAAAATAGAGGAATGTTGTAGAATAAAAAAGGGGGGGGGGGGGGGGGTTAAAAGGTCAAAGGTCAAGATCATGTCAATCAAATATGGCGCCCGTGAAGTAACAATCCAAGATGGGTGTCGGCTCGTCGGCTCCTCAAACATTAATCAGAGCCAGTTTCCCATTGGCTGCAAAAAAGCACGCTGAAACGTCGGGCATACAATCATTTCCACAGAAGTGATCTCGACTCAGAAGCCATGAAAAGGCTTACAAAAGGCTGCGTTTCACGCAAAACATTTCACAAAACACGCAGTACGACAATTGACGCAAGAAACACGTCATGCAAGAAAAATGCATGAAGTAACATATTTAACACAATACGCAACATTTTTCTGACTCGAGGTCAAATGCCCTTCTGGTTTCATTTGTGCGGACACTTTGAAATGTATCCATACCACGTAGCAAATCTATAATTTTGTTATGGACGTAGTGACGTGTGATAATGTGTCAGTCCTGTTGAGACTATGATATTTTTACAAAACAATACGAATACATTACTACGCCTTAAGCTAACCCATTCAAAGTACAGTACAAAATATTTCACTGACCACCAATTGTAAAAACTGCACATTTTATGGGATATATAAGTACTGGCCTCATCTGATTCGTAGAATGCTGTGTGAGTGGGTGAATGGCTGTTCTAGAAGCCCATCGGCACCCAGATGGTGCACAGTTACTTGTTGGGAGACCTCTTACATCGTTTAATCAATCTTCGGAAACACCTTGCTACGAGTGACTGCGTATATTTTAAAGTTCCTGGCCCCTGAGAGGTAGGCAGTCTGTACTGTAAGAAAGCACCACCAGTAGCCTATGTCTCAAGTTACCTTGCGTGGGCAATATTAAGCCGGTATTCCAAGAAACCAAAAATGAGGGTTTAGGTATTCAATATGCTAAACCTGTACCCTGACCGTTTTCCTAGTGCACGATAGGACACGGCCAGTCCCTTATTTTTAGCGAAACTGTACTGGAATACATTCTGTACACTTTAATGGTCATAACAAGAAATAATCGCAACTTAAGAAAATTAGAAAGGCGGCTTTATTTTTGTTCGATGATGGTACTATCTCTAGTATTTTAACCGGAATAATTATATCGATGGCCTCGAAACGTCCACTAGAATGCGCTGAAACCTGTTTATAGCCTAGTATAGCCGATTTTTTTCCTTACTGAGATTCGGTTTGGACACGTTATGGAATACGGCCCGCTAATTAGGTTACGGTTTTATCCCACCAAGGCTTATCCGCTACCTTACCCGAACGTCTTGGAATAACACCCTTAGTGTAGGGTGCGTGTTACAACATGTAAGTCGAGAAACGCACCGTCACTGATGGCTCAAAGTGATGGTATTCTAAATTATTTTGCTTATAATATTTCGTGGTTTTGCACATGATTTAAAAAAAATTAATTATATAATATTATTTTAATTTATTAAATGTTTTTTTCTACAAAATAATTCTTTGAGAAGAGTTATTATGAACTTAAAGGCAAATTAATGTCAGTCCTGGCATGTTCTGGAAACATGAAATCATGTGTTGTCTAGTTCCGGTTTAACCGTTCATATGTAGCTTTTGTCTTAAAACAACTTATTTTTAGTATATAATTCATTAAATAAATATAAAATAAGAATCTAACAAAACTCTGAAAACAGGTTTTTTAAAGGTTTTTGTAAATTATAATTTTTTATTGATTTAATAAATTAAATTAAAAAAAAAGTGTTTTAAGACAAATGATACATACGAACGGTTAATCCAAATATGTATACCCACATGATTCCATGATTTGAGTACATGATAGTACGACATAAATGTTTTGCTTTTAAGTTCATAAAAACTTTAAATAAAGACTTGTTTAATAGAAGAAAATCTTTTGTAAAGATTTTAATACATTAATAGTTATATTTGAATACACTCAAAATCGTGTTAAAATAAACAAATATTGGAAGTAAAATAACTGAGGATACTACCGTATGTAAAACGAATGAATGGGTTGAGCTAAACGTCTCAACATCGCAGTTACTAGAGGCGATGAAAGGCGATGAGACGCTGATGGAATCAGTGGGTAGGGGGAAAACGGGAGTAAAACGGGTACTGGCCGGCTCACAGTGTCCTGCCTGGGAGAAACTCGTGGGAGGGGGTTGGCGAGGATGTGATTGGGGGGGGGGGGGGTCTGGGAGGCGAGAGGTCCGAACACTCAACACAGCAGCGACGGCGACGCGGAAGCAGATAGAACAATAGTACGCGGATGTCACGTGAGCAGTGTGTCTCCCATAGTCATGTTTCCAAGAGAGAACATTAATTATTCGAAGGTGCAATACTTGCTCCGTAAATTTGGTTCGAAGGTACTGTAGTACTGTAGTTTACTAACACGGCATATACCATAAGTATATTTTCAGTTTTATTTAGAATACGATTTTTGTTAATTTTTTTTTTTGAAACTTAAACTGGCAGTATTCAAACCAGGGATTAATAAATTAGTGAGTAAGTGCGTGCAATAGTTGCTATTTTATTAATTGAATTCAAAACGTGCCCCCACCTCCTTTTTCCCATATGGCAATAAAAACATTTTTTGCCATGATTAAGTCTAACACTAATTTCTTGCTAACGTGTTGTTATCACTTTTGTTTACAATATTCACTTAATGATAGCCTTTTTACAATTATTTCTTGAAAAATATTTTTTTTTCCACAAATAAAAAAAATCTTCTAGCATTAGCCTTCATTCAACTGTTTTGCCAACCAATTGGCGACCATAGTGTCTTCAACGTCAAAGCATTCGCCGTATTCATGGTGCAACGCCTTCAGCGGACAGAAAAAAACACCTACTTCATAGCCTAATACATCCATGGATAGAACAGATACCTACGCCATAGTCCAATACCTCCATGTTTACCTACTACAGACTACCACTCCATAGAGTAATATCTTTGTTGTTAGGACACTCACTTAACATCCTAATAATTACATGGATAGAGAGTATATTCACTCCATAACCTAATATCTCCATGGTTACAACAACCATTCCATAGAGTAATACCATTGTTGTTAGAACAGGCACTCACTTAACATCCTAATAACTACTAATAACTTCATAGTCCAATGCCTCCATGGTTATAACAGACTACCACTCCATGGAGTAATACCTTTGTTGTTAGAACAGACAACAGACACTCACTTAACATCCCAATAACTACATGGTTATAGAGTACATTACTTCCTAACCTAAGATCTCCATGGTTAAAACAGACTACCACTCCATAGAGTAATATCTTTGTTGTTAGGACACTCACTTAACATCCTAATAATTACATGGATAAAGAGTATATTCACTCCATAACCTAATATCTCCATGGTTATAACAGACTGCCACTCCATAGAGTAATATCTTTGTTGTTAGAACAAACACTCACTTAACATCCTAATAACTTCAAAGCCTAATACCTCCATGTTTACAACAGACAGAGTGTTAGAAGGGACACTGACGTCATGGCCAGAGAGTACACAGACCCCACGGCCCCGCCGGAGAGAGCCGGGAACCACTCACTTGGGCAGCGTGAGCGCCTGGATGGTCGCCACGCACAGGAACAGCACGAAGGCGCAGCTCATGTAGCGCCGGAAGTGCGGGTCGGGCTGGTCGCGGTAGTCCGCCTCCTGCTGCCTCTTGCGGAACCACAGCGACACCGGGTTCAGCTCCTCCGAGCGCCGCCGGCCCCTGCTGGATCACGTGTCTCACCACGGCACTGCCTGGCTCCGTGGCGCTTTCATCGCACACGGGGCTTCTGAGATAGCCATTTGGGGACAAGTTTTACATTTTGTGGTATGTCGAAAAAATGACGTATTAAAAAAATAAGAGTGCGTAAAACTCAGCACACGTGATAGAAGTGAAACTTCTTTGGTAATTCAAACCTCGACTCGTAAGTATATCGTAAGAGGTAAAACGGCAGAGAGAGAGAGAGAGAAAGAGAGAGAAAGAGAGAGAGAAAGAGAGAGAAAGAGAGAGAGAGAAAGAGAGAGAAAGAGAGAGAGAAAGAGAGAGAGAGAAAGAGAGAGAGAGAGAGTAAGAGAGAGAGAGAAAGAGAGAGAGAGAGAAAGAGAGAGAGAGAGAAAGAGAGAGAGAAAGAACAAAATTTTCTAAATGAACATGAATTAAATATTTTTTTATCAGTTAAAAATAACTGCTCAGTTAATCAATAATTATTGATATATCAATAATGATTAATTAACAATAAATATTACTCACTGTTGAAATAGTCACCTCAAAAATTGTTATATTAAGATTTCCAGGGGGCCCCTCCCACTATAGCATGAAAACAATTTTAACTGAAATTTAAAGATGTTTTAAACAGTAAATTAACTTTGATGAATTTTATTCTCAACCTCATGTATAATATTACTTAGTATTACTCAGCAAAACCATTTATACAATTTAATAACAAGATAACTCAGCGCGGGGTTTTTTTGGTATTCATTTACTTTTAAAGAATTTAATAAACTTTACTTTTATGTATTATTAGAAATTTTATAAAAATAGAAATAAATAAAAATGATTTAATAAAATTATAACTCGCTTCAAAATAACAGCTCGGGATAAGAATAATTATTGATCAAATATATTGATTAATTGGCAATAAATATAACTTCATATTAAAATACTCACACCATAAAGAAAATATGTTTAGTAAATATGAAAGCTTGAATTAATTATAATAAATTAGCTTTGAATTAAATTTATATTATGTGTAGGTTAGATGAGTTAGAGTATTTTTCTAGACTGATTGTTTGGTTCTGCAAATATCACCTTATCACTGAGTTATAGTGCAACAGACTCAGCCAATAGGCTACATAGACGTAATGCAACGAATTAATAGGCACTCACAGTGTTTTACCATCGAATGAATGAACAATTACATGTCTACCGCCCGCGACGCTTAAAATAAACGGCACATACATACCTCACAGTTATTATCTAAATTTTAACCATATTGCCACTAAGTGAAAATAAAAAAAAGAAAGTTATATATATAATATATATATACATCACAAATTTGTGGACACGAAAACTGTCGCATTTTTTTTTACAAATCACTTCATAAAATCATAAAATCTAGTATTGGAAAATTTCGGTAGAGTTTGTTAATGGGCAATATCCAACCAAAAGGGTAGAAATGGGGAAAGTTTTTTGAAAAACAGAAAAACTGCTGTAACTCTCATAATATGGAAAAAAATCACGATTCGTTTGAACGTATTATAACTCGTACCAGTAACATCAAAATCTTTTGTCTGAATTAGTTTTTGATACGACCAACCATAACTGCAAGGGGTTTGATAAACAAAAGTTGGAGACAAAAAAAAACCTTTATAGGCACAATATCGAATTCGTACAAATTTTGTATTAATCTTATAATTTTTACCTTAAACTTTGGTCTGACACAATTTTTGACTAGAAAAATCACTGCTGCAAGGGGTGGAATTAAAAAAAAAAATTATAACTACCTTAGTAGGTAAACTATTGTTTGTAAATATTATAATTTTTATCTAAACTATTTGTCTGAAAATTTTTTTCATTGGACGATCCGTTGTTACAGGTGGTTGAAAAAAGAATAGAGTAGAAGATAAAAAAAATAATCATTTACGTACCATGTACACTGTTAAATCCGTTCTGTTTTATTGTAAGACCTTAAATTATTATCTACAACTTTCGTCTGAAATAATTTTTTTATACGAAAAACCATTACTAGAAGGGATAGAATAAACAAAGTTGAAGGACAAAAAAAAAAAAATCATGCCAAAGAAGTTAGTAACAAAGTATATTGCCTACTCCGGTATATTCGGAACCAAGGCACGCCGGTTTATATATTTAGCCGAATTACAGATCGTCAATATAGTTAAACGAAAAGCCAAAGACAAATGAATGTTCAGATAAATTGTACTTAAACAAAGATGAAATAGCTGCTTAAAAAAATAGTGCTAATGTTTAAAATAGTCTCTAATAACACTTTGAGATCGGTTCAGATTTCTTGTTCAAAAATTTATTACGGAAATGTAACCCACTAAAAAAATAGGAAACGCTGTACTGAAAAGAAAACGACGGTAACGATAAATGTCTGAGCGAACTAAAGACGCCTCCTGGAGCGCACTGGACTCGAATAGTTTTTAATTTGAAAGAACATATTTTTATTTTATTTATTTTTAATTAATTTAATTTATTAATAATTTTAACAAATTTTAGTATGCATGTTTTAGTTATATTTTTTGGTTTAATTAATTTTTAACTTTTAGTTACACTAGAGGATTTTAGAACTGTCAAGTTTGTCTAACTGCTTTGCGGTTGATACTGGTATTTTTAAATATTTTTTTTTTTTTAAATAAAGATTCTGAGGAATTGTTAGTAAATTTGAAATTTGTTTTAGCTGCTAGTTCAATTTAGGTAGGAAAAGGGAATTTTTCCAACTGACTTTGTATTTACGCAGCAGTGGTTCCGCTTAATGCCGCGAGAGGCGCGGCGAAGCGTGTAGGTGACGTCACAACGTGTAAGCCGCTGGACCGTGTGTCGAGAGACGGGGGGAGTCTAGTCGCACCTACCGACGAGTGCGGTTGCGTGCGATGAACTTCGCGCACGCTGCGAATGGCGGGAGTGTTGGTCTGGCGTGACGAATTTTGAAGTGTTGTATCGCCATGGACATCTGGTACGCTTTTGTGGTGAACCGCGAGGCACACGTTTGAGTGTGTTCAGGAAAGGCACACTGCATGAACGCCACGACGACGTCAGACCAAGTAAGTTACGTAAACCATGTCATTATAACCCCCGCTGAAGACTTAAGGCCCCAGCGGTTCGTTCATCCTCTTTGCACTCCGTCAGTTTCTTGAGGAAAGAAATTGTATTTAAGTGAAGGATTTTTGAAATTTTTGGAGGAACTGTGCCAGGGGACACTTCCATATTAAGGACGATGTTTATTAAAATGGCTTGGATACAATTTTACCAATTTTTTTTTGTATTTTTTTTTGGTCAGACTTTTCAATATGGTCGAAGAAATCATGAATAACCAGTCTACGCGCGCGCCAGCGAACATTACCTTAACGAAAATATAGAACTTTCCAGAATTTTGGACTGTAAAACTCGGGCTTAGAAAAAATTGTTAAATTTTGCGTAGCAGATTATTCAGCCATGTTAGCCTTATTACAATGGTCTTTGATTTTTAATATATTTTTTGCACGGTTTTATAAAGAATGCACACTTCTAGGTTGCCAGAAGGTGTATCTGGTATTTTATATTGTTTTATAGGGATCTATTATAATGTAATACCAGTTTCATTTTTTATTGAATATAATTTTATTAAGTTAATAGTTTATTTCAAAGTTAAAAACATATATTGAAACTTTAATTTTGCTAAGGTTATTTTACACCTACGTCAACTATGTTTTCGGTTTGCTAACATTTTTGATTTTAGGACATCCCATTTGTGGGGGAGCGAGGCTTGGATTACGTGTTGGTTTGAGACAAATTTAACAAATTTCAATCAGATTTGAAGGCACATAACATAAACACTACTCCCAGCTAGGCGTCTAATTTGTGATTACTCACTCGGGAAGCGAGTAGTTTTTTAATTCCAGTGGTGTTTATTGTGCTTTATAAAAGGTAGCTTTAGGCTGCTTCTATTTTTGAATAGGATCAAAGGACCAATAAAAATATTTGTTTATTAACTGAGTTTTGGTTTTTGTCAATAGTATTCTACTAGTTGGTACTTTACCCACTCCTATAAATTTTGGTTTTGCTTTACAGTTGTTCAAGAAGTTAGCCACAGACTCACTGACCGCTATAGTCTGGGAATGTCTGGTTAGCCGCTTTGGCAGGTGCATTTTTTGAGTTTTAAGTTCTGCCTCACTCCCAGCAGTGTGGTAGAGGGTTTTCCGTGCCTCTCCAGCAAAGGGAGGGGTTTCACTTTTGATACGGTCCTAGCTATTTTGTTACTGGGAAGCATCGCAGGTTTGGCCATGAGTCATGGGCATCCTCGCGGTAATACCTATTTCACCCCTCACCCTTTTCCGCTTTTGATACACACCGACTTTATTCCAGCACTCCAAACCGAGGGCATACAGTAGCAGCCCTTTCGTGTCCATTGTTTGGTTATAGACAAGTCAGTGAGAAGGTGCTTCCACTCTGGTTGCCAATCTTGCCATGCTCACATACCTGCACTCCAGAAACGCGTTGTCACTCGGCAGGAGGTTGGTCTCGATCATCGAGATACTCTGCAAGCAAAACACACGCGACTTTCAGCATATTACAAATAATTCGCTTTCAAAACATTGCCTCATGCAACATGTTTACTATAAAACGTTATACACCAATGAGAGTATACTCTTCACATTTGATGTTTGACCTGCCTCTCGTTGTTTTATTCAATGACCGTGCAAGGCCACTGCATCTCTCTTTGGAAGTTTCAGTAAGAAATATTATTGGAGAATATTTCCAAGAACTATCATTAGTGTGGACACAATTGATTAAAACATTTGGTAAAATCGTATGCGAAATAAAAAAATACCAATCATTAGTGGACTGTAACCGAGGATATTTTTGTTCTCATCCTATTTGATATAGTCCTAGCTATTTTGTTACTGGGAAGCATAACAGGTATAGCCATGAGTCATGGGTTTCCTCGCGGTATTACCTATTTCACCCCTCACCCTTATTCCGAATTTGAAACACACTGACTTTATTTCAACGCATACATTTCTAAGGCTGAACAGGAATGAAGAGCCTGTCTGTCCGCAGTAGAGCGGCCGGCTCCACTATCTGCAGGACTTATTTCATCACATACATGTTGAACCTGCTTCTATCAGGACAGAACCAATTAATGGACGATGGCAAAATTAACTCAACTCTAGTATGTATTACTCATAATTCTGTCTGGCCCATATATAGTTTTATTAACTCATAATGTATACGGAAGTATAAATTAAACTTGATTTTATTTCATTAAATTCTTATAAAATGATGCTTTCAATAAAATGGTTTCAGCTTTCTCAATTGGAAAAGAATTCGACGAATAAGTCCAGTTTGTTATCCATACTTCCTCAAACAGGAACTGAGGTATTATTGAGGTAATGCAAGGACTATCTAACCATCACTGCAAGCAAAATATAATTTTAACCGTCAAATATAAAAGACACAAAGTGAGAAATAAAGCCAGACCTACATGCCCCTTGCCCCTTGTTTCCCACAGAGAGGTCAGCATGAGTGAAGACTGCTGTCTCGTTCTGTTTGCACCTGTCTGCTTCACATTTCTCACTTCAGTGGTGTTTAGGAGTGCCAGGAAAAGAGTTGAAGTTGTAAAAGTTTTGTTTTGCAGACAATCTTGCTTCTAGGCAATTCTTAATCTCACTGGCATTTTTCCATACTTGGACTCCTATCGCTGCAATATCATGAAACAGTTTTAAATCGAGCTGCCTATGACTGCCGTTCAGTCAAAACCAGCTCTACAACGCAGGCGTTATTTCCATCAGTATTCTCCTAGGAAAAAAGAACGAGATCTTAACGAGTGTGTAAGTTTTACTAATAGGTGAAACTAAATAAAGAGCAATGGATACTAAGAAAACTTGCGATGTTCATACAATCAATACAATCTGGATTTTATTTTCAGATAATATTTGTCACTATTTTTGTTTGTGGGATACTTAGTAGACGTTGCTGTATGGTATATTTTCTCAAGGCACTTCCATTTTTATCCACCCCTTTTCTGAATCATGGATGTGCTTATCCACATCCACTCTAGAGTGAGCTTCGCGCATGATTTATAGGGCCGTGTAATAAACCCATGGCAAAGGATAATACAAGAATTTTTTAAGTGATAGACTGCTAACCACTATCATAACAATATATTTCCTGTGAAAAGTATGTTTTTGTTATTTCAGTGTTAATTTTTTTTCAAACAAGTATCCAAATGCATATGTATGTACAGAAGATGAAGTCGGGAGTACATTTATACCATAAATGTTTTTCAGTTAAATCATAAACCAGTGTGTTATAGGAATCGAATAAAATAAAATCTTTGTAGGAAAGAACCTTATCACAAAACCGCTTAGGACGTATGGAAATTATCATTTCAATTTTCCATCGGTCATCTTCATAACACCACTTGCGGAATAATAATAAAATAAAATTCAATTTTTTACTACAAATACATATTAAACAGTGCATGATTTCATTGTTTTAATTTATTAAAGTGATCTATGTGAGGGAAGTTATCAAAATATTGTACATCTGAAATTTGGTAAAAGTTATAAGAAATGGAAATGTTGTTTAAAAAAGAGTATTCACTGATGTTAAGGTTGGAGTTTCATTTTAACATTTGCTCAAGAGCAAGTTGAGTATCACAGTGGGCACTATGGAGACCAATGACGGAAGAAACAAGCGATCTCCTGCCCAGAACATGTTCATCTCTTGAAGTTGCAGAGGGGAAGGGAGGGAGGACAGAGAGGGGAAGAGAAACAAGAAGGGAGAAAAGGAGAGAGAGGGGATGCTGTTCGTGCCATGTTCGGTGACTGGAGTACACCCGAAGTCGCTTTACCGGCAGGCAGTAGACCTGAAGTCGTTTTGCCGAAACTCTTTCGACCAAACGTTTACTTGACCGACAGTCGTTTGACCATCAGGCAGTAGACCTGAAGTCATTTTGCCGAAAGTCTTTTGACCATCAGGCAGTAGACCTGAAGTCATTTTTCCGAAAGTCTTTTGACCATCAGGCAGTAGACCTGAAGTCATTTTGCCGAAAGTCTTTTGACCATCAGGCATGTATACCTGAAGTCGTTTTGCCGAAAGTCTTTCGACCAAACGTTTACTTGACCGACAGTCGTTTGACCATCAGGCAGTAGACCTGAAGTCATTTTGCCGAAAGTCTTTTGACCATCAGGCAGTAGACCTGAAGTCATTTTGCCGAAAGTCTTTTGACCAGCAGGCATGTATACCTGAAGTCGTTTTGCCGAAAGTCTTTCGACCAAACGTTTACTTGACCGACAGTCGTTTGACCATCAGGCAGTAGACCTGAAGTCATTTTGCCGAAAGTCTTTTGACCATCAGGCAGTAGACCTGAAGTCGTTTTGCCGAAAGTGTTTTGACCATCAGTTGACTCGACCGGCGGGCAGCAGAGAGAGTGCGGACCGCTCACCGTCAGGCCGATGTTCTTGGCGAGCGTGCTCTCGGTGATGTTGGCGAAGGGCTTGTCGGCGCCCCAGCACTCCACGTACTTGGTCATCTTGCTGGGGGAGCGGTTGCGCATCCCGCCCGCCGCGCCCTCCGCCCACAGCACGCTCGAGTTCCTCCTAAGGTCCGCCTTGGCGCCCGTCTCCACCTCGGGGGTCGCCCTCTGCGGCACAGGGACAGCTGCACCGGCTTCCCGGTCCCCTCGGAGCCACCATCTACAGTTACTTATCCCTCCAGCACAGCACAGTGGTGCCAACCCCATCACAACACCTGTTTACTATCAACACGAAACAATTGGTAAGCTGCAAACTAGTTACTATTATTACTGTAGATTAGTATTAAGAGTTGTTTTAGTCATATTTTCACACTTTTGAAATGAACCATTGTAAAAGTATCACTGTCCTTTGACTAGGAAGTATCAAATGTATTCAATTTCTGGTATAAATCCAATAAAGTTGGCAATAAAAAACAATGAAGGTAGTGCCTCAAATTCATGGGCATAGATTCTATAGGGTCATGGGATATCGGACACCCCCACTGGTGTTTTTTTTGGATCCCCTATTAATGACGACGTCCATGTAAAATTAAAACCACCGTAAGCGGTAGGCTCACTGGAAAAATCCACCGAAATTCAATGAAGAAATCTAAGATTCATTATTCCCGAGTCAATCGCCCGGATAATCTGCGTTCGTGCATCTGAAGAACTTTTTTTTTCGGTTGTAAAAATATAAGGTGGGTTTTTCCAGGTGGGTTAGGTTTGGCACATCTAGGTGATCGTTGGTTACGTTAGGCCAATTATTGTTATTCACAAAAATTTGTTGTATATTATTTTTCCAGGGAGGTATGTTTTCTTATGTCTAGGTGGTCGAAACTAAAATAAAAGTTTGATGGAGCTAGGCAAACGGCATTTAAAGCACTCTAAACTCATTAAGATGAACGGCGGTGGGTTATTATTGGGACCGCGAAGTGGCTCGCGGGAGCGGCGAACTAGGAACAGCAGGAGGGGGAAGTGTCTGATTCCCAGGCCGCGAGCAGCCGGGACGGCGTGAACCCACCTTGGGAGGGACTATGAGGAAGGTCTCCACCTTGTGGTCGGCGAGGTAGCTCTCCCTGGAGCCGCCGTCACCCGGCTCCACCTGGAACCTGTCGTTCAGCTGCAGCAGAGTGGCCTTGGTGATGTGCACCCTCCTGGAGGAACAACAGCAGCTTCTTAAAACTGTCTCGCAGCCTTAATGTTCTCGAACAATCGAACAATGACATTCAACTGCAAAATATCCAAGGACTAAAATGAACAGGCATATCGATAAACATGTTTTTTTAGTGCAACTTCTTTGCTAAGTGGGCTATAATTTTCGAGCGTTACGAAAATTCCGATCAGCTAGATACGTGGTCGAGGGAACGATAGATGTTACGGAGGGTGTATGAGTGATTTTAATCTTTTTAGGTATTTTAAAAAGGGGATGATAGATTTTAATACACTTTTTAGGGGTTTGATAGATTTTAATAGACTTTTTAGGGATTTAGGAGAAGGTGATGATAGATTTTAATTTTTTTAGGGATTTTGAAGGGGGATGATATATTTGAATCTTTTTAGGAATTTTGGAGGGAGATTGGTTGATTTTAATATAATTTTTAGGGATTTCGGAGGAGGGTTGAGATATTTTAAATCTCTTTAACGATTTTGGAGGGATAATAGATTTTAACATACATTTTATGGATTTCGGTGGGGAAATTATAAATTGATATCATTTTATTGAATTTGGAGAGGGATGATAGATTTAATGTACTTTTTTTGGGGGTGTCAGAGGGTGGATGATAGATTTTTAAAGAAAATTTTAGCGAATTTGGAGGGGATTATGATATATTTTAAAATATAGGTATTTAGCGATCTGGGGTGTGCACACTAGCTTGCCAGTGAGTCCGGCCCACGACTCACCCCGGCAGGCCGCCCGACTCCATGTGGTTGGCCAGCGTGACGTCGTCGCTCCACACGTCGAACTGCCACTTGCGCAGCCCCAGCACGCCGCACAGCACGTTGCCCGTGTGGATGCCGATCCGCATGTCCACGTTGAAGCCCGTCGCCTCGCGCACGAACCTGCGACACACGTACGAGCTCTCGACACTGCTCTCCAGGGCCCGAAACTGCTCTCCAGGGCCCGACACTGCTCTCCAGGACCCGACACTGCTCTACAGGGCTCGACACTGCTCTCCAGGGCCCGAAACTGCTCTCCAGGGCCCGACACTGCTCTCCAGGGCCCGACACTGCTCTCCAGGACCCGACACTGCTCTACAGGGCTCGACACTGCTCTCCAGGGCCCGACACTGCTCTCCAGGACCCGACACTGCTCTACAGGGCTCGACACTGCTCTCCAGGGCCCGAAACTGCTCTCCAGGGCCCGACACTGCTCTCCAGGGCCCGAAACTGCTCTCCAGGACCCGATACTGCTCTCCAGGGCCCGAAACTGCTCTCCAGGGCCCGACACTGCTCTCCAGGACCCAAAACTGCTCTCCAGGGCCCGAAACTGCTCTCCAGGGCCCGACACTGCTCTCCAGGGCCCGACACTGCTCTCCAGGACCCGACAATGCTCTACAGGGCTCGACACTGCTCTCCAGGGCCCGAAACTGCTCTCCAGGGCCCGACACTGCTCTCCAGGGCCCGACACTGCTCTCCAGGACCCGACACTGATCTACAGGGCTCGACACTGCTCTCCAGGGCCCGAAACTGCACTCCAGGACCCGATACTGCTCTCCAGGGCCCGAAACTGCTCTCCAGGGCCCGACACTGCTCTCCAGGGCCCGACACTGCTCTCCAGGACCCGACACTGCTCTACAGGGCTCGACACTGCTCTCCAGGGCCCGAAACTGCTCTCCAAGGCCCGACACTGCTCTCCAGGGCCCGACACTGCTCTCCAGGACCCGACACTGCTCTCCAGGGCCCGACACTGCTCTCCAGGGCCCGAAACTGCTCTCCAGGACCCGATACTGCTCTCCAGGGCCCGACACTTCTCTCCAGGACCCAAAACTGCTCTCCAGGGCCCGAAACTGCTCTCCAGGGCCCGACACTGCTCTCCAGGGCCCGACACTGCTCTCCAGGACCCGACACTGCTCTACAGGGCTCGACACTGCTCTCCAGGGCCCGAAACTGCTCTCCAGGGCCCGAAACTGCTCTCCAGGACCCGATACTGCTCTCCAGGGCCCGAAACTGCTCTCCAGGGCCCGACACTGCTCTCCAGGGCCCAAAACTGCTCTCCAGGGCCCGAAACTGCTCTCCAGGGCCCGACACTGCTCTCCAGGGCCCGACACTGCTCTCCAGGACCCGAAACTGCTCTACAGGGCTCGACACTGCTCTCCAGGGCCCGAAACTGCTCTCCAGGGCCCGACACTGCTCTCCAGGGCCCGACACTGCTCTCCAGGACCCGACACTGCTCTACAGGGCTCGACACTGCTCTCCAGGGCCCGACACTGCTCTCCAGGACCCGACACTGCTCTACAGGGCTCGACACTGCTCTCCAGGGCCCGAAACTGCTCTCCAGGGCCCGACACTGCTCTCCAGGGCCCGAAACTGCTCTCCAGGACCCGATACTGCTCTCCAGGGCCCGAAACTGCTCTCCAGGGCCCGACACTGCTCTCCAGGGCCCGACACTGCTCTACAGGGCTCGACACTGCTCTACAGGGCTCGACACTGCTCTACAGGGCCCGACACTGCTCTTCAGGGCCCGACACTGCTCTACAGAGCTCAACACTGCTCTACAGTGCCCGACACTGCTCTCCAGGCCCGACACTGCTCTCCAGGCCCGAAACTGCTCTCCAGTGCCCGACACTGCTCTCCAGGGCCCGACACTGCTCTCCAGGGCTCGACACTGCTCTCCAGGGCCCGACACTGCTCTCCAGGGCCCGACACTGCTCTACAGGGCTCGACACTGCTCTCCAGGGCCCGACACTGCTCTCCAGGCCCGAAACTGCTCTCCAGGGCTCGACACTGCTCTCCAGGGCCCGACACTGCTCTCCAGGGCCCGACACTGCTCTCCAGGGCTCGACACTGCTCTCCAGGGCCCGACACTGCTCTCCAGGGCCCGACACTGCTCTACAGGGCTCGACACTGCTCTCCAGGGCCCGACACTGCTCTCCAGGGCCCGACACTGCTCTCCAGGGCCCGACACTGCTCTCCAGGGCTCGACACTGCTCTCCAGGGCCCGACACTGCTCTCCAGGGCCCGACACTGCTCTCCAGGGCTCGACACTGCTCTCCAGGCCCGACACTGCTCTCCAGGCCCGAAACTGCTCTCCAGTGCCCGACACTGCTCTCCAGGGCCCGACACTGCTCTCCAGGGCCCGACACTGCTCTACAGGGCTCGACACTGCTCTACAGGGCTCGACACTGCTCTACAGGGCCCGACACTGCTCTTCAGGGCCCGACACTGCTCTACAGAGCTCAACACTGCTCTACAGTGCCCGACACTGCTCTCCAGGCCCGACACTGCTCTCCAGGCCCGAAACTGCTCTCCAGTGCCCGACACTGCTCTCCAGGGCCCGACACTGCTCTCCAGTGCCCGACACTGCTCTCCAGTGCCCGACACTGCTCTCCAGGACCCGACACTGCTCTACAGGGCTCGACACTGCTCTCCAGGGCCCGAAACTGCTCTCCAGGGCCCGACACTGCTCTCCAGGGCCCGACACTGCTCTCCAGGGCTCGACACTGCTCTCCAGGGCCCGACACTGCTCTCCAGGCCCGACACTGCTCTCCAGGCCCGAAACTGCTCTCCAGGGCTCGACATTGCTATCCAGGACCCGACACTGCTATCCAGGCCCCGAAACTGTTCTCCAGGGCTCGACACTGCTCTCCAGGGCCCGACACTGCTCTACAGGGCTCGACACTGCTCTCCAGGGCCCGACACTGCTCTACAGAGCTCAACACTGCTCTAAAGTGCCCGACACTGCTCTACAGGGCTCGACACTGCTCTCCAGGGCCCGACACTGCTCTCCAGGCCCGACACTGCTCTCCAGGCCCGACACTGCTCTCCAGGGCTCGACACTGCTCTCCAGGGCTCGACACTGCTCTCCAGGCCCTGACACTGTTCTCCAGGGCCCGACACTGTTCTCCAGGGCTCGACACTGCTCTCCAGGCCCCGAAACTGCTCTACAGAGCTCAACACTGCTCTACAGTGCCCGACACTGCTCTACAGGGCTGGACACTGGTCTCCAGGGCCCGACACTGCTCTCCAGGCCCGACACTGCTCTCCAGGGCTCAACACTGCTCTCCAGGCCCCGACACTGCTCTACAGAGCTCAACATTGCTCTACAGTGCCCGACACAGCTCTCCAGGCCCGACACTGCTCTCCAGGCCCGACACTGCTCTCCAGGGCTCGACACTGCTCTCCAGGGCTCGACACTGCTCTCCAGGGCTCGACACTGCTCTCCAGGGCCCGACACTGCTCTACAGGGCTCGACACTGCTCTCCAGGGCTCGACACTGCTCTCCAGGGCTCGACACTGCTCTCCAGGGCTCGACACTGCTCTCCAGGGCTCGACACTGCTCTCCAGGGCTCTACACTGCTCTCCAGGCCCCGACACTGCTCTACAGTGCCCGACACTGCTCTCCAGGCCCGACACTGCTCTCCAGGGCTCGACACTGCTCTCCAGGCCTCAACACTGCTCTACAGTGCCCGACACTGCTCTCCAGGCCCGACACTGCTCTCCAGGCCCGACACTGCTCTCCAGGCCCGACACTGCTCTCCAGGGCTCGACACTGCTCTCCAGGGCTCGACACTGCTCTCCAGGGCTCTACACTGCTCTCCAGGCCCCGACACTGCTCTACAGAGCTCAACACTGCTCTACAGTGCCCGACACTGCTCTCCAGGCCCGACACTGCTCTCCAGGGCTCGACACTGCTCTCCAGGCCCGAAACTGCTCTCCAGGGCTCGACACTGCTCTCCAGGGCTCGACACTGCTCTCCAGGCCCCGACACTGTTTTCCAGGGCTCGACACTGCTCTCCAGGCCTCAACACTGCTCTACAGTGCCCGACACTGCTCTCCAGGCCCGACACTGCTCTCCAGGCCCGACACTGCTCTCCAGGCCCGAAACTGCTCTCCAGGGCTCGACACTGCTCTCCAGGGCTCGACACTGCTCTCCAGGCCCCGACACTGTTTTCCAGGGCTCGACACTGCTCTCCAGGCCCCGACACTGCTCTACAGAGCTCAAGACTGCTCTACAGTGCCCGACACTGCTCTACAGGGCTCAACACTGCTCTCCAGGGCCCGACACTGCTCTCCAGGGCCCGACACTGCTCTCCAGGCCCGACACTGCTCTCCAGGGCTCGACACTGCTCTCCAGGCCCCGACACTGCTCTACAGAGCTCAACACTGCTCTACAGTGCCCGACACTGCGCTCCAGGCCCGACACTGCTCTCCAGGCCCGACACTGCGCTCCAGGCCCGACACTGCTCTCCAGGCCCGACACTGCTCTCCAGGGCTCGACACTGCTCTCCAGGGCTCGACACTGCTCTACAGAGCTCGACACTGCTCTCCAGGCCCGACACTGCTCTACAGTGCCCGACACTGCTCTCCAGGCCCGACACTGCTCTCCAGGCCCGACACTGCGCTCCAGGCCCGACACTGCTCTCCAGGCCCGACACTGCTCTCCAGGCCCGAAACTGCTCTCCAGGGCTCGACACTGCTCTACAGGGCTCGACACTGCTCTACAGAGCTCGACACTGCTCTCCAGGCCCGACACTGCTCTACAGTGCCCGACACTGCTCTCCAGGCCCGACACTGCTCTCCAGGCCCGACACTGCTCTCCAGGCCCGACACTGCTCTCCAGGGCTCGACACTGCTATCCAGGCCCGGACACTGTTCTCCAGGGCTCGACACTGCTCTCCAGGGCTCGACACTGCTCTACAGGACCCGACACTGCTCTACAGGACCCGACACTGCTCTCCAGGACCCGACACTGCTCTCCAGGGTCTGACACTGCTCTATAGGGCCCAACACTGTTTTCCAGGGCTCGAGGTCTAGACTGGCGTAGTCTCGAGCCAAGCGTAACAGTAGTTTAGAGGTTTCGTAACATAGAGGCACAAGTCAAAAATTTTTCAACTTTCACGTTAAAAAACTTTTCAATTATTTTTTGACATGCCAAATTAAAATCTGAGACATTCTGGACCACATCACTATATTTCGGAGCCTTCAGTTCTTTTTAAGCTGAACAAAATTCAATACAGTTAACCACGTATTTGTTTTTGATACATGTATGTTTAGATAACCATGACCTAATATTCTTTAGTCTCTTTTTCAAGTTAACTGAATAACGAGCACGAATTGGTCTGTTTTCATCACTCGAATATATAAGAATATTAAATTGCTATAATAAAAATAATGAACAATCTATTACAGATAAACTACTTTCACTTGGGTAAAAATAATTTCCATTGCCATATTTACAATGGCTTTCAAGAGTTCACAAAAACAGTCAAGATGGGTATATAGAACGCTGTTAAGTATCTCGTGGACAGCGAGGTATCTAGGGATGGTAAGTCACGACCACACGGGACAGGGATGTATGTGAAGGAATTGTACATGGTATACTGTAAGGAACCATGGGGGACCGAGCAAGACCGAGATCAGCCTGGCTGGACCAGGATTCAAACACGCATCTTCTGGAATGTGAGATCAGCGCCTTACCAGCGCGACATTTCGCTCAGTACCTTTAGTCTTTATATGCACTAACTACATAATGGGATAGGGCCCGTGCATCCAAGATGTACAGTGACACAGTGACATGCATGTAGCCCCTACATTGAACGACATGTTTTCCAGTCGGACTGTTTAATACATGTATGTCATGGTGCACACAGTTTGTGTATTTGTGAAGATATGAAAACTTTTACGAGTTGGTGTGTCTCATTTTCAGCGTAGCAAGTGTTTCATATTTCGTGACTCGTAGCTGTATTTAGTTAAATGTGTACTGCAAGAAAATAATATTTAAAAATAACAATGACAGAGTGTGTCTAATGGAGTGTTTTCCGTATGTAAATGCACGTGATATCAAGTACATTGGTTGATTTATAATGGCGGATATTAGGAAAAGGTAAATCCCATTGTTAGTCTGTGTTAACGCATTTTTTTTTAGTTGAAGTGTAAGGTTAGATTTCTAAGTAGAACTAGTTTCATAATTATTTATCTGAATGTTCTTGTAAATTGAAATTGACAAGGTATGGTAAAAAAAAAAAGATTATTCGAGATCAATTAAAATGCTACACGTGTCTCAGTGTTCAGAGCTAAGTGAGGTAGCAATACGGCAAATCTTCCAGAAACATCACTTGTCACAGCTCTTCACTGTAGAGGAAAAAAAGAAAAAATTATTTTTAAATAGATGAAAGAACATCGGTCAGTAAGCATATATTGTTCG
This sequence comes from Bacillus rossius redtenbacheri, assembly GCF_032445375.1. Lineage (NCBI taxonomy): Eukaryota > Metazoa > Arthropoda > Insecta > Phasmatodea > Bacillidae > Bacillus > Bacillus rossius. The sequence continues at coordinate 25,010,248 of NC_086335.1, read as the reverse complement.
TGTTGATGTGTAAAAGTGACAGAGCCGCAGGTGAGAGAGGTGTCTTTCATAAATGAAACCTAGAAGTTATACCCTCCATGCCTTCAACACTCCACACGGTGTGGGTAATTAATTAACTCTCTCTCCCTCTTTTTCCCTTATCGATGTCGGCGCTCAAAGTTTCAAGTCGAATTCCTCCTCCATGGTAACACATACAACTTAGCTTTTTTTCTGGATAAGTCTAAGTTCTACCCCCAGTCTCCAAGCTGCAGGTTCAATACGAAAAATAAGTTGAATACATAATTACTACTTGTGGTCTGAATTCTTCCTAAGTCTTTGAAGTTGGCGCTGAATTACTTTTTTTAATGCTAATAATAAAGAAAGTTAATAATATTAAAAACGAAGTGTTTAGAAAATGTTTAACTGAACAAAGTTTTACAACCTCCACGTAACTTGTAAAATGTCGTTATCGTTAAATGATTTTATTGAAATAATTGGGGGCAAAACACTTATTTACCATACCGTGAAGTGGAATTTTAGTCCATTTTTTGAGAGATGTATTATCAATCTCATGTCTTAATTTACTTTTATCATCAATAAAATTATTATTTCCACAATACCTTAAAAGGAGCGGAACGCACAATCAGTGCCCCTGATGTGTAGCAGTTCCATTAAACAAATTGTTGTGCGTGTTGCATGTTTGCCAGGCGTTGTAGTTTTTTTTTTTTTTTTTTTTTTTTTTTCATTTTTAGACCCAGCTTTTAAGTTACGGAAAGTAGAACGGGCTTCGAAAATACTTAGGAACCGCAGCATGGCAATTTCGAGATGAGGACGCCTCAACGAGTAGACGAACAGACCACTCGGCGCCAGCGGGGACTAGCGCCGTGTCGCCACGACGCGACGCCAACAGACGGGCGTCCGGCGGGCGTGACGTCACACGCTTCAGGTGCGTGGGAAGTGCGCGAGAGATACCTGGGATATTTCCCCGGGGAGGGCCAGGCCGGCCGACACAAGGGCGTATCCCCCTTCCCTCTCTGGGGTGGCGAGCCATCGACAACCGTCGGGTCGCGTCCGACCTGCTGGAGCGACGGGGCGAGGCAGCTCTCACGGGATTGGCCTGCCAGTCACCCCCACCCCGTCACCCCTTCTTCACCCCTCACGAGGTCTCTCGGAGTCCTGGGCCCTGACAGCCGAAGTGACTGCAGTGTGGAAGTCAATATTTATTTTCGGCCGTAAAAAATAAGAACGCAGGCTCATTGGCGGACCAAGATTTGAATTTCAAGAGAAGGAAGGACCAATACGGTTTTTTTTTGGTATGTATTTGGAACACCTCTCCCAGTTAAATGGGACGTACCGAAATTTTGTAAAATATTTTCCCCTTAAAAGCTGTTCGAACTCATGTTTAACGTCTGGAAAAGTCAATATCATAACTTTGGTTTTATATGTTTTTTAGCGTGTTAAATTAAAAATAATAACACAGCACAGTAGCACTAAATGTGTAAAACCTCATTTAAACGCCAAATTTTGCACCGGCTTCCAAGATTATGTGCGACCTGGAGTAAAATATTATTATCAATTAAATTTTTTAGATTAATGGGGGAAAGGACCATCACAGACCGAACTGTGTGTAGTTATTCGCTAGAGAAGCGTGAATTTACACCTGTAGAATGATACAACAGTTTTTGGACGAATTTAAGGTGAGGTCAGCCACGCATAAGCAACACAATTTTTACAATGGAATGCAAACGGCTGTTAATGGGCAATCCACCGATTTGACGATATCGATATAAACACTGTGCAGTATAGACATTTAATTTCGCTTTTCCGTACATTAGGTGCATCTCTCTCCCTCACGACATCGGCAATGTTCACACCTCGAATGATCCTGCAATGACAAGTCTCAACTCTACTCGCTTGCAGAGAGCTCCATATAGTCATCATCTTTGGCGCTTTTGACACATGTTAGAGTGTAAGAATAGCTTGTTTACGTATGCCTTACCTACTCTAAAAGTTTGTCTGATGACTTTGGAATCATTCTGTATACACAACTGCGACGTGAAAAATCCTGCACAATAACAAAAAAATTATTTAAGTCACGTAAACATGTAAAGAATAAAGCAATTTTTCAATATAAAGACAAACATGATAAACATATATGTTTAATGATTTCGCACAAAAATGGCGTGAAATCTCTTTTCAATTGTGGATGCACACATTGGTTCAGATGTGCCGTAAAAATTATTCACCTCTAATTGTTTTTGTAACTATTCGGTGCTGGCCCGTGAAAGTAACTCATCTCTCTCTTAAGGAAGTTTTATAATGCCCACTCTTAGTAGATGATCAGCAATTATATTTTCCTATAAATAACTACATTTAACAATTCTTTGTCCCAGAAGTTGTCAAGCTGATTGATTGGTTCAGTAGCCAAACATCAGGCCTCCTATCAAGACAACCTAGATTCAAAACGTGTTAGTTTCGTTCCAGGTATCTCACAAGTGGAGGCTGTGAGAAGTAGCTTGCTGCTTTATCATATCTCATCTCACATTAAACATTGATAAGGAAAAAAAAAAAAAAACTTTGTGAATCGCAGTAGAACCTAAATAATACAAAATTTCAAGGAAAATCACGAAATTTTATGAAATTCACATAAATTATAATATAATTTTATCTACTAAAATGCAAAATATCGCACGTAAACCTTTAATATAGATTATTTATTTAAAAAATTTAAACAAATATTTACAATGCATAAAATTAATTAAGTTTCTAGTGTATATATTTTTAATTATACTGGAACGTTAGAAAGTAAAAAAAAAACATATATTAGTTGAAAGTCTTAAAACACAGTTAAGTTAATAAAATAAGTTAACACCTAATACATAAAAAGGAATAGTATGAGGAAATTGTGCTACCAACATTGTAATTGATTTTTTAATTGATATTATTAGCAGGGTCATGTACAATATATAAAAAAACTACATAATAAAACAAAATTTTAATTTTCCGCAACGAAATTGGTCAAAAAACTAAACTAAATTATTTTAAAAATTTAACCCACATGGCGCATGCCTGTCTCATCTGCTCACGCTCAGAGCCAAGATCTGCCCCATTTAACTTCGAACGCGGCCAAACACGCAGTGAAAAATAACTTCCTAAAATCCCAAGGAGGAACTGGACGTAACTGTGTGGAACATTTCACGTTTAGAGAAACGGAGCTTCAAACCAGTAAATATTTGAACTAAAACACATTAAATCGTGTACCGATGACGCATTTTCATACGTCCACTGACGAAGCCAAACAGTGTGCGTTCGCCAATAAGCTGTGCTGTGCCAAATGTGGAAACGTAGCTTCCCACGTAAACTTACTTAGTCATTTTTATTCTAGTCATAGGTTGAGGCGCTACAAAATTTATTTTCTCAACACAAATTAATTTTTTTAAAGTACTTTTCAGAGTTAATAAGTTCTGCTTTTTCAAGGTTTAAATTAAAAAACTTGTGATTATTGAATCCTATAAGGTCCTTTCAACTTCTGTTTTCGGCAGACAGTTAGCTGTCCAACTCTGAGTCAGCTTCCTGCCTTATCGCACGCACGGCATCATAGGTCGCCGCGCGCCGTAGCACGCAAGGCTGGTCACGTCGCGTTTCGACCGCGCCGACCGCCACGCCGACTGCAGTGATCATATTGGCTCCTCCTCGACCTATCATAGCGAGAATCATCCCTCTCACCCCTTTTTCCGAATAACTCATGGAAGGAGATCCTTCCCGCCGCTCTGCAGCGCCACGACGCCTGTTGGTCAACCCCCCATTCCCCCCCCCCCCCCTGAGAATGCCCTAAATACTTTGCGCGTGGTCCAAACCACCGCCCTCTTCTGCCCTCTTGCGGAGTTTTTGAGTACTATTCCAGCCAGCTTTTACCTCTGTTTCGCACCGTGCACGACCTCTCTCGGCTCTTATATGATTTATCATTACGACCTACATTTTGTGATTATTTTTTTCCCCCTAGTCTCTCTCAGGGCCTTTAACAATTTTCTCGGTTCTTACGCCTTCGCGGTAATCTTCTGGCAAACTTCGGTGCTCCTTGTACTAGTCTCTGTGTCTGCGGTTTTAAGCGAGTCAATTTTTAACGGGATGTAGTCCCGGGTGATAGGCAGATGATCTCTTTCCTTATTATCTGTGCTCGTGGGTTCATCACGTAGTGAGAATTATATTATTATGATTAATTTTTTAATGATTGCCTTCGCATCTATCACTTCTATTTTCGGTTTAGCACTTGTGTCTGTGCTCCAGTGACGTCACGTCTGGATTAATCCCCACATTCTCCTGGATGGATTCCTTTCCGGAGCGTCCAGAGCTGTGTTGCTTCTCTGCGCCCCAGATTTCGGCCATTAGCGCTGTGAAGATGGCATTCCTGGACCATTAGCGCAGTGAACGTGGCATTCCTGGGCCATTAGCTTCCCACCACCCCATTCCCGAATATACAGGCAGTTAATTACCCAAAAGCAAGGTAATAACAACTTTATTAAGTAGTGAAACTACTTCAAATTTACCCATCATCATTTAACGATACCTTTTCAGACTTGTTATTAACACAGTGAAAGAAATTAACCAATAATAGAATTTAAAAAAATAAATTAATAAATTGTCTGAATTTAAAAAGGCAAAAACGTAAACCAGTTACACTAGGTTAACAAAACTGGGTGATCATTAATAATTTTCTTTTATCTGATTGGTTAAATGTATTTTTATGATTAGCACTTCTACGCAATTTATTGCCATAGATCTGTATCAGTCTCTAATTTTCGTCTAATAAGGAAACATTTTCTCTGTAGTTCCTTGTAATCTTGTTGTAATTTGGTTCCAATATTTCATTATATTAAAACGTTTCTATAGTCCTCCAAATAATATATTTTTTTTTAAATTTTGCTACTGACACAAATATTTTTTAACTTAACAATCCAACAATACAGACAATTAATGTAAATCTGTGAAACAAATTTTAATGTTATTTCGGTGCTTCTCCCTCTGTTGTTCTTTACAGTATCTGAGATTAAAGTTTTATGCATTTATTTTATTTATTTTACCAACTTAACTTTAAAACCTAACATAACCTAACCAAATCCATTTCCATTATGTTAAAGTGTGGGAAAGCGCATATGAAAGAGTGCTTTAACACTTTGTATGACATACTTTATTATACATATTTTACTAATTTGTAAAAATTGTTGCATGATTTATTCCCATGCATCATTGGAAATGCACATGATTTTAAAAGGACTTGTCGGAACTACTCCATTGCTTTTGTTAATCCTTAAGTGTTAGTAACAATTATTAAACCATTGAAGATTATGTTCTTTAGAAATATTTAACATTCAAAAATTATTTTTTTAATCATATCCTTTGAGAAACTGACATGTTCATGGCTGAAAGCAGGAACTTTACGCACGAAAACAGGACGTGCTTCCAAACACGCCACGGAGGTCAGCATCTCAGCCACAGAACATGCGTGTATGCATTCAGAAGTGAGTGCACGGATAAATATGAAACCACAAAAATTGAACGCTGTAGGCCGAGGCGTATGGGTGAAAGGACAGTACCTCAAGAAGACCAAATTGAAAGCCGAGTCGCAGTGATACTCTAGAGCAGCAGTTCCCAAGAGGTGTTCCGCGGAACCCTGGGGCTCTGTGACAGGGTCACAGGGGCTCCGTGAGTCAGGACGAATGCCATATAAAACAGGGATAATTATTGTGAAATAACTTTCTTTAAAGGAGTTGGGGTTCCGCCAAAAGAAAGTCGATCATAGGGTTCCCTGGCCGAAAAAATAATAATTGGGAACTGCTGCCTTAGAGGCATGAGGCTTCAACAAAGGGCAGATAAAGGTTCTCGAAATCAGAAATTCATCATGTGTCTGTGGAATTCAATAACAGGAATTCCTCCCCTAGGGAAGATCCAGTCATCATAGCATTTTTAATAAATGGTTTTTAACTTATTTAATTTAATTAAATCATTTGGAACGGCAAAAAAGCATAAATATGCAGCAACCTACTGTATCAACAACATGTTTGACGGCCAAAAAGGTAAACTATGATTACAGTTAGCAGATGATTAAACAATAAATATTTCGTAAATAAAGTATATTTTTAAAAATCGATAAGCTTGACAGAGGGTCTTTTAGGAACTAAACATAACCTATATTTTCATTTGAAAATTCCATATTCATCCATATCCTGTGTTCGAACACACGATTGGTTGGTGTCTTGATGGCTTGTGTTATGGACGAGAGCAGGTTTGCGCTGCTGTCGGAACCAGCAGGTCCAGCGGAGAGGCGAAGATATGCGAGCGCAAGATTGGCTTCAGCGCAACTGAAGTACGAAGGACAGGCTCAGAAACAAACGCAGGATGGAGGTAGGTGCGAGGTGCAGGAACGAATGGTGACCCACCTGATGGCCTCGATCATCTGCAGACCCATGCAGACGCAGTTGTAGGCGTGGTTCGGCCGGGACACGGGCAGGCCCGAGACGCAGTAGTAGCAGTCCCCCAGGATCTTTATCCGCATGCACTGGTTGTCCTGCGACAGACGACACGTTGTGGCGCGTGACTGCCATAGGGTCGTTAACACAACACCGAGATACCATGACGCCGAATGTCAAAATTGACCACAACGCCGACAGCTAGAAAACCGCTGTGTACAAAAACGCCGAAATAACAACTGAATTAATTTGTGTGTGTTTCTTAAATGTACCTTAACGCCGAAATACCACAATCAAACCTAACCTTACCTAACCTAGCGTAATATAACCTAACCTAACTTAACCTAGCCTATCCTAGCCTAGCCTAGCCTAACCTAACCTAGTCTAACCTAACCTAGTCTAACCTAACCTAGTCTAACCTAACCTAGTATAACCTAACCGAATATAACTTATCCTAACCTTTGGGGCAGTCCTGCAATGACATTTTTCGGCGTTAGTGTATTTCGGCGTTGTGGTAATTCGGCGTTGTGGTACACAGCAGTTTTATAGCTGTCGACGTTGTGGTCAATTTGGCATTTCGGCGTTGTGGTAATTCGGCGTTGTGGTACACAGCAGTTTTATAGCTGTCGACGTTGTGGTCAATTTGGCATTTCGGCGTTGTGATATTTCGGCGTTGTGGTGCGTCCCCACTACCATGCAGCCGTCCACCTGCGGTGGCATTACACCGCAGGGTACTTGAAACTGAAACCACTCAATGTTTTCCCAACATGTCTTCACACGAAAATGTGAAGACCTCATATTAAGGATATGAAGATATCTTTCAATAATTTTTCACATCTCGTGAACATGCTTTGAAGTCATTTAACCTAATTTTGCATCGTGTTATAAAATTATCGAAAATGTTTAGAATTTTTACACCAAAATGTAGTTGCATAGTGGTTCGTGGTTTCTTCTTGGAGTACTATAGTTATGTAATCAAATAGCCAACGAGATTGAATTAAATTTTTAGAAGTTTTAATTTAGTTAAAAACGTAACTTTAATTTATGTACGTCCTTAAAATGTAAAAAAAAAGAGACTGGCAGCTAATCATGCAAAACATTTCAGTTTATTGTTTTATTTTAATTTTAATAAAATGTTTTCCACGCTTACGTATCCTGGTATATCAACATACAAAACCTTTATCGGTAGCCATTTATTTTTGTGTTTAAATATTTTCGGCACTCTATTTTCAGGCAAATTTCAATTTTCAGACGTTCAAGTTAATCATCTGGCAGTAAGAAATAAACATAAAAAGGCGTAGGAAACAGTTAGCTGGATAAGCAACAGACTATCGTTACATATTTACTAAAAAATAGCGCCCCAAACCCTCTTTAGGTCACAAAGAATATACGAAAAGATGCGAGTGATTCATGCTTTCATGAAAGGCTGCATCTGTGATTCTGTAAGGACGCTTGCAATAAATCAGGTAAAAAAATATGGGTGATTTAAGATGCTTTTTTCAAGATTCATTAATCTGGAGTCACAATGGAAAGACCAACACGGCACGACAAATCCGATTAGACTTCTAACACCGTTCCAGCACGACAGAGTTTATAGCGTATGGTCACAACACCGCGACAAAAATAACACGACGAACGCTAATATGGCTGTCGGCAAATGTCCCCCATGCCAAATGCGCCATATATACCTAATGTGCCATAAACTCTGTAGGCCTTATAGGAATTTTTTATTTTTTGTTGTTAGCTGAAGTGTTAAAAACATAATTCCTCTGTTATCTATGCTAAAAATAAAAAATAAAAACGTTATAAACTGTTGAAATCACACTACAAAACTTAAAAAGTACCCAAATGTAAAATTATATGATTTACCGAATAGGTATATATTTTTTAAGTTTGGTTTTGTAAGGTTTTCGTTATGCTTTCCGTCGTGTCGGACGACACGACGAAATAAGAAATAGAATCTACTTCTTGCGGGCCATCGGGCAGCGTATCTCGTCGTGTTGACGTCACGACGACCGGCTGCCGAGGCGTGTCGGGTCCGTCGCGGCACTGCGACTCCCGCTTCGGGACGGAGGGTGTCTTCGCGGAGGTGCCCACCTGCGCCAGCTGGTCGAACCGCCCGAACAGCTCGTTCAGGGTCTTCACGAGGTCCGAGGCGCTCAGCTGCTCCGACAGCGGCGTGAAGTTCACGATGTCCGCGTACAGGATGCTGCAACCACGAGCACTGCGCTAGTGGCTGCCAGTCCATGGCACTGGGGCTTACACTCCGCCTGGCTGGACTTGCCATTAAAAGTCAGGTGGTATAGTGCCTAACATTGTAACAAAATTATTGCTGATTAAAAAAATATTTAAAAAAACTGCCATGACTCTGTTTTAATTATACTCCACAGATAAGAAATGCCTAATTTTTTTTCTTCATCTTAACAGATCTAAGATCAAAAGGTATCTTACTAAAACAAATGCATTAAAGGGTCTTTAATTTAATAATTATTAATTTTATAAATATTAAAAAGTCCATCAGAATGTTATTTTTAATTAATTTGTTAGTGGAGTAAAAGTTTATTTGCCCATAGCCTGTACCTGCTCTTCTTAGAAACTCAAAACTAAAATTAATGTAACTAGAAAAAAGCTATTTGAAAATGGTAAACCGAGGATAGGTGGGCTTCTTGGAATTTTAGAATTTAACAATTGGTAAAATACATATTATGTGATTTTAATTTGGTGGATGAATTACATAAAACATCTAAAAGAGACCCAATATTATTACTTAAAAAAAAAACTAAAGATTTCTTAGGTTTCCTAATAGTTCTGAAAATCTTACGAACTTTTATTGCAACACTGGTTTTAATTTTATTTGTGTTACGTTCCTCCCCTCCCCAACATGCAATAAAAGTAAAAAAAATTCTCTATGTATACAAAGCAGCTGCAAGAATTCCAACAATCTCGATTGAAATGGAAACAAAATGAAACATCTCACTCCGATACTTCTGGCACAGAAAATTCTTGAGGAAAACTTAAAACTTAAGTTGCAAACTAAACAATTTCCGTTCACACAACTCTATTTCAGTTTTTCGTGCTTTCCCAAATCCACCCCAGTCAAATGCCGGGATGACTCCGCACCAGAGCCCATTGCCGAGTAAATTACCAACATCCATTGTCCGTATCGTCACGTGTTGTCCTCTCTGATCACATCGCTGTCCAAGAAATGTTAAGCCCTAAAAATTAATAGCGTGTATATTTGGACGAAGTAATTCGTGCTCGCCATGTTCATATACGGATGTGTTACAACCACGCTACTGATACTGTCAAATTTCCTTCCCCAGCATATTTTTGTGGTATCGGCAGGGAGCGGTAGATTGCGTTTGCAAGGCATCGGCGGCATGTATGGAACGTGAAACACTGCACAGCCCTCACGAAGTATCGGGTCCGAACCAGTGGCACCAGAGATGGTGTCCTCTGGAACCCTTAACCCACCTGCTTGACTGTCGGCCTTCGAAGTCTTCACCCGTGATCATAGAGAAGTTAAGTGATGTTAGTGTGTGTGTGTGTGTGGGAGAGAAACTACTCAATGCACGAGAATTATTTGACATAAATTTTAATTACTTTTTTCCATGGCCGAACACAAATCAAAGTAACAAAAGACAAGAAAACACAAATTTCGTGCCAAAGATTATCTTCAAAGTCTGATTGAAAAAGTAACCCCAGTCAATCAACCGTGAATCGAAAATAGGCGAAAGGATTCTAATCCCCGACGGGTGGAGTTGGGAAGTGACGAAGGAGGGGTCGAGAAAGTTCCGAGTGCAATCAAAGTTTAAAGAGCTGTACTTGTGGACACGGCCCTTCTTTCATGCTCTTCACTAATTAGAAAGTTTCTGGCAGCTCGCACCAGATTCGTCGTTTTCATTTCTACTAATCCCAATAACAGCTGGATATGAACATTTTTTAAATTAAAAATTTACGACATTTTGAAAACAACCAGTGCCGAACTGAAATTCCACCCGAAGAATTTTTTAATAAAAATATTTGTCCACGAGTCCATATTTTAAGAACAAAAAAATCATGCCAAAGACAGATAATATCTTGATAACATTTCAAAATTTACAAACATTGTTTTCCTGCACATATGTGTCTGAGAATTTTGTTCTTTATCTCGAACAAAAACACGGTGAGATTTTTTCACTAAAAAACAAAAACAATGTTTTACGTCAAAGTGTTACACAATATTTTTGACTCCGTTTTCATTTAATACGAGCGCAAACAGTTTTACTTTTCTTGAACGACGGACGTTTTGAAACTCGCAAAAATAAAATTTTACCTCGGCAAAATCATCCGGCAGAATTTTACAGGCTACGTATTACTAATTTGTTAAAACAAACAACATTCGGCTGGAGTGTGTAGGGTGGTGTGGTGCAAAGTGTCGCACTAGCTCTAGTTTTATTTTTTCTTTTGTGTGTAAAGGGCTGCTCTGATGAGACTTGGTGTAATGGTACGATCCCATATTCACGTGACTTGACTAGGTTTGCTGCAGGACCATCATTACACTCGTAAAAGGATCAGGACGTTTTCGCCTGGCTTTTAACACATCGAAAACGGTTGCTTTGACAACGCTGAGTCTGCCTGCGACGGACGCGTCATAGCCACAGCGCGTGGATTGGCAGATCTGTGCGCTACGAGCACTGAAGGCTGTCATCCGTCGGTCGATTTTTGTTTTTTCCTAACCTAACTAAAACTAAGTGTATTTTGGAGGGGTCCGGGTTAGGGAGGGACCTAGGTGCGTCTCAGGCCGAAGCCTATACGCCTAGTCATGCTGGGATTAGCCATGAAGGGAGAGGGTCACATGCATCATGTGCTAGGAGGGGATTGGCCAGCCATGGCAGCGATTGGCTCCATACTAACTCCCCTCGCTCTTAAATCTAGACTATAACTAGAGATAGGTTGGGCCCAGGTAAAACCTGCATAGACACAGGGAAAACCCTGGGCACATTCATGCGGGATGCAAATTGGCATGCATTACGTGTAGAAATTTACAGGAGACAGAGGATGGTCTGGATGAAGTGTTGGACAGAGTAGAAAAGAGTCTATCATGCGGGGGTTGGGCACTTGGACTCGTGGTCCGCTTTGTATTTTATTTGTATCTGGAATATTTGAACAGGGACGCAAGCGCCCCTGGTGGTGAGTGATGGTTACACTGACCACTCACTCCGCCGTCAGTCAGCACCTCACAAGCCTCTGATGACCGAGCATTCACCGAAATATCACGGGAAAGGCCGAGCTCTCCCGAGTCACCGCGGGCAATAACGAGTCTTCACGTCCTCACACCCCTATGACTACAATTTTTTAAAAAGTCGTTAATTTACACGGCAACAAATGTTAAGTTTTTGGAATTAAAACCGACATTTGGTGTAATATTACAAGATTTTATGGTAAATTTGCACAAGGAATGTTGCATAACAGGCGAGTGAGTAAATATAATATACAATTGCTAATAGTGTTTTAAAACACATATCTACTGTTTTTACACATACCCCACATGTGCATTATCATAACAGAATAACGTTTTTTTCCCTACATGTTAAAAGGATGTTTATTAGGACACTGTGGGTTTAAAACTATCAGAAGAATCTATAATTGACACGGCAACAGTATGTTGAAATTTTATAATATACAACTACATTTGGTGTAAAATTAAACGATGTAGTAGTATTGAACAAGAAATATGTAAAAATACACAAACTGTATGTGTTTTTCTGAATTACACGACAAAAATGTTCAAATACACTAACACTGACTGTGTAAGTCTACAAAATGTTTTCTACAGTTTAGGTGCGACGAGCTACAGACCACGCGGTGTGGGAACATTGCTTTACCGCTCGTGTAGCTGAGCTCACGAGTCTCAGACCTCACTTGCGGGGCAGAGAGCACAGCTGTATGTACACCAGTGGGCGACCAAACCTTAAATTTCCAATCGTCCATGTGCCTGAGCATATGTTTCATGACTTCAAGGACTGAGAGGTACAGTCGCCAAGAGGCTGGAGAAGGCAGGGAGGGCTGTGACCTGCGGAGTTATCTTTTACGTGCATTGTGAGTACATTTCAGGCAGGTCATGTCGTTACTAATGAGACATGATGTTTTCCTCTGCTAAAATGTTTCTGCTTATAATAAAAAAAACTACCGGTCACAACAAATATTTATCCTCAATAACTGCTGCCATTTCCGATTCCGATTACATCACCCATTGATAGAAGGCAGAGGCGTATTTTATACTTTCCAACTGAGGTGGAAGGCACACTGGGGATCTGGAGGGAATTGAATGCCCCCCACGTGTATGGCGATACGAGAATTCTCCGCCGGTAAATTGTATGTAGGCTTAGGCCTAAGATGCACTTAGGTGCCTCCCTAACCCGAACCCCTCCCAAATACACTTAGTTTTTAGTTAGGTTATGAAAAATTAAAATTCTACTGCGCTATGATTGGCCGAGCGTTTAGGACTCAGACACAGAGCACTATGGTCTTCGGTGTGCAAGCATAATTTTAGAGCGTTTCATCGGGATCATAGTTACCGAGAGATAAAAAAAAGTAAGTTTTAATGTGTTTCGCATTTGTCATTAAATATTTTTCCGTGGTCGAACATATAAATCATTCAAGGTTCGTCTCGCGATCTAGAGACTGTGCTGGGGGCGTCTGTGACAATGCGAATACATCTGTTTTGTGTTCGCTGTCGCTTCAAGAGGTGCGTGTTGGCTGCAGCAGTAGCCCACACTGGGGCTGCGTATGTAATAACTGGTAGGACGAGGGCTTTGTAGAGCAGTATTGCACTGTGATTACTGTGTAGAGTGTACACCTATTGCTGTGCGCCTCCCCTCTACGATTCTGTGTGGGTCCGCCACAGTAGTTTGCGATCCGTTTGGACACCGAGGCGACGTCCTTGTGAGGAACGTGTTAGTTAGTTGAGGCCTGCGATCAACTGGCGGCAGATTTTTGCGAGTAAACACCACTGCCTCTGATTTGGTAGTTGTGTATCTTTATTCGCCATGTCGTGCACCGTTGCTGCATCGTGCCGAGCGCGGGTTACAGTCTGTCAGTGGCTAATCCTGGGTTGTGTGACTGTGTCGTCCGCATAGCGGCCTAGTTCTACGAGGTGACGCTCTGTCTTAGGCATGTGGCTTACGTGAATATTAAATGGCAGAGGGACTAGGATGCTGCGAAGACAATTTTTCTGGACCATCTGCCGCTGCCTCACCAGATACCTCTTTCCCTCCCCCTGAGAGACGAGGAGGTCTTGAGTGATCGCTCTGTCGGGAGCAGCGGCGAGGTTCTCTAACGAGGAGTGACGACGGTTTGTTAAAGGCGCCCAGCCAGCCGCCCCAGGTTTGACAAATTAAACCTCCCCGGCGGAGCTTGTTTTGTTCCACCATAATTCGCAACTCCCCCCCCCCCCCCCCTCACGCGACACCTTCTCACGGAACAATCGCACCCACGCGGTCTCGCATTCACCCCAACCCCCTCCTGGGCAACACGACCCTTCCGCCCTTCAGGTAAGCCACCGCGAGACACGCGTGCTAATCACCTCCCCCGCGACGGCAGACCCGAGACAAGCCTAAAGATAGTGTCGCCGTGTAACGGGATAGGGATGTGCTAACCGACGGCGGAATCCCTCAGTGGCGGCTCCTTTGTTGTCTTCGAGTAATTAGAATCGTTTGGACGTTCGGGGATCGCTGTGCGTGAGTCTGAAGGCGAGGGCAAGGCGAAATGCAGAATAAACGTTTAGATTTATCCTCGAGCATATTATCTGAAATACGTTAAACAACCCGCTGACTACTGGAGGCAAATAACTGCTTGTAATGAACGTAGAAGTTGCAACGACAGTAATATAAAAATCAGCTTTTTTTTTTACGCTTGAAGATTGAAGTGAACGATTAAGGGGATTGGTGCACCAGCATCGTATTACAAAAAACAATATATTTGTTAATGATTCAGCTGCTAGAGAAGATTTGAACCATTCTGGTGTAAAATTTATTTTTTTAATTTTTATTTTAATTAAGTTATTGCTGATTTTCGGGAATTTTTTAAATTCAAGCTTTATTAATAAACTATAAAGAATTCAGTGGTAAAACTTTCGCAGATAAATTTTCAGACACGGGAGATATGACTGTGACCATTATTTTATCTGTAATCATTATTAATTTAACGTATTTACAATTTGAATAATAATAAATGAGCTGCTACGAAATTGCGTGATATTCATTTGCGAATTTAATAACATTCGCGTTTTCATTTGTAATTCAAACGCCAACATATCTGTCGGCTGAATAATTGACTTTATTTTAGTCTTTAGCTTATTGCAGTCGGACCTAAAGTAAAAATGTAGCTGTAGAAGTTTGAGCAGCGTGCAAGCTCGGATACGAGAAATTATGGAGCGCGCTGGACAGTAGTGACACCTTGCGACAGTTTCCCCAACTGTTTGCAGCCAGTGTTTTCTCTCGTTCCCACCCAGCCACAGCTGTCTCCTGTTTACGAAGGGGAGACGGGATTTCGCGCGAAACTGATATGAAGGTCAACGTATTTATTTTCAGTAGATAAGAGAACGTGTTTGGTCTAGCTCGGCGTATAATTGAATGGTTATTCTCTGTTATTATTTAGCACAGTGATTTAGCTAGATGTTTTTTGTTGTAAACGTGAGATTTATTCAGGAATAAAATGCCGAAGAAACCTCCACCAAGCAGAGTACACAAAAGAACAAAACTATCGAAAGCCATTAGAGCGCTTAGAAAAAAGAATAAATAAAGATAAGAGATTATTTTATTATAGCTTTTTTAACATACATTTATTTTTCAGAGTTGCGTATGTACAACGCGATGGACGCGATGCGACAACAAAAAGATGTGTAAAATTGTAATCATGCTTTTTTTTTAGCAATGCGTGAACCATTCATAAACTATACTCAACATGTATCCGTATAATTACGTTTGAATTTTTTTTATGACAGGCATCAATGTTAACAAGTTTATTAAGCCACAACAGACTTTTTTTCAGAAAAATAAGTGTAGCAGAAAACACTCAACATTGTCTCACACAAAATCAGTTTACATGAATGCAGTTTTAAGAAGTAAGCTACGTAAATAATAGTTAAACATTATTTAATATCTGCTGGTAACGTTTCCAAAGTATCAGCTTCGCCTTCATTCACGAACAATATTCGTGGCCTTATTTATTTATTTTGCTGGCGTTTCGTTGGTGACTGTTAGGACTGCAAAATTAGTAAACATTTTTCACCCTATCCTGAGTTAAATCTAAGTGTGCGCGGTTAGATGAGGACCTAGATGTGTCTCATGCTTACGCCTTTACACTCTACTCATGCGGGTATTAACCATGCGCGTAAGGGCGCGTTGCCAATGACCTGTACGATAGTCTCAACAATCCTCTACGGACTCGAAAAATGTCACCTGCTCATTGGCTACTTGACTTGTGACAACTGTTTGTTGTAATGCCTGTGATTCATCGTTGATTTTGTTGAGGAGTTTTCAGTGATTCAGAGCCTCCCATTTAACTGTGGCCGAATTGAAGAAGCAGTACAAATGTTACATGCTTGAATTAATAGCGAATGGAAACCACAAATATTTACTGATGTAGTGGTTGGTAAAAAAAATATTATTCGTATCGCGTCCATCGCTTCGCGCCATGTTGGCTCCTATATTATTATGGATTTACAAAATATAACGATTCATTTACGACACTTAAGATAAGGTGTTTAGGATTTTAAGAATTCACTTGAATTAATATTTAAGAACATATTTCAGGATAACTTGTGAAGACGCTCGTACAGACAGCACCGGTTGTGATGAGTAATTGTTACCAGAGCAGGAGTACACGAAGTGGCATGTGAAACCTCAACACAACTCGAAAATCAGTACCGTAAACCGGGGTAACTTTGGGACTGGGGGTGTAAATTTGGGACAGTGAGTAATTTCTGGCTTTAGGATTTCTTGTCAAGGCCATGTATTTAGAAGTGGTACGCAATCACCGCTTCTATATTCGCTGGTATGTGCTACTATCTCATGGCATTTATTTGAAGCTGTAGTTGCACTGGTGGGATAGAGGCAGTGGATTTGGTTTCAACCACATGTTGTATATATTTTTGTTTTTGTGTAAACTTTTGTACGCACTTTAAAAACGGCAAATACTTCACGAAAGACAGGTATGTATTTGAAGAAGTACAAGCCTTGACATCAATTTAATGTGATGCTAATGTTTTTGATACTTGCATTTTATTTTATAACCTCAAAATAGTAAATTTTCATCACTTGGTGGGGTAACTTTGGGACTGTCCCAAAGTTGCCCAAAAGTTGGCGTAATATGTTTTACTGCATTTTTTCTTCATATTTTTCAGAATAAAGCGACCAACCATGCCAATAAATCCCAAACATGTTCTTGGTACACGGCCATATAAAAATTACACAGAGGAAAACTTGAATGAAGCCTTGCAAGCTGTACGGAACAAAACATTGTCGATTCGCAAAGCTTCAACAAAATATGGTATTCCAAAAAACACTTTGCACCTAAAAAACCAGGAAAACCAATTTAAAGCTGTCGACCGAGCTCCTGTTTTCACAAATGAAGAGTAGTTGCAATTTGTAAGTCACATTGTAGCCGTGTCTAACTATGGATTTCCTGTGGATATGTTTGACCTTCGATGTGTTGTCAAGTCCTACCTGGACCGCTGTGGAAGAAAGGAGCTACGATTTTAAAACAATTTACCAGGAAATGATTGGGCGGAAGGGTTCATGCGACGGCACAAAGCAATATTAACTCAGAGAACAGCAAAAAAATTTCTTACTCTAGAGCAGCAACAGAAGAAAAGGTTGTGAATAAGTTTTTTGATAATTTGTAAAAGGAGCTGATAGGAATTCCAAAAGTGAATATTTGGAATTACGACGAAACAAATCTTTGTAGACAATTCTGGAACCAGAAAAATCATCACGAAGAGGGGAATTAAGTACCCTGAGAGCAGGGGTGCAACAATTAAATTTCCAAAGGAGGGGGCAATATAACTTTTTATAAAGAATCATCGATCCCCCGTATTGAAGCGGGGGGTCCGGGGGTCCTCCCCCGGGAAAATTTGTATTTCAAGGTGGAAAATGGTACTATTTAAGCAGTTTTATTATCTAAAAATTGATTACACAGCACTTTCTTTGCCCCCGTTTGCCCCCACTTCAAGGTTTCAGAAGGGGGGGGGGGCAAAATACCCTTGCCTCCCCCTGTTGTTGCGCCCCTGCCTGAGAGGATAAATAATTTGTCTAAAGCGTGCACATCTATAATTGTTTGTGGAAATGCAGCAGGGGATGTAGCACCACCTTATGTAAACTATAAGGCGGAGAAGATTTGGACAACTTGGACTGAAAACAGACCCTCGGGTACTCGATACAATATAACTAAATCTGGTTGGTTTGATGGGCATGCTTTTGAAGACTGGTTTACATCTTTAATGGTCCACCAGGAAGGACCAAAAGCTATCATCGGTGATAATCGTAGCTCCCACATCAATATGGAGGTTATAAGGCTGTGTGAAACAAACAACATAAAATTCATAGCACTTCCTCCAAATGCTACCCCACCTCCTACAGCCACTGGACGTGGCTTACTTTCGACAAATGAAAGTTGCCTGGCGAAAGGTACTAAAAAATTGGAAGAAAACTGCAGCTGGAAGTCGGTGTACATCTGTACCGAAGGATCAATTTCCAACACTTTTGAAAAACCTCTTCGATGGCTTGGTTACAGGTCCAGAAAACATGATTTCCGGATTCCGCAAGTCAGGAATTTATCCTATTGACAGACAGGTGGTTCTAAAAAGATTGCCTTCAGGGAGCCTAGATTCATCTATTTCTTCCCTTGTCTGGAAGAGCTTCCTAGAAAAAATTACAAAAAACAGGAAGAAACTACCAAAGTCCGCAAAATCCTGAGAAAGAAGAAGCTGAATGTTCTTCCAGGAAAAAGTGTTTCAGCAGAAGAACTTAAAGCTGTTTCGTTACCACCATCTGAACATCACCAATCTGCACCTGATCCCCAACCATCTACTTCCAAATGTGCGGAAGCACTACTTACTGCATGTACCACACCAGAAAAAACGAAGAAGAGAGAGCAGCACTGAGAGCAGCAGTGATGATGGTTATGCTAAGTTTTCGCTAAGAGACTCTGAAGACAGCGTAACTTTCTGTGACTTGGAAGAGCAATGTGCTCCATTAATGCCAAGCCTACAACCTTAAAGTTTTCTTGAGAACCTGGCGGTGAGAGACTACATTTTGGTGAGGTACGAAGACGAACTGTACCCGGGGCGTATTGTCGAATTTAAAAATGATGATATACTTGTATCAGCTATTAAGAAGTCTGCCTTAAACTGTAAATGGCAAGCAAAGCCCGACAAAGTTTTCTATTCAAAGGATGAAATAGTCCAAAAAATTACCAACCTGTACAAATAGGCCGACTGGAAATTTTTAAAGTCAAAGAAATTTCCTAATATGATATAAGAATATATTGTAAACTATTTGTTACGCTTATTTTTACTAATTATTTTGTAAATATTACTTTAATTTACAATTTAATGTGCTAAAACCTTTTGTAATATGATTTCAATACCAAGCTTCATGTCTGAAATAAGAAACTTAAGTGTAACATTGGGACAAAATTATTTTTACTAGTGTTTATAGGTAAGCGAAAAAGTGTATTGTCCCAATCTTACCCCATTAATTGGGGTAAGATTGGGACAACAATGTAGGCTGTTTATTAGAATATTTTTGGTCCTAGAATAAAAATAATGACAATATTTTGTAAGAGAAAGGTTAAATACTTATAATATCATAGCTTCATCAATCTATATTAATGTCAGCTAACAGGAGTAGTAAAAAACTGGAAAAAGTGTCCCAAATTTACCCCGGTTTACGGTATGTGTTACATTGAAATGTGTCCGCTACAAATGTTCAGGAATTATAATTTTGAAATCGAGTAGAAATATTCCTGCAATTAGCATTAGGTATATTTTAATAGACATTGAAAGAGAATCATTAAGTAGCTTCAAAATCCAAATACCAGAATGCAGATAGTCTGTAACAATACAGACCTCACCGACTAGATATGGTCCAGATTGTTAATACTAACACATATGAAAAAATTGACTAGTTACTGAATATGTTGGAATTTTGTAAACCTGTTACTTTAGATGATTGGTGATGTAATAATGTCTCTTGGAAACTACATAAGATTTTAACTGCTGTTATTTCTCCATAAATCGCAAATCACCATGGCGGCCATTTTACGATCACGATTTAGTTCTTAAATTTTAAATTAGTTTATTTGTTGAGAGCCTGGTACAATGTGTCTGACCACTAAAGCGATCCGAGCCGCGTAGTGTATACTACTGCGTGGTTGCCAAAGTAGGCTCGGGTCGGGACGAATTTCGCTGTGAAGAAACAAAGGTTTTTAATACATGGAAAATTATTCCAAAGCCGAAAATTTGTACAGTGGTAGAATGAACATTTCTTAGTAACACGCAAACCTTGTGCGTCACACCAAAAACGAGCAGTTAAATCCAAAATGACAATTTTTTGCAACGATCCACAATAATGGATATTGCAAATGCAGTTTATGGAGTAGACAGTCAGTATGGAACCCAAAATAATCTAGAAACATTGCCCTATCTGAGGATAGTGATAAAAAGCACAAAGTTTAAACATGTTTCTATAAAATAGACCATTTAAATCATTAAAGTTAACGAATTCACTTTCATTCAATTTTAAGGAAATATAAATACATCTTACATAAACTTAAAGAGCCCAACGTGGAAATCGCTTAAAGTAAACGTTGTTGCATATTTATTCATCTTTAAATTGGTATATTTTTTAAGTGTCTCATACAATTAGTCTGACCACTAAAGCGATCCGAACCGCGTAGTGTATACTACTGCGAGGTTGTGGAAGTAGGCTCGGGTTGGGACGAATTTCGCTGTTAAGAAACAAAAAAATTTAATAGATGGAAAATTATCCCAAAGCAAAAATTTTGTACACTAGTAGAATGAACATTTCTTAGTAACACGTCATAAGTTTACCGATGAAACCTTGTGATCACACCAATAATGAGAAGTTGAGTCCTTAATGATAATTTCTACAATGATCCACAAAAATGTTTCGTAAATGTAATAACTTTACTACTTTTTTAAGTCGGTTCTCATTATGGTACCAAAGTAATATAAAATAATGTCTTACATGGTAATTGTGATAAACACCTCAAAGTTTAAACGTCCTATTATTAAATTGGTAATTTTAATCATAAAAGGTAAGAAAAAAAATATTTTTTTTTATAGAAATTTCACTACATGTTACATAAATATGTTGAGCGTAGCGTCAAAATTACTTCATAAATATTGTCTGCTTTTTTTTTCCAAGGTTTAAATGTGTATATTTTGAGTGTCTGGTACAATAGTCTGACCACTGATGTATTTCAAGCTGCGTAGTGTGTGTGCAGCAGTGTTAAAGTCGCTTGTGCTGGGACGTTTTTTGCTCCAGAAAACTAAGGTTTTTAATGTATGGTAATTCCAGACTGAATTTGACTCTGAAAGAATAAACGTTTCCTAACTACAAGTGATTTTTTCTGCAAACGTAGATAAAAATCTTCCAGGATGCGATTTGCTTAGGTAAAAATGTTAGTATGATCGACTCTTTAATTTCTAAATTATAAATAAATCACAACAATAGAACTTCCTAGAAAGTTGTGATAAACTGACGATATTGCGCGAGTAGCAGACCCGTACGTGACTACAGAGAAAGGCTATTTTCCTTGACCGTTAAGATTTCTGGGACGAACACCCTCTCACAGCTAGGGTCATAAAATACGGTCAAACTCTTGCAAAAACATCCACCACCGCTCTTTGCCACTAGCAATTTAACGAAGTCAGCTAGGCGCAGCACTCCAATAAATTAACTTAGAAAAAAATACTAAATATGTAATTCTATCAATACATTTTACAACACAACTTATGTTTTATTTATTTTCTGGAAAAAATAATATTATCATACGAATTATGTTATAAAAGTGACAAAACTCAATAAGTAAATTTATGGTGTATCGTTTTCTTCAATTGTTATGTAGTAAACTAATTTTATACAATTAAATATATATTTTTTATAATATAGGCTACATTAAAATTTTGCATAGTTCTGATCGAAAATAATATAATGTATTAGAAATAAAAAATAATTATATTTTTTGGTATTAAAATAATTTTTAATAATAAATTTTTTGTAACAAATACGAACACACATATATGAAACTAGAGGTCCTCTAGAATTTTTATTTACAAGTTCCAAGCAGAAATTGTTTAGCTATTGTTAATTTTATTGTCTCAAAAATCATTCATATAAGAAAAAAGAATATGTATATCTCAATAGATGTAAAATGAATACACCCTATCATATGCTTTAAATATATTTTAAGTAATCCTTAAATAAGACAAAGTTTATTGAGTGTCGCAGTACGCAGCGTGTTTCAAAGCACGCCGGCCGTGAAAGATCAGTACGGCCGCAGTACACTGCAACGCTCGGGCAGCTTTAATGAGGCAGCTAATTATGCTAGACTCTTCATAAATATACTATCTTAAAGCTAAAAGTATAAATATAAACATTTATTTAGACATTTTATCGCATTGGGCTCTTCAAATCGGTGTAAATCGTATTTTTATCTGGGTGGCAAAGATTAAAAAAATATTTCGTGAATTAATCTTAAATATTAAAAATTTAATTTTTTCTTACATTAATGGGTGAATTACAGTTTCTGGATTATTTTGGTAAGTTTACGGACAGTCAAAATTAAAAACTGTATAAATGGGTAGCATTTTAATATTTTTAATTTGCTGTCACCTAGGACTTAAATGCAAATTTTCGGTTATAACGCACAAGGTCTACAGCGGTAAACTTTCGGTATGTTATTAAGCACAGTCAACTCTACCAGAGTACAAAAATCTGGAGTAACACGAAAGTCTACACGGGGAAGGGCGGCTACCTGATCCGAGAATGAAGGATATGGCGAGATGGGAAGCGAAGATAAGAGCTGGTTATCGCGGTTCGCTTTCCGTCCGTGTTGGAGAGAGAGGGAGAGAGAGAGAAAGGCGATATTGTGGAAGACCTTCGAAAGAATCCCGCTAGATGGCAGGCCTCAGAGCTGCAACCTTCGACAACCTCCCCTCACAGAAGCTCACTCGCCACTAACTTGCTAAATCTAACCCGCTAGCTTATATACGTGCTGGCTGGCCTTACAGTAGTAATAAACAAGCATTTATGAAACACTTCAGCTCATTTCCAACAAATTCTGACGAATGAATGTTTTTTGTCCTGCACCAATCCCCTTAACAATTGGACCTAAAAAAAATATTTTTTTCCTAACAATATAATATATTTTATTACTACGTTGATAATGTAAATTAAGGTGTATATAAATAACTTCATAACTAATAACCGCAGTTGCACGTGAACAGTACACTGCTGGAAACTGCTATAAGATTTATGGACTGTTTAGCCTCAAATAAACGAAATGATCGTACATCTATATGACTGGATATTTGAATAACTACTACGCTAGATTCCAACTTAAGAGTTCTTTTTTCCGTTGCAAGTAGAGTGAACATGCACGTGCCAGAAAGGAAACTACTTTTTACATAGACTTAAAAGGTTTTCAAAAGTTCTTTCAATCATCCAAGATTTTTCTTAAGAGATCGCGTTTAAAGTAAATGAACTTGCTAACTGTAAATTAAAAAAAAATATCTTTGGATCATTTGTAATGGGTATTATTAGTCGATTCAAGGTGAAAATTTTCATCAGTGTGAGTAGCGGGTGGGCCTATAAAACGGAGCGGGCAATTGTTCCTTACTGCGATTCCAGTTTATATCAAAGTTAAGTAATTCATATTTACAAAATCGAATATATTTTTGTTACGTTGCAGTTTTGCATCACAAACATGTACAACTACTTACTTTATTTTAATATTTAATGTTAAAATACAATTAGATACTTTACACAGAACAGTTTTGACAATGTTACTTAGCGCTGATCCAGTTTATATAAAAGCTTTAAAATGCTCATCTTTAAATTCCAAAATATTTTGCTAATTTAACTGTTTAGCATAAAAATAAATTCAACTTCAAACTTTAATTTTTTACGTTAAAATACAATTAAGTAACTATGTAACACAGAACAATTGCTCCCCAGAACAATGTTACTCGAAGGTTTTATAAATATTTTCAAAATAAAAAATATGTATTGGTAATTATTCAGCTTTGCATCACAAACAGAACCAATTCTTTTCTTTGTTTTATTTTAAAATACAACTGGATAACCCAATAACGAACAATAATCGGCAGTAGTATATATTGGGGGCTCCTGGCGCAGGAGTAGGAGTGTGAAGCGTGGAACAGGTCAATGACGGACCACCCTGATGTCATGGCGGCCATATTAGGCGACCTTGACACATGACCTTGGACCATGACTTGACCTTTAATTTTGCCATATTGACATAAAGCGCCCAGCAGATGAAAACAATATTCGGACATGACATCAGAATTCAAGATGGCGACCGTGATGAAGATATAACATTTAAGGACTGGAGCTCTCAATTTCAAGATGGTGAAATTCAATTAAAAAGGTCAAGGTAAAGATCGTTGCCAAAGGTAAAATTCAAGTTCAAAGTCAGGGTCATCCAAGATGGCCGCCATGACGTCAGGTCGGTCGGTCATTGACCTGCTCTATACTCCGCGCTCATAGTCCTGTGCCAGGAGCCCCCAATGTATACTACTCCCCATGGTTCATAGAACTGCCAGGTGGCATCGGGGGGTCAGCACACATACCTCACGTTGTTGTGCCTCTGCACGTACATCTCGTGGAAGCGGGTCTGCTTGCTGGACATCTCCTGGCACGCGTCCGCCATCTTCAGCATGATGCTCCTCTTCACCTGCAACACAGTGTCGCGTCGGCACAACAGCGCCGCTCACGATTCCTTGACTTGATGTAAGCTTTTGGACATACGCCATTGCTAAAGCACATGTATGTCTGTAGAAGAAAACTACAAAAAACACAAAAGACAAAAAAAACAAACAAATTAAGCAAAAAATTGATGTTGTCAACAGGATATAAACACCACATAACATTCCATAACAGGAATATGGTCACAAACAAAGACAAAGGAAATTGACTAACAGAACGAAAAAAACAACAATTTCCTTTGTTTTTCTTTGTTTACCATATTACTGTTATGGAATATTATGTGGTGTTTATATCGTGTTGACAAAAGCAATTTTTTGCTTAATTTGTTTTTTTTTGTCTTTTGTGTTTTTTGTAGTTTTCTTCTACAGACATACATGTGCTTTAGCAGTGGCGTATGTCCAAAAGCTTACATCAAGTCATGCACTCCCATTGCACAAATCTTTCAAAGATAATATCACGATTCCTTGTTGAAGTTACATACTGAGTATAGCCAACCTCCGCATCCCATTCGGATCCCGGGTAAGGCATGCGTGTGAATCTTTCTCGTCTGACTTCGTAAGTCTATTAAACTGTCAAAACAAACTGTCAAACTGTCCAAGTAAATGGAAAACCGAATTTGCTTGGCTTCTGGTTTGTAGCCGCGTCCAAGGCGAATATATCACCGATGTTTCGGTTGACGTTGCAGTCGCCATCATTAGGGTAGAGTTACATACTGAGGTTATTACAAGTTCTCCAGCCTTTTAATACTTTCGACTGAGAGGGGAGTGTTTCCCGGTTGGCTGCAAATGTGGGTCAATCACAGCCTTCCGTTCGTCTGGTTGGCCCGTTGGTTTGGCCAGTTGGAGCTGGGCTTCTGTGATTGGCTAGGGGTGCTGGTAAATCTGTGGTCACTTATCTTCTGATTGGCTGGGCTGTTTGGCCAACCAGAGGCAACCTGTCTTTTGTTTGATGTAGAGCTAGGTATTGAAATTTTCTGAAGAGTGGATCCCTTATTCTGCTTAATTTGTAGCCATATTCTCTATTTATGTTTGCTGGGTGTTTTAATTTTTCTACTGTTTCTCAAATATATCTTTTCTTGTGTTACCGTTTCTGGTAACTGTTTTTGTAATTAATAATTTAATTATTTGGTTTGAGGCCACTTGTGGCGGCCTCAGTCGTCTTGGTTATTACTATTACCTTTATTTTGCGTAAAGTTTATTTTCAGATGAGTTAATTTTTTTAATAACATTATTTATGTGTATATATTATTTAATGGTGTATGTTATTATTTATTTATTGTAACTTTTTAATCGTATACCTTTTTTATTTTACGTTAAGTACCCTTATTCTGGAGTGGGACTTGCAAGAAATAACCAGAACGATCTAGCGGAGTGAGGGGTGGTAGTAGAGGAGGGGGGTGACGTCAGCTGACGTGACCAGGGGAGGCGACGGCCAGCTGTTAGCAGTGAGGAGTGTGTGTTTGACCGCCGGCCGCGGAACTACTCGGTGGAGAGTAGAATTTGCATCCCAGCGATGAGTAACTGGTGTTACGTTACGTGAATAAGATTTAATATGACGGTAACGCCACGACACCTTGGGCGAAGCAACATAAGTGGAGGTATACGAGAACGCGATATTTGGGGGCCTAGTGCACGGGCCACCGATATAGCGCGATGCAAGAGGCGCTAAAAAGTGAGTGGGGTTTACACCCGACCCCGGCAGTCACCAACTACAGAGGTATGCTTCAGTAACAAGTAAGTGCGAGAACTGGATTTTGTACTTTTTTGCCCAGCTGATATGACTTATGGAAGACGTGTTTGAAAGACAGAGTGCAGCGACGGGAATTGCTGGTTGAATTTATCTAGACTGAAGGACGTCACTATTTCGTTTCCTCCCCTCCCCTCCTCCGTAATAGACTTTGTGGGACTTTGGAATATAATTAAGTTTAGTGTAAGAGTGTCTGTATACAAAGGTCACCACATGTGTTGAATTCAATTATAGCAATTTAAATGATATCTCGAATTAACCTTTTAGATCCCTTTACCCTTTTACAGTACTTAATTTTGAGCATCTTGTTTTTGGTAATTCATTATTATAACTATCACAATAGGTTATGCAGGACTGTCGGTAAATTTAGCATGCTAATGATTTATTTTGCGCACTGGCCAAATGTTACACCAGTCCATGCGCGTCTGTTGAATTTAATTTTACTACACTTTCAATATCAGCATGGCAGTGGTGACGCGTATACGGGACTGGCGTGGCGAGTGCGGACGTGTGCAACTACCCCGGTATAAGGGGGGTTGGCCACAGGTTATTGTTATTTCATTATTCACAGTTATGTTTATTAGTTTTTTTATTTAATTGCATTAGGAGGACTCAAAGAACGTGAAACCGTTTGCTCAACGGCCGTCTAGTCATGTGTGGGTGTCGTTGTTTCGAGTGTACCCGAGGACGGCCGAAGAAGCTCGATGGTGACGTAGCCGAGTGACGCGCTCAGCGGTGGCGCGCGAGTGTGCGGCACGGGACTTGCAAGCCGGACTCGACAGCAGGAGGATGGTTCGGTGCGACCGTCTGGCCCGCGGTGTGGCAACGGCGCGGAGGCGCGTTGACCACCAGCTGGGGTCCCAGTCAACATGCTAAAAGTAAGGAGTCGACGCTCATACTTGTTATGGCCAGAATAGGCGAAGGTCGGGGCTGTGAAATACTACATGCTAAATAGACTGTGATTCGCAACATAATTTGACTTTCTTCAGGACCGGCAATAATTTTTGTAGTGGATGAATGAACTTAAAGAAGTTAATGAACTTGTCACTCGGGCCCACATAGTCATAATTTGGATGGAGTGCACGGACACAGTTCAAGTACGTTTACGTATTATCATGTGGACTGCCGTATGAGCCGCGAGCAAACGGGAAAGTGCACGCACAGGACAAAGAAAAACTTTAGATTTTTTGTTTAACTATAGTTTTATATATATATTTTTTTTGTATAGGGCATCTATGTGTTTCATGCGATGTATACGTGGAGGGGGTTGTAATCCTAGGTAGGTCTGATAGTAAATGTTGACTGCACTTAATTTTTTGTGTTTTTATAATGGTACTCACACATTGCCCGGGGAATAAGGAAATAAGCTATTTACCTTTGGTTGGCCTTGGGGCATGAGTGTGAGGAAGAATTGCTAATCGCGCTGTTGCGGGAGTTACGCAGCAGCGCGGTGGCACTTGTATTGTCGGATGTTGACTATGTTGTATAAATGGTCGAAATCAATGCTCTGTCTGGTTTCCAAGGAGTGTGGGTTTTCGTGTTTCTAGTCGCTGATATGTTCTTTAACCCTTGTGAACATTCGTCTGCCAGTTTGTCCTATATATACCTTGCCATAATAACATGGAAACTTGTACACACCAGATAAGTTTTCGGTTGGAGTTTTATATTTTACAGATGTGTGGCGAACTTGCATTGAAGACTCAACAATGTAGCTTGTCCCCATTAGTTAGAAAGGATTATGTACTGTACTTTGGATGTAGAATTGTGACCAGGGGTCAGGGAGGCAGGTGAAAAGCAAATCTTTGGGCAGGGGTTGCGGTTACTGAACTTCGGACATTTGATTGTTTCTTTAAATTCAGTATGTGAAATAAAATATACAATTAAACACTGGTTAGTACACATGGTTTCATTAAAATCAACTTAAAATATAACAGATAATGGATGGAAATAAATTTTATCTGGTACTTTTCTTCCTGTTGAAGAAGGTTGGGGACAATATTTAAATTTCTGCCCCGGGCGAAGGAAATATGGATCCGTTCCTAGCTCGCCAAGGAGAAGGATAGGACCCAGCAAGTTGTCGAACTAACTATATGACCGTGGTATCAGTTGCACCAAGTTGGAACCTTATATTCACCTAGTTTTGGGTTTCATAGAATTTAAATATTTTACCTAAGGGTCAAAATTGATGTTAATATTATTTATAACAAGTAATTATTACTTTGGAGAAAGAGTAAACCACTGACTAAAAAGAAGTTTGCTCTGCTCCAAATAAATATATAGTTTTTTATTTTTTAATATTAATAACTCCTATCAAAGTATAGAAAATAATATAAAGGTCATTAAGGGCGGATACAGGATTAACTTCTGGGGAGGAAAGATGGAGGGGGGCACTGGAGGGTTGTAAGACTCATTTTCCTTTGAAACCAGGGAAATGGTGAAACTTTCTCGGAAATGTTTCCCGAAGAGGGAGGAAGATGGAGTGTGGAGAAAGGAGGGTGGAGGGAGGAGGAAGGAGGGAGGAGGAAGGAGGGAGGAGGAAGGAGGAAGGAGGTGGAGGGAGTAGGGAGGAGGGAGGGTTGTGAGTGGAGGGAGCCGGGAGGAGGGTGGATGGTGGAGTGAGGAGGGAGGAAGGAGGAGGGAGGAGGGAGGTGGGAGGGTTGTGAGTGGAGGGAGCCGGGAGGATGGTGGATGGTGGAGGGAGGAGGGAGGAGGGAGGAGGGAGGAGGGAGGAGGGAGGGTGCCGGGAGGAGGGAGGGTTGTGAGTGGAGGGTTGTGAGTGGGGAGTGAGGAGGGAGGGTTGTGAGTGGAGGGAGGAGGGAGGAGGAGTGGATGGTGGAGGGAGGAGGGAGGAGGGAGGAGGGAGGGTTGTGAGAGGAGGGTAGATGGTGGAGGGTGGAGGGTGGAGGGAGGAGGGAGGGTTGTGAGAGGAGGGTGCCGGGAGGAGGGAGATGGGAGGAGGGAGGAGGGAGGAGTGAGGGAGGAGGGAGGAGGGAGACGGGAGACGGGATGAGGGAGGAGGGTGATGGGAGGAGGTGTGGAGGGAGGAGGGAGGAGGGAGGCGGGCCTCACCTCGGCCGCGATGTAGGCCGGGATGACGCTGAGCAGCAGCTGCTCCTGCTGCTCCTTCTCGCACTCGAGCTTGACGCGCGACTCGATGCACGTCCTGGTGCCCGCGAAGGTGTGTCGGTGCGCCGCCTCCGTCATGCGGCGGTAGTAGAGGCCGGCGCCGGTCGCGCACAGCAGGAAAACGCCCTCCGCGGCCAGCTGCCGGCACGTGTACACACCTGCTCACCCTGGAGGCAGGCATTCCACCCCCACCCTCGCGAATCATCTGCAACATTGCTGTTTCTCCCTTGTCCGTCTTCGCCTTGTTTCACCGAGACATCCAGGACGCGTTTACTTCCGCGCTGAATCATTGTGATTGGTGTGCTGATGGTAGACATGCACCCGGAAGAAACTCGACCGGTAACAAAATACATCTCACTTTCATCTCATTTTCACGAAAAAAAAATTCATGTCCTTAGTTGGCAACTTTCCCGTAAAAAAAGTATCTACATAAAATTCCAAATTTTGTGTTTTTGAACACTCAAGACGTTCCTCTATGTACCCTGAAAAAAAAAAAA
This sequence comes from Bacillus rossius redtenbacheri, assembly GCF_032445375.1. Taxonomy (NCBI): domain Eukaryota; kingdom Metazoa; phylum Arthropoda; class Insecta; order Phasmatodea; family Bacillidae; genus Bacillus; species Bacillus rossius. The sequence goes on along the minus strand of NC_086335.1, from coordinate 24,980,416 downwards.
AAAACGTTTCAAAATTTCGGCTGAGTTTTGAGAAAATGCCTGTGCAGTGACGCGGCCGTCGTCATGTTTTGATTCAATATAGTATTCAAGATTTTCTTTTATTAACGCGAGATAGTCCTCACTGTTTTCGCCGTCCTTCTGTTTTCTTGATACTAGCTGCATAGTGATCACGTGGCTTCCCAGAGATACTAAGGAAAATAGCGTAGCCGAGACTGTGTTCAATAACACAGGCCGGAGCTATTAATATTCTCCACCCTTATCTGTTTCTCATTTCAAGTGAATATTTTTTCAATATTGCTTAATATTCTTCTTCATGTGCATGTCCGCTGTCGGCAATCGCATCTATTCAGCGCAGAAGCGAAGGTGTCCTGATTGGCCCGGACAATAATAAGGCAGTGGCTTCTCTCGCGCAGAGACGGCCGCCAGTTGCAAGGAGGAAACCGCTGGCGCATGTTGCAGTCTGATGAACGTCAAGATTTGTTCGCGGAAAGTACGTGTCTATGGAGTGTGGCTACCCCCGCAACACCCGGGGGCCAGTAGAGTGCTCCCCGGGGGTGCGAGTCTCATGGAGTTTGAACTGATGGAAAGATTTCACGAAATAAAGACAATATTGAAACGAATAATAATAGTAAAATTCACTCTGGTATTTGACGATAATCTGTAGATAGTTAAAAAAAAATTGGTTGTCTGTAAAGTCGGTTTACGGACGGTAGTTTAACGTGACAAAGTCATTACAAAACATTGATGAAATGATTGCATAGTTTTATGAATAAAATTGAATCATTTTTATTGAATTATCACTATTTTGTATGGATACAAAGAAGGAGTGAAATTAAATCTACAATTAAATTGATAAATTTACTTTTATTTGCACTCATTAATTAAAATATGTTTATTAATTTAACGAAGAGATTATTTTAACTATAACTTTTATACATGTTTGCTATTTAACTTCTTCCAATGTTCTGTTAAGGATAGGACGATGATAGGAAAAGTAGGAAACGAATGGGAGTGTTTAAAAAAAAAGTCAAATCGATGGTTGTTCCAATCGAGTGGAAGAGAGATAGATGCGGCGCAAGCGTACAATGAGAGTAACGGGACACACCGTAACGGGACAATGTGCATTACGGGACACTTTTTCGTGCGTGCAGCCGGTGTTAATCGATTTATTAGACGTTGTCACGTCAAAAAATTCACCATTTATCTTGTTTCTAGCTATGGCACTTGTTCCATCAGACACGTTGTTTTCCACCGTCCAGAAACACAGCTTGTGTGAGAGCGTCCGCACTACCGTGGAAGAGTTCCCCCGTATTTTTGAGTGTCTTGACGGGGCTGAGCTATGCGGCTCTTCAATACTCACTCTGTTCAGCAACTGGATAGCAAAACGAACCGTATATAAAGCCAAATATGCTATAAGTTTGTTTAACAGCTTGAAATTAATTGGCTCATGAAGAAGCGTAAACAAAATTACCACTATGAAGAGAGTATTCTTAATAAAAAAGTGATAACGATACATTAGCAAGGAATAAGAGTTACAATAAATTGTAACACAAAATAGTTTTCCTATCCATATAGATAACAAACAGGGGGGATGGGGTCGTTATAATTTTGACTTCAAGTATTTGCATGGAAACGATTGGCTCGAGATGCCACCTGGCCTCTGTGGAGCAGTCGGACGCTGGCCTTAGGTGCGAGGGTTCTGGTTACGAGCCTCGGAGAACTGTGCCGTATAAATTCTCCAGAAAAATATGTTTGACGATAAAAATGTCTAACAAATAAATTAACGTAATAAGACAATGAGGAAGTGTGGTTTTCTCGTTACTGATAAGACTAACCGAGGAGCCGAAAATAAAAAGAAAACGGCAAGACACTGGACTGACGTAACAGAGAACCTCGTTTCAACTGCCGATCCAGCAATCCTGATCATGTACAAGCCCACCATTTGCTGTCGCGCGCCTACAATTTCACTCTGTGTGTTGTTTTCATTTATGTCGCATGCAGCTAGGAAGCTCGGGGCTACCCCATACAGGGCATCCATATAAGCCACACTGAGGGACCTACCTGGGGTCGCATACATTGAAGTGAGTTTAATATTCTCTATACCCTATATAATACGCAATTTAATAAAGTGAGTCGGTCAGCTGTAAGCGTGTTTCATTTATCGCAGCTATTTTAATTTTATATTTTTAGAGGTGATAGATGAATTCCGGTAGTTAATGTGTAATTCCGCTGTGCATTACAGAATAAGAGGGAACGGAACTTAAATCTATCGGCCGGAGTTATTGCGCAACTCAGGGCCGGATTAAAAACTGTCATCGCAACCAGGAGTAAGAGTTCGCTGCAAGGGCGTGCAGAGAGGAGCAGGGAAGAGCGTGGCCCCGCTCTGAAGAAACTCCTTCACCAGCTTAAAATAACGAATATACAGCTCAATTTATGGCCACTCAATGTGAAACAATATAAACTAAAAATTCTTCTCTTCGAACACGTATTACGACACAATCATAAGCACTGACACCACGTGTAAGGAACTAACATTCATAAATATCACGATTTACTTAAAAAATATACAGTTTGGAAAAAAACCCTTGAAGGTCATCAAACATCAGATAGCCGAAAATGGGTATTATGGCGTCATCTTTTGTAAAAGTTTCTGGAGGGGGAACACCAGATCAGCCACTTTTCTGTGAACGTGCTGTGTGTGAAGGAGGAGGGAGGGAGGGGAGTATTCCATGCCACTTCCCTTAGAACTCCAAAACTGTCCAATCAAAAATTTATTCTTGTGATAGCTTTATTTAGCTCCCATTCTTCCACAAATACTGGCTACGCCCAAGTTACCCAATATCTGTGTCGTGTGTTACCGTCTCAAATGATCTAATTGTCAACGAGACTTTGCGTCAAAAAAAAAGGTGCTTGAAGTATTGTGCAAACATAGTTTGTGCTTGTATGCCGTATATTTTTTTTTGTCACACAGTTATGAGCCAAGGCTATAAGCGACGGAAATTCCAAGCTATTAATACCACTTAAATCACATTTGGAGACCGGCGCTGCACAATGCGTATATGAGTCCTTCCGTCGAACCCGCGACCCTCGCTGCGAGAGAGTGACATGTGAACCCGCATCAGCCGTGGGAAACTGACTACATCTAGAACAAGTCACCTGCTTATGCTGCTGCTTATTCTATAAGATTGTAACCTGTGGGGTTGAGTATTGATGCTAGGTCCGGTTTTCTATCTGACCACATCCAAGTGAACATTAATTAAACCGTATTTATCCAAATGTCGACAATCCAAAATTAATCAAACCATAGAAGTAAGTACCACATATAATTACGGGTTGGTCTCAAACTAAAATATATTTTTTTGATAACAAGTATATGTTTTATGTATTATCATATATTTTTTAAATATCCTAATTACTGTTTGTACGTGTTGATTTATAAATATTTCTAGGACAAACATTTAAATAAGTGAGTTATCTTTAAGAATATTTTTGAACCAAAATAATTAAATGACATGAAAGATATTAATATGAGTCGGGTGACTGCGAATTAATGTCATTACGTTTTGTCTTATTATGAATCCCAAACGGTGCTTTACCCTGCAAGCGTCACTTGTTGTATTTGGTAGCCAAATACATGCAGTCAACTATATCAAACAGGTATTCATAATCGATTAACAACTGTCTCGTGATCCCTAATTATAAGACATGTATTATATTTTTGGGTGTTTCACACAACTTGGCTTCCCCAACCTCGTTCCAGAGTAACGGTTCGTTTGTTACGTGTGCTCTGTACGTATTTTCTTAATGTATTCAAAAGTGCTTCTCGGAGCAGTTCAGTATGATTTTATTATTGCCTTGACAGTGTAACTCGACACTTGCCCGTCGAAGTGACGCGGCAGTTGGCGAGCCGCAAGCCCAGTGCTTTTTGTCAAGGCGGTGTGTCACTGAACCAAAAGGTATCTGCTAATAATTTTTTTTTCTGTTCGCAGCAGTTACTGTCCAAATTCTGTTGAGAGCGAAGCCTCCGAAAACGAATGTACCTCGATGTATTGTCCCATGTCGAATAATCGCGTGTCATCAAGAGTACGGGTTTTGTGATGAATAAAAGTGTAACGCATGGCACACCCCTGTATTACATTTCACCTCTCGTGTCCCTCGTGTTATACACGAGAGGTTACAGGGAGAGGAGAGGAAGGTTGGGAAAGGAAGGGAGGGAGGGAGAGAGCTACCCGGCAGGAGACGTCCACGTCCCCCAGGCGCTGGTCGCGCAGCAAGGCGGCGAGCAGCAGGTGCGCCGCGGTGAGCAGCGCCGCCAGCAGCGCCGACACGGCCCCCGACACGGGCAGCATGGTGTGCGCCGCCAGCACCAGGCCGAACAGCGCCAGGGGCGGTGAGGGCCAGCCCAGCGCCAGCACCGCAGCGCCCGCGGCGGCCGCCAGCAGCAGCGAGGCGGCCAGCGAGGCGCGCGCCGACTGCCGGAACCAGGGGCACATGGTGGCCGCCAGCAGCGCGCCCGCCACCAGCGCCACGCCAGACAGCGCCATCACCGGCACCAGCGTCACCTGCGGGCGCACCGCGTCCCCCTCTCGCTCATCCGCTAGACTCCAATACCCTCTACACACTCGGGCAACTATCACCTGCTCATTGGCTACCGACGCGTGAGACGTCTCAACCAGGCTGTCCGTAATTCGGCACTTTCTTGGTTTGGTGTTCTCCATTGGCTCACAGTTCCCCGGATAAAATGTGTGCCAGTCGCAGAAGTGGTACGAAGGTATAGTTGTTTTGATGCTAGCCTATCGCGAAATGAATCTGCGAATTTTGCATGTCTCTACTCATCACTAGAGACCGAAAAAATTCGCGGCTTCAATGACCTCCAGGATGGACTCCAATATCCTCTACACACTCGGGCAAATGCCACCTGTACATCGGCTGCTGACTTGTGAGTCGTTCTCGACTGGGTGGCCTGTGATCCGACAATTCTATGAGTGAGGGTCTCTAATTGGCCCTCAGTCCTCCAGTTCAACAGTGAACCAATGGCAGAAGCAGCACTGAGGTATAATTATTTGAATTTTAGCGTAACACGAAACGAATACGCGAATTTTTCCGGTCTCTACTCATCACTCATCGATTCATCGACCAGCCGACTGAATGCAATGAAATGCTAGTGGAATGATGTGGGAAATAAGATAGCCAAAGGAAAAGGATGAAGCCAACTCGGCAGCCACAGCGACATAGGTCACGTTGCTCCCTTGCTGGAAATCTATCAGCTTCGCCTTGGTGGGTGGCGAGTTAATTGTCCACTTAACTGACTTGATGTTAGCTTTTAGACATACACCATTGCTAAGCACGAAAACACAGGTGCGACTGAGTAAGGGCTGCCGCCGATCCATCATATTGCCATCCGGGGCAGTTAGTGTGTGCGAGACCAGAAACCGAAGTTTCTATAACTCGCTTAGTGCATTGTAAATCAGGTGCACCCCACACTTTTGTAGAATCACTTGGATCAACGGGCGGGGCGCGTGTCTTGAGGGATAAGTTTGGCACACGGGCCTGTGTGTGCGCTGGTAGGTTGTGTAATTCTAGAAAAAATTACGTGTACCTAATTCGGCGGGGGAGAGAAGCTCCCCACCAGCTAGATCGGCTAACTGGCGTGATGTAGTGTCGTGTTGGTGTGCAATAGAGGCTTGTCGGTGTGCTGTAATTTCAAGTGACCTAGTTAAATTCGGGTGTGGCGTGTAGTGTAAAGCTGTGCAAGCCGCTCCTACGAACCCCTGGGAACACAGAAACATGCTAGGGTAGTTAGCCCATTATTGCATGTAACAAGGTAGTTCAGGCCGTCACTTCACACAGGCATATCATCGTGTGGTCGTGTTGGTGATACGATAAAAGAAATTACATAGATTAGTAAACACCTGGCCGCCTTAAGGACCGAACTATTGCGTTCCAATATAGTTCGGTCAAAGTTAGGCTAAACCAGTATTGTTGTAGCTAGCCCCCTGGCTGTTGTCTTCTAAACCTGAAAAATAGAAAGTGAAATTAATAAATGAAGGTCGTCCTATTCTATTATTGTTCGAGCAGAGAGATGCCCTCGTCCAGTATTTTTTTTTTTATTTATTTATTTATTTTTTGTTTTTAATTTTTATATATATTTTTTATTTTATTTTATTATTTTATAATTTTTTTTTTTATTTTTATTTTTTTTATTTTTAAATCTAGACTTAAAGCTACTGTACAAACCCCCAGAGCCCTGCCCTGACCGGCATGCATGCCTCTCGGCCCGGATCCCCAGCGAGGGCTGGGGTAGTTCCCTCTACCAGTTCACCTGCATGATTCTGCCTTGACAAGGTGCTACGACATGTGTGTGGATTGTCGCGCGTGTTGTAGTGGTGTAGCTGTAAAATGTTACGTACCCCGGGGAAGGGAAAATTAATTAGGTGATGATGGATTTACGGAACTAGCTTTTTTAATTCAAAATCCCATGCCTTTCCGAAACGCGGCCGGCACTGGAGGTGAAGCCTGCCAGGCGGGTCTCGCCCTTCAGACATAGGGAGTCAGCCCTAACAACACAGGCAGTGAATCTCCCGGGAGCCAAAACCTACACCTGCGTGCTTCGGACCATTTTGAATTAGCTAGGAGAGAGAAAAATGCAGAGAATGTAAGAAATTTAATTTGCTATTATTAAGTGGTGAGCTAGAAGTGTATTTTATTGTTATGATTCAAAATCCCCTGCCTTTCCGAAACGCGGCCGGCATTGGAGGTGAAACCTACCAGGCGGACCGCGCCCTTCAGACACAAGGAGTCAGCCCTAACATCACAGGCAGTGAACCCGAGGGGGCCGCACATACCTGCGTGCTTTGGACCATTTTGAATCGAAAGAAGTGGAGTTAATGATGCTGAAGTTATTTTGTAGCTTGTATTTATTTATTTTTATTGTTGTTATTATATATAGAAATTATAATTGTTTCACAATTCAAAATCCCATGCCTTTCCGAAACGCGGCCGGCACTGGAGGTGAAGCCTGCCAGGCGGGTCTCGCCCTTCAGGCATAGGGAGTCAGCCCTAACAACACAGGCAGTGAATCTCCCGGGAGCCAAAACCTACACCTGCGTGCTTCGGACCATTTTGAATTGTATAGGCCGTGTAAACTTTAAACTGTAGGCTCTGCGCGGTGTGAACACGCCCGGAGCTGGAATGCGACTGCCTTGGTGTCGGGAGAAAAAAACAGTTTTGTTTGGGGGCCCCCAGCGCCCCGACCAATCAGAGAGCTTCTAGGCCTGTGATTGGCCGGGGCCCCGAAAGCCCCCGCACGAGGTGTTCGGAGAGCTATTTTATGTAATTTAAAATTTATTGAAGACTTTTTTTAAAAACTGAATCCATGTCGCTTTCGTTTTGTAATAATTATTGTTTTAATTTAATCGAGGTTTTTTATGTTTTCGTTGCTCGGACGGGTCGTAAATCGCTATTGAATTTATCAGTGCGTTTTCGTGCTGTGGTAAATCTAGGTACATTTTATTATTATTCTTTGATATTATTTCGCGGATGTACGGAATTTTAAGTGCGTTGTGAATAGTTTCGTTACTCGTAAATCTGTTACAGTCTAAAATGGCCCTTAGGAAATTATTCTGTTTAACTTGTAGCCGATTTATATGGTGATTTGCAGCATAGCCCCAGACCTCGCAACCATATAGCAACTGCGGGCGTACAATTTGAGTGTAAAGTTGGAGTTTTTTCCTGCGTGGTAAATTAGGTGCTTTTAACATTGGGTACAGGCTTCTTAAGGATCCTGTTGCAATGTTTGTTGCTCGAGTAATGTGTTTGCTCCATAGTAATGTCCTGTCTAGCGTGAGTCCTAGATATTTTGCCTGTGAAACATTAGGAATAGGTTGGTGAAAAATTTCTAGTTCCCTGTCTGGTCTGCCTCTACGTTTTGAAATTACAAGCGTGGTTGATTTAGCTGCATTAATTTTAATTCGCCACCGAGTGTAGTATTGCTCAAGTGCAGTTAGCTGCCTTTGGACGCATACCATGGCATATCTTAGGTTACCAGATTGTTTAATTATGGCTGTATCATCCGCATACATCTGTACGTAGGCGTTTGCATGCGGTATGTCGGCTGTGTAAATATTATAGAAGAAAGGAGAGAGTGGGGAGCCTTGTGGCACTCCAGCTGTAAGTTCGCGAGTAGTCGATTTAGCCCCGTCCAGAGCAACATAAAAGTTACGACGCCATAGATAGTGGGCCACCAGGTATATATATGTGTCTGGAAAATTGAAGTTTATTAATTTTTGAATAAGACCCGGAATCCAGACTTTGTCGAATGCTTTTTCTGCGTCGAGCATTGTCATTACTGTGTAGGCTTTAGATGGGTTATTAAATCCGTCGGAAGCATCTTCAACGATTTTAATTAAGGGGTGGATTGTTGAGTGACCTTTCCTGAAACCAAACTGAATGTCTGGAATCACGTCGTGTTCCTCTGCGTGTGTTTGAAGGCGCGAGAGTAAGGCTTTTTCAAAAATTTTACTCATACTGTTTAGAAGACTTATAGGTCGCCTGTTTTCTGGGATGGCTGGGTTTTTCCCTGGTTTAGGAATTGTGATTATTTTTGCAAGTTTCCAGGAATCGGGGTAAGTTTTGTGTGTTAGTATTGCGTTGAATATCGCCAGTAAATATTCGAGTGCCTCGAGAGGGAGTTTTTTAAGTGTTTCGTAGTTTATTGCGTCCGTGCCGCCTGATTTGTTGTTCGGACTGGCTTTAATTAGCTTTAAAAGTTCCCTTAACGTTATGGGTTCAGGAACAGACTGCGTGCCTGTTTGTAAAAAGTTATTTACCGCCTGTGTTGTTGTTAAAGTGAAGTTTCTGTCATTTACGTCTGTGTTCGGGGAGAATTGTTTCTCCAGTAGGTCTGCGACTGCGTTGGCCTTGTCTTCTGCGATGTATTTAGCCCCGGTGGCTGTTATAATAGCTGGGGTTGAAATAAATTTTTTGTTGCCGCGGAGCCTGCGAGATAGTTTCCACATTTCCTGCGGTTTTGTGGCTACTTCGTTTATTAAGTTTCCGAATTGATTTATTTTTTCCTGTTTTAATTTGCGCTGTACGAGATTATTCAGTCTGTTGTATTCGTTTCTGGCTTCTGTTGTGCGGAGCCTTTGTGCTCTGTTTCTGGCTTGCCGCCTAAGAGAAATGTAATAATCCAGATCGGGGTAGTGTGTTCGAGTGAACTGCCTTTTTGTTTCAAAGCGAGAGTGTTTTTTAATGGCATTTTTTACTGTGTCCGTGAAAAGTTTTACGTGTGGATTTATTTCCTCGGGTGAATTTATTTCGGGGGGCTGATTTAGGGTGTCTATAAGTTCTATCTTAAACCCGTCCCAATCTGTAATCTTTAGTTTATTATTAAAGAGTTGTATGTTGGATGTAGCATTAAAAGTTATTTGTGTTAGCACCGGTAAATGATCGGAGTTTAGTTCATCTAAGGTTTCTGTATTTATCTGAGCGTTTGGAATGTTGGTTAGGGCTATGTCTAAAATTTCTGGGGTGCCACCATTTACTGGATAGCATGTCGGGGAGTCAGGCGCAATAATGATGTAGTTTCCTGCAACCGCGTGGCCGTGTAGAATGTTCCCGTTGGCGTTTGTTTGGGTGCAGCCCCAGTCAGTGTGTTTGCTGTTTAAGTCTCCTGCTATAAAAAATTGATCTTCGACTTCCATTAATTTATTGAGGTCCTGTGGTGTGAGTGGGTCTTGTGGCGTCTTGTATACCGCGGACATGCAAACATGCGAATTATTATTACGGACGTTTATGCTGGTGGCCTCAATGTGTTGTAGTCCATTTATTGTTATCGGGTGGTGGTGAATTCCGTGTTTTATTAGTATGGCTGTACCGCCGCCGTGGAGTGCGGGGCGGTCTGTTCTGTATATTGTGTAGCCGCATATGTACGCTCGCATGTGTGGTTTTAGAAAAGTTTCAGAGATGAAAGCGACATCGATTCCGTATACAAAAAGTAACTGTTCCAGTTCATATATTTTATTTTGGAGGCCGTGTGCATTGAAAATTAGGACCTGTAAAAGCTTCCCCGGGTTCTGTGCCATTTTAAGGTGTAGCGAGATTCAGGATTGCGGATAGTAAGATCATCTGTCGCTTCGATGCGTCTGTTTCAGCTCGGATGGCGGCGTAGTGTGGCGAGAGTGTAGCAATGAGCTGTGAGAAATTGCAGAGTTTCAGAATCTCTGCCAGCTCGAATAGATCACCGACGGTGTTACCTTCTACTCTGTTCTGCGCTGGAGTGTGTGTGGTGCGTGGTTCCTTCACGGCTTGCGAATATTTACGCTCCGATCGTGTCAGCTCGGTGGTTGTTGTTTGCGGCTGTGTCTGTGGCTTGTTGACCACCTGGGCGCGCGGCTGTGCGTGAGCGGGGCGGGTGGGGGGGAACTCCACCTGGCTGTGCGTGGCTGGCGGTTGTTGTTTTGTCTGCGCCTGTGTCTGCACGGATTGTCGCTGTGACCTACTCGTGACCATTTTCAAAAATACTGGACACTGCTTCCATGCTGCAGTGTGTCCCCGCACTTTACAGTTAAAGCAGAATTTATCTGCGTCGTCAGCTTTCGGGCAGTCCTTTCGGGTGTGATTTTCGCCACACCTGACGCATCGCGGTGGCTTACTGCAGCGAGTGTGGGTGTGATCAAATTCACCACAGCGCTTGCACTGGGCGATGTCTTGTGGGCGGGCCTGGTATTTTTGAATAGTCACTGTCGTATAGTGAAGTGTACGAACGGCGAGAATGTTGACGTCAGAGGCCGCGACTGTAGCGCAGAAAGTTCCCGACCTAAATCGTTGTTGCTGCCCTGTGGCGTCTGACCGGTTGACTTCGAAATTACGCACGTCATGAACTACGAATCCCTTCTCCGTCAGTTCCGCGGCAATGTCGGCCTCGACAACCTCCGGGTACAATCCCTTAATAACGACCTTTGTGTTGCGCTCGTCGGGATGCGCAAACGTGTGGTGGTAGATGTTGTGGCCTTTCAGGTATGAGAGAGCTTGAGAGTAGCCCTCTCTGTTCTCAAATGTCAGTCGCAGCTCTCTCCTGCGCGTGATCGTGTTCCTGAACGCGATTCTGTGTGTGTTCAGGAAAGTTGTGATCTCCTTGAGCTTCGCAACTTCCCTGACCATTATCGGTACACCCCTGTACCGTGTGCCGGCCGCGGTTGTGGTCTGTGGTTGTGCACTTGTCTGTGGTTGTGTGTCGGCAGGCAAATTTGCCAGCACGCCTTAGCTGTTCTGCAGCGGGATTGCGGATGTCGCTGCTGTGTGTTGTTGTGCGGAGCCGCGCCTCGAAATCCGCGCGTCCTCACTGTTCGCCAGTACCGTCTCCCGACGCCTACCGAGTGATGTGCTCCGGTTTCCCCTCAAGGCCTTTTTACCCGAGACCTGTTGGAAGTCGATCTCATCGTCAGCGCGTTCGCGTTTGGCGTTAGCCTGTTGGGTTTCCATGGCCTGTTCGTGTGTTGTTGTACTCGTACTCGCCATGATCCCTGTCCCTGTCGCGGTTCCGATTCGCGGGCTATCCGACCCGCCGGGTCGCCTAATACCTGAAGCAGTGGTGGCTGACAAACACTGATATGAACAGCGAAGCTAGGCCTTAGAGAGGCTGTCCTCTCTGCACCACTGCCTGGTGCGAAGTGTGTGAGTAAGGGCTGGAAAAATGAGGGTATTTATCAGAGAATGGAATACATCTTGCTCAGTCAATGGCAGACAAGCTGTCTCTCCATTGGCTGTGCACCATGGAGTTAAAGCGGATTGATTATGGTAGGTTGAGTATTGGCAATTGTTTTGTGCTGCAAGGAGCAATGGCGTATGTCCAAAAGCTAACATCAAGTCATCCACTCCAATTGCACAAATCTTTCAATGATAATGTCCACTTAACTCCTGTGGCCCCTCCAAGATTACAGTCGAGTGCACCTGTACATCGACTCGTTTCGAATAACTTTGAGTTTGCTTGGGTTTTGTGATTGATCGTACGAACCCCACGGCAAACCAAGTTCCCTCGCAAAGAGCAGAGTGGAGCTCGATCCTCCGCTGACACTTCAGTTAAATTAAATCACACCGGATGCAATATTTTAAGCATTAAGTTTTTTTTCTGTCCTCTCTACCGATTGGCAGACCTCCACATGAATAAACACAAATATCTCTGAACCAGCTTGAAGAAAATTCTGTCAGTCTACGAATTAATCTATTCATTCACACCTCTGTTCGATCTTGTTAAAGGCTGCATTGTAATTAAAATTTACAAATAAGCTAGATACAACACTGTAGGCACATGTTTAGGGTAAACTGAGGTAAACCCCAGTATCTATGAATGTGACTGACAGAATATTATGCCAAATAATAAAAGAATTAAGTCAGAATATGTCCCAAAATAGGATTAATTCAACTGACTGCAAACTTGAAGAGCCTACTCATATGGTGTCTGTAGCATAATTCAACAATAATCAGTTTTTATGACCAAACACTAGGTTTTAATAGAATAGGTTATACGTTTACAATTCCTTAAAACTTGTCTTGTACTCTTTTTCCATGGCAGCCAGAAGTATAAAGAATATGTATATGGTCTTCTTCTCTGCACTTGGTTCCTTCATCTGATGTAAATTGTGTTGATTAAATTTTAACATTTTTGGTGTTTAAAACATTTACTATTTTAAAAGTGTTTAAAATATAAATATGTAATTGGTTTTGTACGTCATTAATATACTACACACGAACTTTTACACTTGAAGAACGGGAAACTAGTTCACATAGAAATGGTAAGATTTCATAACCTCAACAAGGTACCTTTCTTTTTGTCGCGCCATGATATACCTATGTTCCTAAAAACCATTTAGTTTTGAATTCACAATAATGTGCATCTAAAACGGGTCTCATGACCCGAATGCTTTGTCAGGCATCGAAAAACGGCTCAATAGGAGCTTCAAATGCTGCCCATTACCTTTATATGTGATATGAAGAATTCCGATTGAGATTGAGGTAGCAAGGCAAATGTTTATTAGCTGTTAATATTGATTTCAGTTTTGTTTAGCAGGGTAGCACTCGGGGCTCGAACCCATGATACATGCTTTGCAAACAAATTACTGAAAATAATTGGGAAAGTAGCTGGAATAAAATAAATTATATTTGGTAACACTAGTTCGAATATATGATGATGCAGTTTCAGCTGTGCTTGTTTGCCAATGTTAGTCAGTTAATTTGCCTTCTTGCCGGTAGTATAAAAACAAAGTTAGGACACCACATTTTCGCTTGCGGATTTACTCGCTGAGGACACATTAAAGTACGGAGCTCACTCACCTCCTGAGCGAGGGCACATTGCACCACCAGCACCGCCGTGGAGCTGATGGCGACTATAAGCAGGAACGAGTGGAATAGGGCGTGTTTAAGCCGCACGCAGTACTTCTTGTACAGATCCTCCAGCTCCATGGAGCCTGGAACAAAAAAAAAAAAAGAAAAATCACTAGAGTTCTATAGCGCTGGAATTGGTCGAATAAAACTAATCCAACTTATTGTTCATAAAATCACACTTGAAAGTCATTCGACATGCTTCATCAGCCACGGGAAATTTTCATAATACCTAACAAGCAGATTCTTACAGTTATTGCACCCTTAATCAACGTAAGCATTTGTTTCTTGAAAATTCCTTCAATTAGTAATCAACTAACCAAACCCGGATGCCAGTTAAAAGATAATAATTGTGTCTCTCTTATTTTTATCAACTTTCACAACACACATATTTTTTTCCGAATTGAAACCAAATTCTCATACGAAAATATTATGTAAAACCCTTCAAAAAATGGTTTGCATTCATTTACACTGAACTTTTCTACCGATATAAAATTGGCAATGAAAGTGAGATAAAACATATCAAGGGGTTGTTCTTCTGAGGTCTTCACAAATTTAGAAGTTTGGCTGGGAACCTATTTTACTGGTCATGCATCACCGGAAGGATCTTACTGACCTGTATCGCTTACCTGGAGGGAAGGCCTAACCAATGGCAGTTGCAGTGCTACAAATGATAGTTAAAGGTTTTTCATGAGTTTAAGTAAATATTAATATTATAAATTGTTTTTAAGTGTTTATTTAGAGTGAAATAACATACATTCCCAGCTTCAAAAATATATTGCAGCCCAAATATGAGTTTCTCAATAATATGCAGATGGAGTGAATAAATAATTGCACCTACCACGAAGGAGCTGCGTGAAAAATACCAATAAAACATTTGGGCAAACGTTCCTATGTTGAATCTCGGTGACAATGATAGTTTTCAAAGTAACTGAGGAAATAGTCAACTACGATCGTTTGGTAAGGAACCAACCCAGCAGTTTATTGGAATGTTTGTGAGAAACAGTGTTATACCAGGATGACTTATCCGAAACTACTTCTCCATAATGCAAGTTTGCACAGGGAAAACGGTTAGTTTGAATAAAAGAAAACATTTGTTAGTATATGGAGAATCAGATTTTTTACTTGTGATAACATATTTTGCTGGGCTGACCAAATTTGGCGAGTAACAAATTTGGTTTGAAATATACAGTTGATTTTAAAATTTATATTTTGTTTTAGCAAAATATTTCCTAGTATAAAATATTTGTTTGAATCCCTAAAATTTATTTCGCCATATACAAACAAATACTAGTATTTTATTCAGTCAAACTCACTGTTCTGCCAGTGCAATGATAACTTAATCTGCGTTATCTTAATCGGAGATGTTGGCATTTGACCTAAACATTTAAAGTTCTTTAACATTATACATTAATGACATTGACCTTGACCTTGACTTTGAGAGTATATTTATGAGTAAAATTACAAGATTTGTTAATGTTGATGTACTCTTCTAAATTTAAAATGGTAAACTAGTCAAAAGTTCAACTCAAATAGTCAATAATTATGATAACAGTAAATGAATTTCTGATTTCTACAAAATTTTGTTAAGATTGCTTCAAAATCACGTTGAGTAATGTGAAAATGTTTTGTTAGGGTACTAACGTTTTTATACTCAGAGACAGTTATGTGCGTTACATTATTCTAGGTATGGCTAATTGCAAAAAATGTCAGAATATAATTATAATCTTTGTTACTGTCAACCGTAGAAGATTAATTCTAGCCCGGAATAAATTTTTTATGAATCAAACACACATCCTTTAATAACTATGCATTAAACTATTTACAATAGAAGACAAGCTTATTTCTTCAACAAATGGTTCAAAAAAGACTTATTTTTCTGAAATTATTATTTTTTGTTTATTCACCTCGACGACCAAATTTCATTTCTCACATGAAACATAAGATAATCAAAATTTAGGCTTTGTTTCAATATATTTTCTTTAAATTAACACGCGTGTATTAAACTAGTCAAAACAAACAAAACAAAATCTTGAAAATAAACAAACATACGTAACACAAAATTTTGCATCTCATAGAGAGAAAACATTATTATGTTAATTTCATAATTGTTTTGGAATTGCTAGAAACTAAAATTTAACTATATAATTACTCCTTTCAACACCTTGTACGACCTGTCTGGAATGCCCTAACCTGAAACACTCTTAAATCGAATGGCCGCCAAATTCTACTATGCATGATCACGACACACCGCCCCCGCCTTCACACCAACAGCTCAGTTCGACACAACCACCCCCAAGACCCGCCGCCGCCTGAAAGACTTCGATCCCTCTCGACAACCTGGTCCACCTGTCCGTGATCTCATCCACCAACGAGGACCAACACTGCGAAGACCGGAATACACGGAAACATCAAAAGACGTCCTTCGATCAATCAGGAATCACCACCATCAACACATCAACTGACTTTCACCGTCATCAAACTTCAAAAGGATTAACAAACAATTCATGTTTGTAATAATTTTCTTAATTGTTATGAACAATTTTCCATTTAATAAAGTGTTTTACATGTATTTTGAAGTATAAACATCTTAGCTCTCTGTTTAGGGGTAATTTCGTTAAAATGGAACAGAAGTCGATGAACAGAAATGTGACACTAAGATGGTGGACCCACGAGTAACAACATTAATCCGTTTGTAATTGGTATCATCGTAATGAAAAATTCAATTCACAGGAGATGTATGCTTGATATAATAGTAACGAAATGTGCAACGCATAGGAGGGGAGCGTTAGATTCCAAGATGACTGCCGAAAGTTCTAGAAAACAAAATGGTGGACATGACGTCATAAGTAAAAGTTCTGGAAAACGAAAGGATGGAATCAATAATGGCCACCGGGGTCAAAGGCAAAAGTCATGATCATCCAAGATGGTCGCCGGAAATGACGTAATCCAAGATGGCCACCACGGATCCCTGGATCCTGACCCTTGACCTTGCTCCCACATACGAACTAAATACACCTACTGTGATTTGTCCAAAATTACGACTGTGTTCGTGTCCATATAAAGTGATATATATAATTTGACTAAAAAGCTTATTCAACGAATAAACACCACCACAGAATGATTTTGGGATTTATGGCCCATAAAACGAAAAACTATGCGAAAATTTTCTGGAAATCGCACCATGGTAACGACTATAATAGGTAGTCTTACTACGAAATCTACCAAACTAAACCTGAGACATCAGATACATAGTTATGCTGTCCATGGAAAGAAAACGCATACAGCATTAATCTCCCCGCTGACAGTTGACGAACTTTCTCGTTGGGATTTACCAAACTTGCTGGTTCGCGCGTGCAAGCTCACCTTGGATGGAGCGTATAATTTGCTCCCACTCCAATCCCTTATTCCCTGTCCTCTTCCTACGGTCCCCCGACACAATCCCGTCCAAGGCCCCAGACGTGCAGACAATATCCGTCATCTACATGTGAACACACGACGCGTCATTTCGCCCGCGGTAATTACGTGCCCGCCGGTGTCCATTGTGAGAGGTATCGGTGATATCCGCCTCCGGTGTTTACAGCCTGGATCGGCAGGCTGCCGTGCTTAGCAGCGCTGTTCAACGGGCTGCCTGTACGCTGTGTTTCAGGGGCGGGACGCAGCGCTTTGGTGAGCATGGGCTACCAGAAGATGGCTCAAATACTCCCGTTTGCTTGGTTGGTTAATTTGGTGTAATAATTTTGGACTCAAAACTTTCAGCTAACAATAACTTTGTATTTCAATGGGTTAAATAACAAATATACGTAATTGTGTAGGGCGGGGGGCTAAAATAAACTGTAAAGTTACCCTTTCCGATTTCTTAAAATGCATATTATTTTCTGCTTTAAAATCGTGAATGTTATCCCCTCTGGAAACGTATCCCAAAATGGCTGCCAGACATGTAATGTATCGATACAAGCACCTAGTTCCTCAATTTTATACTAGGTAGCGCTGGTAATGAATGTCCACTGAATACCTTAGCAAAATAACCGCCTATGTAGCGTAACATTTTCAATTGTATTCTCTTTTGTCTTTTGTTTTGCGTGTAAACTCTACTTCGATCAGAATATATGATCGGAGGAAAATTCTTATCCCGTGTATTGTCTGTGTTAGTGCATCATACTTACCTAACCTAACCTTACCTAAGAAATTGGAAAGGGTACCTTTCCAGTATATTTTCTGCTGTATCATTGTACAGAAAATCCTGAAAGGTACCCTTTCCGAGGGGATACCTTTCCAGTGAATGTTTGCATTAAAACCGAAACATTTTAAGAAATCGGAAAGGGTACCTTTCCAGTTTCTACCCAGCTATACTACAGCCACCAAAAGTATGAAAGGTACATTTTCCAAGGGGATGCAATTCTATCGTCCCTACGTAATGAAGCGAAATTTGAGGTATATAAGTTAAGGATGCGGTGGAACACAACTGTTCAAGCACAAGTATCCATCCAGCATGTGCTTGAATCTCTACCATTAATCCACTAGGAGAGGTGGTAGGCGTTATGCATTAATAACTGATAATAAAAAAAAGAGAGTAATAAACGGACAGACTTTACACCGATGAATTTGGGAAATATGATGTTCAACAACTTCTGGCCACTCAGTTTTTCAAACTGCGGCCGCAGCAGTGAAAAGGCTTCTCATCGTGGTTGTAGAGATCCACCAGACATGTCTCGTGTGGTGCGACAACTTCATCTGAATCGAAGGGACTTGAATGGTATAAGTGGCTCTTCATATTTACTTAGAGGTAAGATTCGACACGACGAGAGATTGAGCACGCTGGAAAGGTAAATGAGGATTTATCTACACTTGAAGTGTGTTCAATCATCTTTAAAGTTTTCGTTAAATTATAGTGTCTTTGATTTAAAGTTAACAGTAAAAAACTAGTCTGGCTATAGCACGTACCACGGAAGAATATAAGAGCATCTCTCACTCAGTGTGTAACCAAGCCTGCTACTGCCACCTATGCCAGCCATTAATTGTAAATATTCTGGGTAAAGAATAAAAAAAAAGAGAGTTGTTGGATGAATGTAAAAAGATTCATTGATCCCTAGTTAGACAGCCGAAAAATCCACGTTATTGCATCTTCGGATTTTATTATTATAACTTTTTGTTGTTTTAAAAGTAAACGTTATGTTAGATTAGGTGTGTTACGTATAAAAAATTCACGTAAAACTAGGTGATGGTGGATTAAATGGAAGGTTGGTTAGGTTATGTCAGTTACATAAATAATACGTAAATCTGGTGTATTTTCGGAGGGTAGGTTTTTACACATCAATGCGATCGTAGCTAAAATGAAAATTTGTTTAGGTTAGTTTAAGGAAAAAAGTCTCTTATCTTAAAATAGTAACAAAAAATATCACGAAAAGTTGTTGTTTGATTCCAAGTGGCCAAGTTGACCCCGAGTGGTAGTAAACTGTGGATAAGTTCAGGACTGATCGGGCCTCAATGAATAGTAGACTTCCGATAGTAATATGCTCTTGTTTGCGTTCGGCATATGTTTGTTGAGGGATGCCTCGCGTTTCCGTGAATGTCGTTTGGTTGCAGGACTGTCAGACATCAAATAGCCAGGGATAAATAGCCTAAAGCGTATCAATAAATTTTCCCCTCTTCTGACTCCACGATTCTGTGTAAGGCATTTAATTAATGATATTACACGGCACTGATTTTGTCACAAGGTCAACCGTACTATTATACGGGAAATTTCTTTAAATAATTCAGACATTTATAAATAAATTTTAAATGTCTTATTATTAGGAACTAATGTTTCATAAAGGAACCACCTAGATAAACAGCTATGTCAGCTCAAAAATTGAAAATTTTGATCACACGTTAACAAAATCTGTTTTATACACATCAACTTGGAGAAGTAATTTTCATGCTCCAAGAATACTGCAACCCCACGAATCAAATACTTAACTTATTTAAGAGACGCGCTGGCTATTGCGTTCTGTAGACAGTACTATATGCATAAAATAGTGCGAACGACCATTTTAATCCAAACAGTGAACACTAGCATAGTAGACTCTACAGTTTGTACCTTAATTTCGAATAACTCCATACTATGAAAACCTGTTCTATTTGTTTCCCAAACAATCACTTGGTCGCTTAAAATTTCTTAGAATTTTGAAGATTTTCTTGTGTATTCAGTGGAGGAAAAGTAACTTTTTTTTTTAGAGAGCGATCAATAAATTAGTTTTTTTTTCTCGCAAGGAATGCTATTCACGCAATGGTTCATGGGAAATTTTCAAGATTTAAATCGATTCCATCGGTCGTGCTCGAAAGGAAGCGAATAAAAGAAGCGGTTCATCCACTGGCGTTTGCCTCGCGGTCTGGAACATTTATGTTTCAGCGACAGAGAGGGCGTGTGAATATATTTATGTATATGTATAGAGAAAAAAAAATTGTTGGGTTCGGGATTTTAAATTTTCTCCTTGAAATCGAGTTTTGTTTCGCCGAAGGCTTCGCGCTCCACCGCCCGAAAGCGTTAAAAAATGTTCCCCCCCCCCCTCCCCTCAGGTTCCCTCGGTGGAGCTCGCTCCTCCGGCTGAAGGACTTAACCTCGTTAAATAATTGCGTTTCGCGCCGTGGAACAGCGCGGGCCCCGCGGCTACTTGTGCGTGGCAGCCGGCTCGTTAGGCGAACAACCTGAAGCCTGCGTTGCCAGATCTGTTCTGAAGGAATATCGGCCGACGCGGCTGGATGAAATACCTCGAATTACACGCAGACGAATCCCCTCGTTTCGAACGTAATTAATGTTCCCTTCTCCGCTGCATATTTTGTGATTCCTTCAAGGCCTACCGCACTGCCATACTTTCGCTCCCAAAACCTTCCACTGGAGTTGGCGAAACGATGTTAGAATGTTATGACGACACGCAGTCATGATTATTTTGCAATTTGGATGATAAAAGTTTCCGTGAACTATTTTGAACAACGGACTGGTTCCCAAATATGTTGGATATTTGACGCAATCAGCTGTCATAACGAATATTATAAAAAAGTGAAAAGATGAGAGATTTAAAATACTGTAAAGGTAAAATAAACTACAGTGATTTAAATTTTAATGTCATATTTATGTCATAATTATCAGTAAATATGATAAATAATTTACCATGCAATAAATAGGCATAATATTTCGATTTATGTTTAAATATTTATTATTATAGTTTAAAAAGTACAAAATGGATTAAAAAATTAATATATATCCAGCCCTATGACACACTATTTAATTTTAAAAAAATATAGAAATTGAAACATTTCAGCTAGACTACTTCAAGAATATACTTTTCATTTATGCAAAACTTAAAAACAGGTTTGAGTTTATATGCCCAACTTTATTTTAAAATAATTTAAAAGCCATATGTTTTGTCCAAAAATACCTCAAATGGTTATATGAAGAAAAGTTGAAGAAGATTATTTAACTGTATAACCGTGTTCTTAGTGACAAAAATGAAACTTCAACTTTGTCACAAAAAATATTTCCTGTGGAAATCCCTCCAAGACTGATAACTCTCTTCCGACAAGAGCATATCTCTTGACTCCCACCAGGGCAGATCAATGACCTCAAACCAGGGCAGATCTTTCGACTCACAGCAAAGCAGATAACTCGCCTCTCAACAGGTAAGATAACTCGCAACCCAACAGTGCAGATAACTCGCCTCCCAATAGAGCAAATCACTCACATCCCACAAGGGTAGATAACTCGCCGCATAACAGGACAAATAACACGCCTCCCACTAGGGCAGATAAATCGCCTACCACCAGGTCACAAAAATTCCTATCAATAGGGCAGATAACTAGCCACCTACTTGGGCAGATAACTTGTTTCACACCATGTCAAATAACTCGCCTCCCACCAGGGCAGATCACTTATCTTCCAACAAGGTAGATAACTTGCCTCATAACAGAACACAAAACTCGCCGCAACTAGGGCAAATAACTCGCCTACTACCAGGGACGTTATATCGCCTCCTACAAGGGCAGATAACCAACTTCTCACCAGGGCAGATCACTCGCCTCCAACCAGGATAGATAATTTGTCTCCCTCCAAGGCAGAATAATCGCCTCCCAAAAGAGCGCTTAAATCGCTACGCACAGGGCAGATAACTCAATTTCCACCAAGGGGAAATAACTCGCCTTCAAAAAAGCAGATTACTCGCTTCCAACTAGAGAAGATAACTCGGTCCCACCAGGGCATATCACTTGCCTCCTTCCAAGGAAGATAACTCGCCTACCAGCAGGGCAGATAATTCGCCTCGCACAGGTGAGATAACTGATAGCTAATCTCGGCTAACAATAGGGCAGACACCAAGGCAAATAATTGGCCTCCCACAAGAGCAGATAACTCGCCTCCCACCATGGAAGAATACTTGCCTCAAACCAGGGCAGATCAATCACCTCCAAACAGGGCAGATAACTCGCTCCCCACCAGGACAGATCACTCGCCTCCCCTTTAGGCGATCCGTCTCATTTCCCGGGGGGTCGAACCCGGATTGTTTGCAAGTGGAAAACGTGGCCGATGTTTCCGGGTAAAAGAGTTTCCTACTCGCATGCATTCCGTCAATAGTCCATCCTCATATTAACACCCCTCTCTATCCCTAATAACCTTGATTTGGATGAAATTTGGTGGAATTCATTTATTAATTATGTTCGTGAAGTTAGAGTCATTGGGCTGCGCCTCTGATTGTTCGCACCAATTCCCTAGCAAGACATGAAACAAATTAATGGGAGATAGCTATAGATAATGAAAGGAAAATCAAAAAGGAATAGAAAAACAACGGAAGGAATAAATTACTAGTTTTAAAGGAAATATACACGTCCAGAGAGGGGCATAATGATCACCAAAGACACAGTGTAGGAGGAGTACGGAGGCGACAGGACATGGCATAGAGTAGCATGGTTTAAACTAAAAATTAAAATATAATTTTGCTATACGTCGTTCTTGTATTTTCAGGGTAAAACCAGAAAAATCATGATGATAGGGTTGTATGGCTCTATTTCTAAAATTGTGTGTAAACGACATTCATAAAACTTATAAAAGTATTGATTTAGGTGTTAATCTTTTTTCAAGTGTCCTATAGGAAAAATAAGCAATAACAATGAATTATGAAATTACACAACATATTTGAACTCAAGTGTGATGGAAAATGCACGTTTCAAGCCCCCTTGTCAAAGATTGATTCCAAAATGTATCGCGTACCAGCTGAAGGCTTGCACGCGCCAATCACAGAAGCGAAGTCAAGCGCTTATGATCGTCTTCACCAGCACCAGGTCACAAGGGGGCTCGCCTTAATTCTCAAGGCTCCGTCTCAGATGCCATTTTTATTGTTTCTTTCTCTTGTCATGGCTATCAACCCTGTTAATTTATTTCATGAGCTCTATTTAATTTTATGCTTCATCTAAAGATATCTACTAAATTTTATTTTACGCAAGTTAAAAATTCACGCCGGTGTTGGGCAACAGTTTCGTAGACATCTGTTGAGAAAATTTGTGACCCAACAGCAAATTCAAGCGAGTTAGAAATCCCTTAATTAATAGTACTGACGAGAAAATGTAAAGCAAACATTGCGTGTCAGACAGAGCCTCTGGGAAATAAACCTTTGAAGAGCCTGGTTCGGAAACCAGAGATGGTGGTGGGGAGACCAGACGGCCAATATCGGACCAACGGCTTTTTCCGGGGCAGCCGGGAAGGAATGCATCGCCGCGATCGGCCCACCACGTAGCGCACGCGGCGCTGGTTCGACCGCACGTCGAGTGCACTATCGATCAGTCGCGACGGCGCGCGAGGCGCGGCCGAGCACGCCAGCCGGCGAGGCCAGGCGTCTCCGGGAAGCCTTCATTTCACAGACGATAGAGCCAAATGCCCGATCGTGCATCTTCGGTTTTTTTTGTTCATTGTAACTCATGATAACGTATGGTCAATTAGTTTAGGTTAGCTACATTATAAATACTTTAAATAATTGTGGACGGTTGATTTGGTTGGGATAGCTACATTAAAGATTCTGTGAAATCATGTAAACGGTTTCCTAGCCCTGGATAGCTACATATTAAAAGTTATTTGCTAAGCAACCATAAAATGATTTTACAGTATTTTTAATGCAGCTGTACTTACCTAATATAACCAACATCCACAATGTTTTAAAGTATTTATAATGTAGCTAACCTATCCTAATCGACCGCAAAATTTAATGTCACACCGGTTTATAAAATGAGATAGAACGAAAAAAAAAGCGAGAATGAACTTCGGGGAACTTCGGGTGTGGCTCTCTCGTCTGTGAAATGAAGGCTTCCCGCACGAGGAGCAAGTGCAACCTAGGGAACCTAGTGCTACAGAGCTGCACGTGCCAGCACGTGACACGGCGCTGCTTCTCCTGTATTCCATGGCTTAGGTCAAGGGCGTATCCCGCTTAAGACTGAATTTAACCTCTTTCATGGGAGAGGAGGGTCAATAACAAAAAAAAAAACACAACTTAATAAAAAAAACGTGAACAAATTTTTTCTAGTACACGCCAGTGATGTGTTAACAACTAACCTCGGTAACGAGCTAAATTAATGTATTGTAATAACAATTGTATATATTAAATTTACACTTATAATACGAAAAATGCGCAAGAAATTTAACCTAGAATGCTTTAAGATAATGCCGAACGTGATAAATATACGTCAATTGTGTTTTCAACTACATTTCTTGACGCGAGTTACACGTAGTTCCCGGACCCACCTCTAGAATTCGTTGCTGGAGAAGCTAAGTTGACTATTGAATCATCTGATTAGCAGAGCAAAATTTTAAACTATATAATGAAACGGCACCGATAAAAGCGAAAAAGACTCTAAAAAAAAATACGAAACCCCGTCTTTGGAACTGATCGCCGATAAGGAATCGAGCTGATAGGATACCTGCGGGCAAGCAGGAGTGTAAAAGGCAATGAACTAACCACTGCCTCAAAGGTTATCTGGCACCTTATTACGGCTTCTTTTCATATAATACGCTTTGCTACAATTGCTTGCTGGTTACAGTCTGATTCTTCATAAGTTCATACTTAATCTACTTGTCTGGGTAGCCTATGCCAATAACAATGCGCGGGATATGTCCACGTGCCCGGCGAGGTCTCTGTATGACTATTCAGTGCAACGTCTCTGAACCTGAGCATCTGACTGACCCCGTCTCCACGTGTGAGTCACTATAATATATAAGTTTAGTGTGTTATGGCTCATGCCTCTTGTTCGTTCTGGCAACTTTCGTTTACACAGAACCTTCCTTGATTACAAAAAAAAAAAAGCTTCCAGAACATTTTATTTTTCTGTCGCGTAGCTCCGGGTTCATAAACTGCCCCATCTAAGTAAACCAAGAGTCAAATTGTTTGTTCTGAAGTCACTGCTTGTACTAACACACTGTTTACTTCTTACAATTTCCGACGTGGAGCCATAGTTACCCTGACTCAACAAGCCTGGCTTTTACACTACTGCAAAATTTATAATTTAATTTATATTTTATCTGGGATTACCCTCCCCCTCCGTTGGCATGACCTGTACAAAACAAAATTACACCAGCTGTACTTGTTTTTAACAATAAAATGACAAAAAATCTAAAATAATAAAACTTTGTATACGTAATTTCACGAAATATTTTACAGCGAAAGTAAACACGGGGAAGAAAAAAGAATGTTGTTGCTGTAAAGCATCGTAGCTGTTCCTAAACTGCCTGTAGCACATCACATGCACTAAGTTACTTTTTTTTTCATTTAGGTCACCCTGCCTACACCAGCGCACAAACTGCATCATAGCTGTGTCGAAACTCATGTCCAAAGAAAGTAAATTCGGTGTCCGTAAATTTACGAAGATCCGTGGGTAATTTTTAACCTGCATTCTTCCTAAATTGAAGGTAAAAATTTTAACAGTGTGCGATACTTATTAACTGGTTAGAGCTTCTAAAGTACTCTCACGGAATTCTTTGTACTGTCTAGACACGTTAAAATTTAGCATTAGCTAATATCGGCACTGTCCCCCTTGTTATTATGTTGTGATCATATTTGTTTGTACTTGAGGTTGTTCAATGATAACGAGTGTAAAGCAGCCAAGTATAGCTTCATGAAATTATTTTTAAATTCATATACTGTTCTGTTTTTGCCCGAGGGCGGGAATAGATATCAGTTCCCGAAACGTCGCAACGGTTGTCTCGAAACGGCTTGTTTGAGTTATCGTCATTAAGGTGACAAAATATATGTTTTGTCACATCGCTGCGTTTCGCCTGTGCGTCTGTGTTGTCCACATTATCTGTTTAGTATCATCTTTGGGTTGGTCTGTTCGTCGCCGTGTTGCACAAGGTAGTTTTTTGTATTTATTTACTGTAATAGTTGCTACTGTCTCGTCGTTCCTAGCCCACTGTGTCCGTCTGTGCTATTATAATTTTCTGACCGGGAATTCCTTCATTGGAATTTTCTATGCTGTTTATGTTTTTAAATTTGACGTGACAACGTCTAATAAATCGATGAAAGCCAGCTGCACGCACGAAAAAGTGTCCTGTTACGCACATTGTTCCGTTACGCTGTGTCCCGTTACGCTCATTGTTCCGTTACGCTGTGTTCCTTTACGCTGTCGGCGAGTGCAGTAAAATAAGTCATGTTACAATTGACTAAAAAATTATGGTGATTCATATAATTAACGATAGATATTTGATTACAGTTTATTTATATGAAATATTGTTCATAATTATATTTAAACTTTATTGCTAAACGCCAGTTTTTAAAATTAATTATAAGTCATCTACACGTGAACTGTTTCGTCGACTGTTCATAAAGTGAAGTGAAAAGTTAATGTGGTTTTCATTGCTTATTACAACACAAATTTCGGCAATAAAGGTTAATTGTTCTTGCATTTTGAAAATATGATTACTAGTATAATTTGAAGTATTTATTCTTTTATTATTAAAATAGAAATGATTCAATTTTATTCATAAAAGTATGCAATCATTTCATCAATGTTTTGTTATGACGTTGTCACGTTAAACTATCGTCCGTAAACCGACTTTACAGACAACCAATTTTTTTTAAATCGACTGATTTTAGCTTGAATTCTGTGTGTTTGCATATTTATCTTTTTTGTGCGTTAGTGAGGTTTTATTGACATTTTTATACGTCTCTTCGCCAACGAAGTAATAAGGCACGGAACATCACATGCCCATGAATGCTACTGACTATTTTTACTATAACTATTTTTCAATAGTTGGAGCACGAATGGTGTCAAAAAAATGTGTTTATTTCATTTTATATAGCGGAACTTCATCTGTTTTTGTTGCATAAGTGCGCACGCATGACACAATTTATTTAAATATAAAAGAGAGACAGAGACAGAGTGATATATATATATATATATATATAGTGAGATAGAGACGGAGAGATAAGTTGAGATAGAGCGAGGTATAGATAATGAAATGGGTTAGATAAAGAGATATACATATAGATGTATAGAGCTATATAGAGACTTATATATAGAAGATATAGAGATAGTGGGAAGTATATATGTAGATATAAAGAGATAAATAGAGATAGAGAGATATATAGATGTATATAGATGTAGATAGAGATATAAATATATATAGAAAGACGGATAGATGATTTGTATATGTGGAACTACTTCAAACATGTAATAGGTGGGGGCCTATTAGGGATTGGAGGGAGACCAGAACCTGGCTAGGACTGGCGTTTACGTGACTGGAGCAGTTAGGTAAGCAAGGTAAATGGTTTCAGGTACACAGACATTTTATTCAATTCAATATTAATTCAAGATTAATATTACGTCAACATTTCTGATAATGTTAAGTTTAAACAATGCAAGGTTGAATACATAAAGCATGAACAAATTCAATATTAATTCAAGATTAATATTACGTTAACATTTCTGATAATGTTAAGTTTAAACAATTCAAGGTTGAATACATAAAGCATGAACAAATTCAATATTAATTCAAGATTAATATTACGTTAACATTTCTGATAATGTTAAGCTTAAACAATGCAAGGTGAGAACAATTTCTGACAAGCGAGTTAGTTGACAATTATAATTTTATTGGGTAAGCCGGCTACACAGTAAACGATCCAATCAACGATCGTCAAAAAGGGACATAACAGGTCAGCTACTGCTGACAACCAAGCCTGCCAAAGGCAACCAGTAGAAGAAGGCCCTCAACATGGCTGCAGCTGAATTTATAAACTTGCGCCGCAGCGCGCGCATGCGCATATTGAAAAGGTGGGGGAACGAGTAGGCATAGAACCACTAGGAGGGGGGGAAAGGAGGGAGAAGGTGGAGGGGAGCGGAGTGCCGGAGGCCGATGCGGCGCGCACAGTTCAAATCGCTATAAACATATTACAAAACAAAACTGAATGAGGCATTGCAATGCATGCCGAGCATTAGCTAGATAATTGAATGTTTTCAATATTAGTAATTCCTTATTTTTCAGGTTTTTTTTCCCTATATTTCTTTATAGCGTCTAGATTAAATACAGACCAGGTAAATAACTATTAACTGTCAGAACAACGTCTGTCGCGATCTGAAAGTGATATAAATTATTTTGCACACTTGACATTCAAATTAAGAAGACAATTACTAACTACATCTGATCTCTAAACAGTTCCCCTTCACCCTGTGTTCAGCCCGGGCAACGCCGGGTATTGCAACTAGTCAATAGATATATTTTTTTGAAGCGAAACTTCTTATGGCGCGATGGGAGTAAAATTTAAACCCCGAGTTTCAATGCAACGTTTTTGTGAAACGTTGCGAAAGGTTTCTGACGCCAAGGTATTATCCAAAGATATATATAGTCAAGGTTTGATTTGCCAAAAAAGTTTCACTCGCGCTTTTTTTCTTTCAAATAATTTTGTAATTTGGTACAATAAATTTTCCATTAAAAAAACAAAAATTTATGTATAAAACGTACCCCTTTTATGATTTTTAATCTTTCAATATTTATTTTAAGGATATTACTAAAATTTGAAATCATCTATAGACGGTAAAAAAAAACAAAAAAAAAACAAGCACAAACAAGGTGACCCTGCTTAGAGCGATGATCACAGTGGTTGCTAATGTCCCTGCGGAACGTGTGGTATTGATATTTACGGTACGCAATACGTCCTTACGTGGGGTTCGTGTGGCGCGGCGCAGCAAGTGGCCGTTGGCAGATCGATATATCGACCCAAGAGTAGCACTCACGCGATACATATCGAAAGGGC
The DNA here is from genome assembly GCF_032445375.1 of Bacillus rossius redtenbacheri. NCBI lineage: Eukaryota > Metazoa > Arthropoda > Insecta > Phasmatodea > Bacillidae > Bacillus > Bacillus rossius. The sequence goes on along the minus strand of NC_086335.1, from coordinate 24,951,773 downwards.
ACCAGACATCAACAACATTACTGTTAGCTTTGCTGGGGGGGGGGGGGGGGGAAGTAGTATGTAAGAGACACAGTTTAATTTTTTTTCGTGTTATTAGGTTCTACCCCCTTTTTTAATAACGGATGAATAATCAAAGACTGCTTATAGACTAAATTAGACTAAAGTGGCTTAAATATCAATGGATTGTTAAGGATTCAAATCAGCAACCTCTAGGGTCAAGCCTATTAATCACGCAGAAACGCAAGACGCAAAATGTTAAGAAATCACATTTTAGAGTACCGGTTTATAAACTAGGCAAGGTGCCAAAGCACAACGGGGCATTGTTCATTTTGCAAATTTCTCGCGTTTTGGCTTGAGTTTTCCACGGCCATATTTGAAGAGAAATGTTCCGAAAACCTTTTAAGACTCAGGCGCTAGAAGCCCACGGTGTTCTGTTATTATATTCATAAAGTATACATAGTGTATACATGTTCTTTCAAATGTGTCACCTCAGCAAAATTAACGCCAATTTAGAATGATACGCGTGTTTGTATACAATTGCTGAAGATTCGCCTAAAGCTATCGAGCGTATGCTATCGAACTTGCATGTAAGCACCCTGAAATTATTTTACTCCCTTTGTGTTTACAGTAAAAAGACCAGAGTTTCAGGGGAAGGAAAATCAACGAAATTTCATGACACGTAAATATTTTAGCAGGTTTTAAGTCGCTTGAACGTTGGCGGAAATGGTATTTTCGGTTTAATTTTGCTGCGACAAGAAATAATTACAGAAATATTTGGTGATTTCCCTTACTTTTTCAGGTATTTCCTTACAATTTTAGTTTCCCTGATTTTATTATATTTTCTATACCTGTAGCAGCCCTGTTTTATTTAACATTTACGTCGAAACATCCTGTACATAACAAAAACTGGAACAGCACATTACAAACAAATTATGTCAGGTCTTGTGGAAATTTTTTCTTAAGTATACATTTTAAATCATAATTCATTATTGTATCACAAATTTCTTTAATGTCCACGATCTTTCGATGTACTAAATTAAAACAGCAAGCTTCATGTACCACAGGAACAATGTATACATGATCATGCCATCAGGATCAAGGGCTATGCTTTAATAGATGACATTGAACTTTTAACATATAATATTGACCAAAACATTCTACTGTAAGTTACATAACTACGCAGCCATGCGCAAACCTACCAGATTTCTCAGGTTATTAACTATTTTAGGGAAAAACAATCTTTGGTATTCGGCATGAAATCATACGTAGAATTTTGTAAAAACATATTTGAAATAAATAAAAGAAAAGGTACATACTTCATATCCAAGCCAGTTCCTCGTTAACACCAGCCCTGAAGATGCACGGCTGGCTCAAGTCTCCAGGTGGTCTGCGCGCAAAACAAAATTAATGCGAAAAGACACAATTTCGTCTTCTTCTCGGGTTTCATATCACACGACCGACATGATTAATTAATGAAAATGCATTAAAAAACACATTTTGTGGACGCGAATAACAAAATAACATGTATTTTCTACAGCGGCGGCGGCGCGTACGAGTTGTTTGCCATCAACGCCCACAGAGCGCACTCTTTTCATCCTGTGGTGCGCGCTCATCGTGAAAATTCATTTTCATCAATTTTTTTCATAACTTAAAATATTAAACAATATCGGTAGTTATATTATAAAGTTTTATTTTTTAATACCAATGTAAACTCATGGGTATTCATTTCCTAATAAAAAACTCATTTAAATTAATTTTAAGTAAATATAGAGAATATAGTCCTACATAGTGTTAAATAATCAATCGAATGGACTGAGCTGTCAATTTAATAATATTACATCAATAATATAAAGAAATAAAATGTATTAATACATTTGCTTAAAGCAAAATTTGCATAATAAAGTAATGGTTATTAAAAAAAGTAAAACAATTTCCTCCCTGACGAGATTATAATCACATCTCTTTAGTTCTGCAAGCCGCTCTCCACCATTACGCCACCAAATTTGCTGAGATGCCTTTAGGAGAATGAGTATTATAACATTGTAATGTCAGTGTCAGGTATTAAAAAACTTTAATAGATTACTTTTTACTATGACTATTTTAGTTTGCCATAAATATTTCAGGGTAGTTTCACCAACAAAAGTTTCGTTTGGCAAACAAAAACGTTTGGTATTCCCATAATGTTTATGAAAGTAACTATATATGGGTTTATGTTCATACAAGTGGGAACACCATCTTCCTGAGAAATGTTCATTGACTAAATGAGTATAATTATAATAACCCTATTAAATCAAATCATTGACAATATTTTTTGTTTGTGTTTTTAATATGAATTACAAAAAAAATAAATTAGTAAAAATATGTTTTATGGTGTTTAGTTTTTAAGTTAAAGGTTTTTGTGACATCTTGCGTCTTGTGAGCTTTGTAAACAACCGTGACGTTCTTGCGTTGGTTGCGTCTTGCGCTGTTACGTCGTTGAGTTCCTTGCGTACCTAGTTTATAAACCTCCTAGTTTTATTTAAAGGCAGTGTATCACTCTTTGTCACAGAAAAATTCCTAAAATAAAAAATAATAAAAATATTAACATAAAAAATTTCACATAAAACAAGACTGAATCAGCTTATGTCAGAAAAACGGAACAAACGTTGAAACTAAACAAGCATTATGGACAAAACAACGACGACAGCACGGACAAAAAAAATTCAACCTCTAAATATCAGACAGCATAAGAAATCAGTTGAAGGAACGTAGTCATGAAAAATAATATAACAACACTTACGAACACATTAAATCATGAATGATTTAAATAACATCCTAGTTTCAACCTTAGAGGTCGCTCTACAGTTTTATTATTGAAAATTACATATAGCTTATGCCAAAACGGTATTAATTTAGTTGAATGAATTTTTGTTGCGGAAGAATACAAAATTTTCAAGGGAAAATAATAAAAATGGCAGTATGTGAGTCACGAACAGAAAAACTCATGGCAACAAACTTTCCAAAGTTTTGGCGGACTAGGTTGTTGACTCGCTGATCATGAAAATAGTCGTTCCATGTAATACATGGGAGCTCACGAAAATTGTTCAGGGATCTCCGTAAATATACTGATACTGAGTTAATATACTCTGAAGAAAAACATAGGTACATGACCACCACGCGATTTAGAAGTGAAACTTCACACA